>NW_023276807.1:217935852-218241602 GCF_003668045.3 Cricetulus griseus | reverse complement strand
GTTTGGGGATCAGATTTGTTTGTTTTCAAAATCAGAATTTTAAAGATGAGTAGTTATGTTATAGACCAGTGCTTTTATGAAAGCACAAGTCCCCACTGTTAATCCAGTCAAAGCTGCTTTCTCATAGTCCTTGCCACCACACTACAGGACACCTTGCATGGTCTGGTTTTCAGTTTGTATGCCAGAGTCAGCATTTTGCTCTCCCATTATATGGCCTCTGTATTAATCATTTAAAGTTTCCACGCAGAGGCTAGAGAGATGGCTGGGTGGCTTAGAGCACTTGGTGCTCTTGCAGATGACTGAGGTTAGGTTCCCAGAACCTACATGGTGGTTCACCACCACCAGTACTTCTGGATCCAGGGGCTTCTAATGCCTTCTCACCTTTGCAGATACCAGGCACACACACGGTACACATACAAACATGTAGGCCAAAGGCTCATACACATAAATCTTTTTAAAAAAAAATTTTTTTTCACGTAACATTTCATTGAGCTGGTAGGGTAGTAAGATTTTGTGGTGAAATATGTACACAGGTATGCCTGGCTAGGCATCTTGAGGAAGATGCTTCCTGCCCAGTCCCCTCTTTTGGCTCCTGAGTTCCACTGGCTGCTCTGTCTGGGTTGGACTTCCACATTTCCTATCGTTGACCAATAATTTCTGCCGTGAACCCCACACTCACTTGAGAGTTCTGAAAATGGAGTGAGTCATCTTATCCCTCACTATTGATTGATTTTCAGGTCCAGTTGGTTAAACTCGATCATTAGCATTCCGAGAGCAAGGCGCCCTCTTAGCTCCTGTGGCAGCTCTTGTCCTGCTTAAATCACAGGTGTTTGGTAAATATTTGTGGGTGACAAATACACATTTGCCGAAGCCTGGAGACTTTATCTGGGTGGGAGAACAGTTGCGAGAATGCGTAACCTGAGGTGTACTTTCGTGAGTTTCCCAGGTCAACCTTTGTGTTGAGTCATCAGAGAGGGGAGGATAGGTGAGTAGCAGACAGGAGGAACCCACAGACACCATTAATTCCCTCAGTAATGTGTGCACACGTGAAATGTACTAAGTGTGAAGAAAAGCAGGGATCTTCCCCTCACACGCAGCAACAGAGTGGGAGGAATTTTCACCCTAGACTTTAAATGAACCCGAGTGAGAGAGAAACTGGTGTGAGCATCTTTACCTGTTGGAGAAACAGACCGAGACAGTGACAGGACCTCAGGTTTTCTTCTGTAGTACAGGATGGGTAAAATGGCTCGGGTGAGGTGAGATTGTTCACAGATCGCTAAAAGCTGGCTGATGGTTAAATAGGAGTGTGTTTTATACTCTGCCATTTTGGGGATATAACTCTTTTTCGAGGTATAGAAAAACAGAATCAAAAGGCTACAATAGGTTTGGACTTAGACTGAGCAAAGTCTTCTCTCCCAAGGTGTGATTTAACCCAGTCTGTGGTCTTGGGTCAACTTTAAGGCTGTAGTGCCATCTAGTGTTCATGGCAAACAAAGGACTGCCGCCATTAGGACTTGGCCCTGCTGGCTATTGGCTCTGGCAACTTCTGGCCTTTCCACTGCTCTCAGAGGACTTGAGAGGAAAGAGCAAGATTGACAGGTGCTGCTGATGGTGGTAATGGTGGTGGCCCAGAAGAGAGCAAGCCATGGACAAGAGTCACCTCTGGAGGAAAGTGACCTTGATGACGGGCCTTCAGTGTGACACAGGTGTAAAAATAGCCTCTCTGTGCTGGCTTTACTTAACTCCCTGGCCTGAGCAAACAGCCCCTCACACCTGTACATTGTTTGCTTGGTATGAACACGCTGCTACCTGTTTGCAGGTGTAAATGACTGTTTGCGTGCCCAGAGTTAAGGGGAGGGCGCCTTACCCTCTTCCAGCCAACATTCCCTTAGAGCCGATTATTGAACAGTGAAGCTGGCAAAATGTGCAGCCTTAATCCCCAGGGCTGGGGTCTGAAGGAAAGATGGCCTTTGAAGGGGGTACAGATGGCTTCCCCAGAGAAGAACTCAGCATCGCCTTTGGTATCAGGACAAGGGCAATTCAGAGACCAAGATGGCTGTGCTTAAGAGCAGAAAACTTAGATGGCATGGGTCAATAAGCAGGCTTTACATAAGTCAAAGGGAGTAAGAAAAACCAACCCTGCTCCTTCACTCAGGCAATGAAAAGGGACACAAGGGGCTCACCAATTGTAGAATTCTGCAGACATGGAAGTGAAAGGAAGGGGTTAGTGAGGAAAGGGTGACACATAAAGGCAGCCTTCTGGTAGTGGGCTGACACTCACACTTGATGGACTATGTGTCCTTATTGTATTGCCATATACGAGGAAAAATAGCAAACGATAACATAAGATCATGCATATATGTTAAAGTAAGATCCTGGTTTCATTTTTATTGCTTTGAGAAAATACCCTGACAAAAAAGAAACTGAGGGAGGGGGTTATTTTAGGTTGCAATTCCAGGTTACAGTCCATCATTATAGGGGATTATAGCAGCAGAAGCTTGAGGCCACGCCCACAGCCAAGAGCAGAGAGAAATGAAAGCATGCATACTCACTTGCTAGCTAGCTTGCTTGGGCTCCTTTAATCCTAAACAGTTCAGGAGTCCTTGCCTAGGGAATGGTGCTGCCTACACTAGGCAGGGTCTTTCCCTATCAATGAACTTAATTCAGATGATACAAATGCTCACAGTCAATCCCAAGTAGGCCATGCCTCATTGAGACTCTTTCCTGAGGTAATTCTAGTTGATAAAAGTTCTGAGGTGTCAAGCTGACAATTCAAGCTAAGTGTCACAAGCAGGAAAACTAAGTGAATGATAAATTTAAGAATGTAAATAGAACTCTAGTCTCTGTGACCTAGAAACTCTCCTTGTAGGATAGTACTCAGAGTAATAACCAGACACTCACCACAGACGTACATACAAAGAGGCCAGTGTTTACAAAACAAATATCAGAAACTAGACAGAGATTAAGCAGTTACTGAAGAGCAGAGGTGAAAGGGGAAGGCACATTTCAATGATGGACTTATTATTACACTGTGCTGAAATGAGTTATAATACATTTCTAGTGTGGTAACACATTAGGCCATTAAGCAAACAAAGTAAAGCAAGATAGGTTCAGCCATATCACTTGATCTCAACTGGGCAAAAGTATGTGTCAACATAGAAAGTCTTACAAATGACAGAATAAAATAACGTGCTCACAACACAGGTCATGACCTGTATTTTCTTTATATATTTCAACACCAATTCTCCTATAATATAAATATGTTTACCTAAAGGGAAAAATAATCTGTATGAGTTACTTTTGCAATTATTATGACCGTAGACCCCAGAGAAACTACTTAACAGAAGACAGATTTATTTGTAGTTTATAAGGATTTAGTCTACATTGTGAGGGAGACATGGCAGAGTGGATGGGACGACAGCATACTGTGGGGGTTTCTCAAAGTGCAGTAGGCCATAAGGCAGGGAAAACAGGAAAGGGACAAAGGGCTCAGCATAACCCTGAGCAATGGACTTCTACCAGCTGGGTCCCACATCCTAAGTGGGTTCCACAGTTTCCCAAAATAGTGCCACACTATTGTTGGCAGCTGGGGAACAGGTGTGCAAAACATAAGCCTGTGGGGACATTTCATGTTCAAATCATCACATAGTCATAATTCTGAAAAGGAAAAATGAAGAAAAAGGTCTGAGTAGGTTAGGTGGATGCCATGAAGACTCTAGAGGCAAGACTTGGACTCAAAAGTGTCCCCTATAGTCTAGGTAGCTGATGACTCTTCCTCAGGCAGCTCTGCTGTATCTGGGTGGCAGACAGTGGAACCCACTCGCCTTGCAATCCTGATGGAGGAAGAATGACTCTCCTGGGAGACCCCCCAGCCCTGCTTTCTAGGTGAAAGGTCTCCGAACAAAACAAGGAAGTAATCTTTTGTGTCCTTTCTCCTGTGTCCTCCCCCAGTAGATATGTTTGATGACTTCTCAGAAGGCAGAGAGTGTGTCAATTGTGGGGCCATGTCCACCCCACTCTGGAGGAGAGATGGGACAGGACACTACCTGTGCAATGCCTGTGGCCTCTACCACAAGATGAATGGCATCAACCGACCCCTCATCAAGCCTCAGCGCCGACTGGTAAGCAAGGGCCTCTATGGCTTAGGTCCACCAGCCTAGAGAGCAGCCAGCCCCACCTCTCCTCTCTGCATCCTACCTTGAGACTCATGCCGAGGTTTAAATTTTGGACTTGGATGATAGGAGCTGAGGGGTTAAATAGGTGGGAGGAAGGAGGGAGCTACTCATACCTTTAGAGTGCTCTTGGGCTCACTTCAAAGATGCTGGCCCAGCTAGTCTACCCCATAACTATGCAATATAGAAAATGAACCTCAGAGATGAGTGGCACCAACCACAGAAAGCCAGATCTAGGCCTCCCGATCTTCAGTCCCTTTGTCTTGAAGGCCAGCATAAGCCAGAAGTTGTCTTATTTTCAGTTGATCCCCTAGAAAGACCCAGAGTCCAAGAAGGCAAGGCAGTGGGGTATGGGTCCTGGCTGGGAGGCCTGGATCTGGGCTTTTTTTTTTTTGCCACCTGACTCTGACCAATACCAACCCACTTTGGCGTATGACAGGGAAAGGGACTAGAGAGAGATATCCTGAAGCTTCCTCTTTGAGGCCTATCAATTTCCTCACCCCAAACATAATCAGACACTGGCATCCATGAGATCCACCTTTGGGAAGAGATTCTCTGTTGGCAGTGTCCAGGTCCTTTATGCCATACCCTGGGGTCCTTCTCTGGTTTGGTTCCTACAAGTGATCTAGATACCTAGAGATAGTGGCAGGACTGGCCTGAGGGCTCACATGAGACCATTCTGACTTAGTCCTGCTAGACGCAAAACACTTCCTTTCCATCTGTGTTGTAGTCCGCTTCCCGCCGGGTAGGCCTCTCCTGTGCCAACTGCCAGACCACCACCACTACACTGTGGCGCCGCAATGCCGAGGGCGAGCCTGTGTGCAATGCCTGCGGCCTCTACATGAAGCTCCATGGGGTAAGTAGATGCCCTGCCCTGCTATGTCGTGCCTATGTCCTACCTACACCCCCGCATGCCCTCAACTCTGCCTGACAAGGAGTCTCCTCCATTTCCATTCTGTAGCTCTCACTTGTCTTCCCTCAAGAATAGAATCTGTGTGCTGCTTCTTCTTCTTCTTCTTCTTCTTCTTCTTCTTCTTCTTCTTCTTCTTCTTCTTCTTCTTCTTCTTCTTCCCTTCATTTAATGTGTGTGTGAGAGAGTTTTAAAACCATAACACAATCCTTCATTTAATTGTGTGTGCATGTTCAAAACCATAGCAAAACCTAAATTTAATTTGTGTGTGTGAGAGATTCAAAACCATAGCGCAAACCTGTGTGTGTGTGTGTGTGTGTGTGTGTGAGAGAGAGAGAGAGAGAGAGAGAGAGAGAGAGAGAGAAAGAGAGAGAGAGAGAGAATATTTCAATACCATAGGAGACATCTACAAATGGAAATTCATATATTAATTTCCAACCCTTCAGGTACCTAGGCCTCTTGCAATGCGGAAGGAGGGGATTCAAACCAGGAAACGAAAGCCCAAGAACCTGAATAAATCTAAGACATCAGCAGGTGAGGATAGATCTCTGTGTAAGTATGTCAACAAGTCAGGAGTTCCCAGAGCACTCAAGAACCATGTCTGCCCCAGTAGGCTGCCAGGGTATGGTGGTAACCTCTTCCATCTCTTCTCTTAAGACAGAAAAAACAAAAAAAAAAAAAAAAACAAACAAACAGAAAACAAAGAGAAAGAAAAACAGTAAAGAAGCCAGGACCATGAAGCCACATGATGATTGCCTTGCAATAGGCTGGTTGGACCAGTGTGGGGCCTGAGAGAGTAGTGTTGCTCATTGGCCCTGACAGATTGATCTGTAATCGGGGTACATTAATGCCATGGAGTGCTCTGAACCTGCACAAGTTCCTTCAGGGATCCCTTCAAAACCCCACGGGTCGGGCTTTGGTGGCGCACGCCTTTAATCCCAGCACTCAGGAGGCAGAGGCAGGCAGATTTCTGTGAGTTTGAGGCCAGCCTGATCTACAGAGCGAGTGCCAGGATAGGCTCCAAAGCTACACAGAGAAACCCTGTCTCAAAAAACAAAAAAAGACCCCACAGAAGCAGTCTGTTGGCCTGTCTTCCTAATGAGCAAACCGGTGCTCAAGTGCAATGGCTTAAAAGCACATCACTATTTACTGGGATCTGGAATGTTCACTCTGGCATCAACAGTCTGTTCAATATGCTGTTCTGTCTTCAGAGTTTCTATGTGGCTCAGAGTAACCTTGAACTCATGACCCTCCTGCCTCAGCCTCTAAGTGCTAGGA
This sequence comes from Cricetulus griseus, assembly GCF_003668045.3. NCBI lineage: Eukaryota > Metazoa > Chordata > Mammalia > Rodentia > Cricetidae > Cricetulus > Cricetulus griseus. Next base: position 218,235,242 of record NW_023276807.1, on the reverse strand, counting down.
TTACAGGCATGAGCCTCCACATCTGGCAATGCCTTCTTAATTTCTACATTAAGAAGAAGGTTATGGGACTGGAGAGATGACTCGGTGGTTAAGAGCACTGGCTGATCTTCCAGAGGACCCAGATTAATTCCCAGTACACACATGGCAGATTACAACTGTCTGTAACTCCAGTTCCATGGCTTCTGACACCCTCACACAGACATACATGCAAGCAAAATACCAATAAATAAAATAAATGACATACATATGAGAGAGAGAGACAGAGGAAGAGGAGGGTCACTAATGTCTGCTACCCAGAGCTTCCTGTGTTCCACACTGCCAAATTAGGATTCCTAATTGCCAAATTGTCTTCAGCAGGGAAATGACCTGGCTGATGTGGTGAACTTTCGTTCACCTCACCCCAGGCAGGCAGATTCACAATGCTGCCCATTTCACCACCAAAACCATGGCTAGCATTGAAGGTTCTTACATTAAACATGGGGTTCTGGAAGAAGTATTTCCTACCTGAGCCTTCTGACACTCCCCAGGGGTCCTGTGCTACCTCTTTCTGCCTCTTGGACTATGACTGCAGCAGAGCCCCTGGGTTCAGGTGTGTAGCCCTCAACCTGTAAGCTGGAATCCAGGAAAATAAATTCTGTAGCAGGACCCGTTGTGGAGCAGCACAGGCCATTTGTAATCTCTGCTTATCCTAAACAGTATGGCTGCTCACATTTTGCTACAGAAAAATTAATATAGTTAATTATAGGTTGTTGTCCCTGAACCCTCTGGCAATAACTTGAAATATATAGAATTTACATTTAAAAACAACATCGAGAGTGTGGAATCCCAAAACGGACAGAATGTGGTGTCTGGGGCTTATGGATCTAGAGTCATGAGGGAATCATGGAGTCTTGATGGGTCCCCTTGGGGATTGGAATGTAGCTCAGTGAGTAGAGTGTGTTACTTAGTATGCACAAAGCCCTGGCTTCAATCTCCAGCACTGCATAAACTGGGCATGGAGGCACAGGCCTGTAATCCCAGCACTCAGGGAGTGGAGGCAGGAATACCAGTTCAATAGCATTCTTAACTACATAGTGAGTTTGAGACCAGCCTGAACTACATCAGACACTGTTTTCAGAAGGCAAAATAGTTGTCTTGGAATTTTGATGCTTCTGTCCAGTTTTGAGAACCACTATGCTTGCCCAAAAGGATCCCTGTTTTTGTCCCCAGCAAATGTAAATAGGGCCTCTGTCCCTGTAGCTGGATTGGGTTTCTTGACTCTGCCTCCTTGCAGGTCCTCCTGGTGAGAGCCTCCCTCCCAGCAGCAGTGCCTCCAGCAACTCCAGCAATGCCACCACCACCACCAGCAGCAGCAGTGAAGAGATGCGTCCCATCAAGACAGAGCCTGGGTTGTCATCTCACTATGGGCACAGCACCTCCATATCCCAGGTGGGCGCAGTGACAGGGCTAATAGGAAAGTAAATTCTAGATCCCTGGACCAGACCAGCCTTAGGAGGTGAGCTGTAGCCTGACCCTGAGCTGCTAAGCTCCAAACAGCCCAGACTTTGAGTCTTGGTACCTCTTGTCCAGCTGCAGTGATTTGAACACAGAGAACACCATGTTTAGCATCTTTCCTGTGCTATGGCTTTGGGAACAAGGAGAAGGATGCAGGATGCATGTGGCAGATAGCACCACTCCCTGGGTCAGACTTGGGGGTTGGGGTTGGAAGCAAACGTGAATTCTAGAGCTTGAAGTGCTTTGACCTTGGCCTTGAAGGCTTTTCAGAGGGTAAGGCAGGAGGACCCTGTTAGCGTGGCACAGGCTTGGAACCCAGAGGGCAGGGTGGGTGAGAGGTGGGCAGAAAGCTATTTCATAAGCTCCAGCTTCCTGAGAGCCTCTGGAATGGCCCAGCAGGGCACTATGCCCTCTTGAAGGTGTGACAGTGCCCTTTCCTCTGCCTCTTTGGGAATGAGGAAGTCATGGTTTTCCTTCCCCAACCCCACTAATTATGAGAGGCTGTTTGAGCATTCTACCATCAGAGTGAACCAGAGAGAACCTGGTTCCACGGAAGCAAAAGTGCTAGGACCCTTTCAGTATGGAGAGGATGACCTCAATCTGACCTGAAAGACCTCTGTCTGACCCGGAAATGGTGATAAGAGTGCCTCCTATGGCTGTCAGAGCCTTCCGAGAAAGCACAGCAGCACAAAACTCCTAGGTTATGGCCTTGATTACATTGTGCTGAGAAGCCACTGGGAAAGCTCACAGACCCCCTGCAGTTGGATCCTAGGGACTAGGGGAGCAGCTAGAATGCTCACTCCCTCATCCCCTTCCCAGCCTTGGTTCTTGGGTCCCCAGGAGCATCCTACCGGCTCACTGTGCTTTCTGCCTTCCAGGCATTCTCTGTCAGTTCTGTGTCCGGCCATGGGCCCTCCATTCATCCAGTGCTGTCGGCTCTGAAGCTCTCCCCACCAGGATATGCATCTCCTGTCACTCAGACATCACAGGCCAGCTCCAAGCAGGACTCTTGGAACAGCCTAGTCCTGGCTGACAGTCATGGGGACATAATTACTGCGTAACTACCCCCCTCCCTCTTCAAATTCCTGCTCGGACTTGGGACCTGGGGGCCAGCAAAGTCTGAGGCTGGGGGCACCCTGGGCAGTCCCTTTGTCTGGGAACAACTCCCAAAGAACAACTGGGTAGAACTTGAAGTTGTTGACAATTGCTTAGGGATGTGGGTGCTGGGTTTCTTCAAACACCTTTTCCAGGTGGAGCACTGGAAAGAGCCTGCATTCTTAGAGACAAGCCCACCTTCACTGTGAATACAGCACAGTTAAGACTCTTCAATGTAGCAGGAGACTTCTTTCTTATTCTCCACTTGCCTGTCCAGGACTTTCACCCTAACTCTCCACCCCAGTGGTTCTAGGTAGTGGGTTTCTCTTTATGCTCCTAAGGTGGCTGTAGGGGCCTGAGCTTCAAGACACCATCTACAGCCTGAGCAGGGTGTCTACTTGATGTGGACTGGACGTGGCAGCCCTGCCCTTGTCCAACACTCCCTTTGAAGCATGGCATGTCCCTGCATGCCCCATACCAGATCTGACTCCAAAAGTGCTGGGTGCAATACAGATGTTACTGAGTTCTCCCTGGGGAGATGGTGGAGAAGGCACATCACCCATCACACAGGATATTCATCAAATCACAGCCCAGCAGTGGTGCCTTCCCTTCTTCCTCTCCTGAGAACTCCGACATTAAACCCCTTGCTCTCCAGCCTGAACATCTCCTATCCTCTGCAAAACTAGAGCTCAGCTGTGTAGCAGGCTAGGGGAACTTGGTGCTGCTCCTAGCATCCTTTTTTACCCCCTTCACATACATGGGTTCCACAGAGGAACAAAAACTGCTACTGTAGCAGCTTGGTGACTGTACTCATCTGCACCGTGGATCCCTCTGAAGATTGTGTCCAAAGCACAATCCTCTTCCCAGGGCTCCAGCTTGCTTGTTCTGAGCCTGCCAGGCCATGGCCTCTCAACGCAGACAGTTACCTGGATCCGGGCCTTTCTACAGCAAGGATCCTTTGTCCAGGAAATACAGAGTGTTTGCAAGATAAATTCAAAGCAGAAACAACAAAAGGAAGTTTGTGCAAGGACAAAGGTGACTGACTCATGGAAGATGTCTTAGGGCCTGATGGGATTGCCATGCTTGTAGCTGTCCTAGAATTGGCCTTCTCCCTCACCCATTACTGGGGTTCCCAAAGATTCTTCCTTGTCCTCATCACCCACAGAGCTGTAGCCAACTATGGCATTACCCCATTGTACCCCAAACTCCCAGCCCCACCCTAAACCTTGCTGGCCGTAGCAGAGAATAGCTTTGAACCAAGATCCTGTTGTAATCATCATTTACACTGTTTTCTCCCTCAAGGCCACCCTCCCATGTCCCCCCAACCCCACAACCTGTTAACATTGTCTTAAGGTGAAATGGCTGTAAAATCAGTATTTAACTAATAAATTTATCTGTATTCCTCCTTCCCTCAGAATTCTTTTCTAGAAGGGCTGATGCTCATGCCCTTTTTAGTGGATCAAAGGGCAGGGGCTGCCTCTACCTAGTTTCCCCTTCATGGTTTTGGCAGTTGGTACCATGGAGTTGGTGGTGGAGGCTGGTGAGAGAATGGGAATGGAAGATCTCAGGACAGGTTCAGCTTCCTGGAGAGGACTGGAGCATCTTTAACTGAAGTTCCTGTCCCCACCTTCTCACATACATGTCACCCTGTGAGTGGGGGCATTTTTTTTACAGCATTTGCCTAAGTGCTTGAGGCTCCATTTAACTGGCTGGTCCTTGATCTTGCCTGTCTCCTGATGTAGGACACATTCTGAATGGCCCCCAAGGGACATATACTTACCCCAGTGAGACAAAGACAATTGTCTCCTTTATCTATTTTGTCTTTACCTTCTCAGTGCAGTACCAGGAGCAATCACTGGTCCCAAGGCCCTGTCTCATTTGGTCCCTGTGGCATGGCTAGGCTTTCGTTATCACCTACCTTCAGGACCAGCTTATGCCAAAATATTCCAGGCATCTAGGGTCTCTGATCTCATGGCATCCTGGTCATTTTCTACTGTTAATAACACACTCTCTCTCTCTCTCTCTCTCTCTCTCTCTCTCTCTCTCTCTCTCTCTCTCTCTTCTATGTAAGACTGGAAACATCTTTTAAAATGTTTTCAGAATTATTGAGTGTGTGAAGGGGCAAACATGCCTCAGCACACCAGTGAAGGTCAGGGAACAATGTTTGGGAGTTAGTTTTCTTTTCCACCTTTACATGGGTTCCAGGGCTCACACTCAGGTTGTCAGGCTTGTGATCAAGTGACCCATTTTTTTTTTCTTTTTGAGACAGGGTTTCTCTGTGTAACTGTCCTGGAACTCATTTTGACCTCGAACTCACAGAGATTCTTCTGCCTCTGCCTCTCAAGTGCTGGGATTAAAGGTGTGCACCACTCTTAAAAGAATAGCCAAACCCTTTAAACTGAGAGCGTCTGTGTGTTGGTTGTTTTTTTACTCTCTTGGGGGGCCCAACCCAGCTCCCAAATAAATCACACACAGAGGCTTATTATTACTTATAAATGCTCAGCCTTAGCTTGGCTTACTTCTAGCCAGCCTTTCTTAACTTAAATTATCCCATTTATCCTTTACCTCTGGGCTTGTATCTTTCTCTATGTGTACCTTTCTTTGTTTCTTACTCTGTGGCTTGTATAGCTGGGTAGTTGGCCCATGGAGTCCTTCTCCTTCTCTGGCTACCTCTTCTCACTCCTCCATCTCTCTTCTCCTCCCAGATTTCTCCTTCTATTTATTCTGTCTGCCAGCCCTGCCTATTTCTCTCTCCTGCCTCGCTACTGGCTGTGCAGCTTTTATTAGACCATCAGGTGTTTTAGACAGGCACAGCTTCACAGAATTAAACAAATGCAACAGAAACACCTTAAAAAAGTGACACACCTTAAAATATTCTTCAACACTACTGTCAGTCAAGTAAGGTGAGTCCTAGTAAGAAGAGATTCCAAACTGTTGGCCAGAGAGGTTCATGGTTTTTGGTTAGGGCATTTTTGTTTGAAACATTTACATCACTTCTTTTTACAAATGGATTCAGGACAGATTCTGCATAGTCTCATTAGATACCTCTTTCTGCATACACTCCTAACTGGTACCTCTCTCCAATTAAGATAACTCGGTCTCTTTGATCATCAGACTTGTTAACTTACCCTATTCGAGCAATCCTTAAGGAAGCCTGAGTTGCTGTATCCAAGAGACTATAAAAGATGCAGCCAGGCCTGGTGGTGAACATTGTCTCAATCATCATTGACAACAACAAAGATGCATTTCCAAACAGTTGGGACATGGCTGGAGGAGGGAGAAGTGAGGGAGAGGGCACAAAATGATGTCATTAGGACAAATCACTTTCTCAAAGGACAAGTCTACATAAGAAATCACATTGCTTTATGGTCACACTTCTGGCTGATGAAACTTTCTGGAACCCAGGTTAAGTCGGATGCAGTCAGATATGCATTGGCCCCAGCTTCTGAGCAGGAGGGCGCTTAGCTGTAACTGTGTTTGGGTGGCTTGATGGTAATGGCTACAAACTTCTCATCATTGAACATGCAACAAATAGGGCTGCAGGATTATTACTAGGAGCCCCTGACCTCAAAGCTTGGCATGCTGACTGTAACTGTCACCTTTGCCTTGCCACAACAAAACACCTTGAGAAAAAAGGTTTAGGCTGGGGATTTACCTTCATTGGTAAAGTGCTTACCTAGCATACAGGAAGCCCTGGGTTCTCAGCACTGCATAAATCAGGTGCTGTATACAGCTGTTACCCCAGCACTCATGTGGTGAAGGCAGGAGACCAGCCTGAGTCCCATGTCTCTGGTATGGCCTGGGGTTGGAAGGCTGTCTGTCAGATGAACCATTTCAAGTCTGTCTAGGGTGCCCTCGTACATTCTGGGACAAATGGAGACCGAAGAAAGCCTTATTTAGCTTAATGAGGATGGGATAATTTCTGCCAATCCCTCCATCCCTTCCTGGAGGTACAAGCCTATGAGAGTTTAATGGGTTTACAGGGGTTCAGTTGCTAAGAATGTGGAAACATAAGTGTCTCAGTGGCCTCCGAAAGATGGGCTGGAAGAGTCGAATGAAGACAACCTAGCAACGACAAAGGAATTCAGATCATAGGAGTCTCTGAGATTATCAGAATTTCCAAATCCTGTAGTGCTACCATCCAGAGAACTTCCTTAAGGCCACAGCTGGTGGAAGACCACATTTACTCACTGTGCTTGCAGTTCATACATTCACCACATGAGGGCGCACGCCTTATCTCTCTACAAGCATTACAACTAGTTTTCCAGCTGTTAAATCTGAGATCAGCCCCAACAAATTTTTCTTCCACTCAAAAGCATTACTGCTTATTGAGCCCTGAGGCCTGCTAGATACTGATAGCTTTGGCTAGCCTCGGGAGAACATTTGTACATCACTGCAATCACAAAGATATGGATTTGTTGAAATTCTCGTAACTACTATAGAACCGGTCTACTGAATTTCAGAATCCCACTCCCATAGAACAAGAAACTTACAAGCTAGGGAGACCCTACACAGCCTGAGTTGAACAATTTTTAGCTTATGAGCATTTCCTAACTAATATCTCAAGCATCCCCTCAACAAAAACAAGACCGCCCAGCATTGGGGGGAGGGAGCTTGTCAGAAAGGCACACTGCTTCTCATAATGTAAATGTCTCTGAGTGACTTACATACACATCAGAGTTTGCAAAATATGGCTTTATGTCTATAACACCATGGCACAGATGTCCCATTTAGAGACTAGATTTAGGTATTATGGCTGGCTTGTTTTCCCACAGCCAATGACAAGGCAGTCTAGGTAAAGATTTTACAAGGTGTCTTACATAATGCATGCTCAGCGAACTAAAAAGGTGATTTTAAGTGACTGCAGCAAATTGTGAACCATTCATTTTCTCGATTGTGTGTGTAACCCCCTGGCACAGGAGTGCACTGTATCCTGTAGCAGATGTGGGAAAGTATACTCCAGTACTTACACATAAATAGGTACCCCCCCCTGCAAATGCCCCGCCCTCAAGCTCACCTTCTGCCTCTAAAAGGACCTTTGCCCCTCAGATGTCAGAGGCCTCCTGCTCTCTGCCCTACCGCAGGTAGGTGGAAGGCTAGCTGAACTGCTCATTGAGGCAGGGCTGTCTTCCCTGTGCTGGCCAAGCCCTCCTCGAGCCCTCAGTTCCCAGGTTCAGGGTCTGACACCTTAGCCACCTCCTGTAGGCCTACTCAAGAGTTCTCCAAAAGTCCCTTAACTTCCTGTAAAGGACTCCCACCCTTCTTGGAGTCCTGTCTTTGAACAACCTGCTACCATCTTTATTCTTCCAAATAAAAATTTTAATACACAATAAAAAATTTAAAGAGTATAGTAAAAATTCAAACATCATTAAAATAATATAAAGTAAACCAAACCTCAGTCTTTCAAAGCTTTACAGACCAGGTTTGCTAGCTGTGTTTAAAATTCCGGCACTTTAAAGACTAAGACTGGAGGAGTTCAAGGGTAGCCAGGGTTACACGGTGAGCTCCAAGCCAGCCTGCATTAGACTGTGAGGCTTTGTCTGAAAAAGCCAAAACCCGTCATGTTTGTCTTGGCCTGAACCACGCAAGACCACTGGCTTCTGAGCGCTTGCCTTTTCTTGGTACCAGTCCACTCTCTCCTGGATCCTGGGAGTTCGCAAGCTGGCGGGGTGGGGTGGGAGGAGAGAGTAACGGAGGGGCTGAGAGGGGTGGTGGTGGGAGGTATGGGGTTAGGGCTGGGGCGAATACACTCCGAGAGTGCCTCAAGCGAGGGTAAAAGCTTAGAGAGTTGCAAGTCGGCTGGTCACTGCCGGCAGGAGACAGCAGCATCCCTCCTACCTATGGGAGCAGCCTGAGTAGAAGAGCCTGCAGTCCCGATCTCGAGGCGAACCCCCATCTCCAGGACAGAAGCCCGCAGCTCTCCAGCTCGGGGTGCACCTCACCTCCAGCACCCCCAGGGTAAAAACTTACAGCTCCTTCATCGCGAAAGGCTCCCATCTCCAGCGCTCCCAGGAGAGAAGCCCGCAGCCCTACTCCCAACTCCCGCCCCCAACGAGCTCGGTCCCTGGAGTGCCAGAAGCAGCTTCCCGCCAACCCCAGGAACTCTGCGGCCCCAGGCCACCCCGCCTCCCGCGCTCAAGCCTATTGAACCGGTCGGAAGTTCCCCGTCCCCTGTGCCCCATCCCCAGTCCTCCGCGCTCCCCGCCCCAGTCCGGAACTGGAAGACGCTGGCGGATTGCACTCCTGCTGCGGTCGCTGGGACCCCGGATCCCGGGGAGTGCGGCTCTGCGAGCCCCTCGGCCCCCTCCCCACCTTCCCGGGACTGCACTCGTGCACGTTTTCAACACAACTTTCTTTTTAATCTTTGGTGAAAAGTGAATTACAGAAAAATTAAGCAGTGTCTCTTATGGACACGCGCAGCCAGGTCGTATTTTTGTTTTTGTTGATCACGTTGCCTTCCGCTCCCCTCTCGCCCCCGCCCTCGTGACCTTCTCGTGTTTGCTCCCGCTTCAGTCACACTGAAGATGCCTCAGACTCCGCCTGGCACCTAAAACGCTGCTTGGCCACCGAAGAGGGACCACGTTCTGCTTGCCTGGCCACCTCGCCCTACCAACGAAGCACAAGGTTCTTATTTTCTCATCTTATCTCTTTCCTAACCATCAAAGCATGCCCATGGGCGGAGAGTTGTTTGTTTTGATACAGGGTCTACGTGTAGCCAGGGTTCGCTGTGTAGACCAGGGTGGCCTCCAGTTCCCTGAAATCCTCCTGCCTCTGCCTCTGAGGGTGCTAGGATTAAAGACTTGCACCACCACACCCGGCTCACGGTAGAGATTTTAAGATTACGGTTCATTGCACAGGCGGGCTTTTCCAGAACCTTCTCTGAGGAAGGCCAGGCCGACTCTGAACTGAGAGGTGGTTAGGGTGCCAGTACCTGGCAAGCTGCCTTCCAGCCCAGTAGTTTCCCCTGGAGTAGATGAATAGTTACCACATTTCCAAGAGTGTGGGTGGGAATCCAAGTGTGGACAAATTTAAGTATTGCATTGAAGCTTGGGACTTAGCGCAGTTGGTAGAGGGATTGCCTAGCTTGCAAGATGCACTGTTTGAGGATAAAGCAGGAGTGGTGGTACTGTTCCGTAATAACAGTACTATGGGGGTAGAGGCCATCCATGCACTATAGAGTGGACTATAGGCTTCTTGGCATCTGAAATATGGGCAAACCTGTCTCAAGACAGAAAAGAAAAACAACATTATTGAATATGTTGCTTATGAATTATGAGAATTCGTGGAATGACTAAGATATTCTGTTTATCCCGATTCTCTGGTTAAAATGTATGTTTTAAGTGTCTTAGGGAGACACTTAATTCCAGTACTCACACTTGGGAGACTCAGGCAGGAGGATTGCTCAGAGTTCAAGACCAGCCTGGGGTACAGAGTGAGTCTTGAAAAACACCACCACCACCAAAAGCAAGACAAACAACAACAACAACAACAAAAAACAACCAACTGCTTTTAGAAACACTGAAATAATAACTACCTGCCATGTCCCTTTGTCAGTTTTCACCATGATTTATGGAGCCTAGTGCCGGTGAGTGGCTGATAAGGTTAGAGGGAACCTTGTGTGTGTGTGTGTGTGTGTGTGTGTATGTGTTTTTTGGGGGGGGGCGTGTTGTGACTTCCACTCAGTGAAAGCAGGATGTAGGCCACTCAGGCTGCCTCACCCTGGTGCCTCTCAGTGACTTTGGGTGATTGAGAACAGGGAAGGAAGGGGTGACAGGCAGTCCAGCCTTGCTTTTACTGTGGCTTTTCAGCCATCAGGCATATTATCAGGAGTTAAGCTGGTTGGTAGCTCTCTTGCTGGCTGGTGTCTGCTTGTCAGTTTGGAGATCTGCCAGCACTGTGGTCACAGATAGAAAACCACTCTAAGAGACCTGGTAAGTAGTGAGTATCTCCCTCCCCTGAGGTGGCCCTGAGAGAGCCAGATCCAAGTATGGATAAGTGAGCAGAGGGTTGATTGCTTTGGGGGTGGGACGGGGAAAGACAGAAAACATGGAGATGAGTTAGAGGTCTAATATACCCGGCAAAAAGGAATGAGGAGTTGTTGCAGGCCTGTAATCCTAGCGCTTGGGAGCACAGCTGGAACTACGTAGTACATAGTAGTCACCTATAGCTGCATAACAAGACTCTGTCTCAAGAAATGAAACAAATAAGGAGTGGCAGACCATTGAGGTGGCGTGCCATTGAAGTAGACAGTGCCTGCTACATGACACCAAGCATGCTATGTTGATTATATTTGCTGCATGGATATTGGGTGAGGGACTAGGAAGAGAAACCATTGCTGCGAAGCTGGCCCTGAACCCTGCCCCAGCTCAGTCTTCTCTGAGATCTGATCCCCCTACCTCAGTCAGGCTCCAGATTTGGAATATATACTCTTGAAGTGGTTGACCCAAACTGGCTCCTTGGGGTACAACACCATCAGACATGCTAGAGAGGACCGAGCTAAATGGGTGTGGTCTCCTTTGCCACTTTCTATCTGCAGAGATGCCAGAAGGGCCATCCGTGAGGAAGTTTCACCATCTTGTCTCCCCTTTTGTGGGCCAGAAGGTAGTCAAGACTGGGGGCAGCAGTAAGAAGCTATGCCCCGACTCCTTCCAGTCTCTATGGCTCCAGGATGCCCAGGTGAGTTTTGCTTTCCCCAGGTCTCACTCCACCTCCCCAGGTGACATCTCATGACGTTTTATGTTTAAGCATTGGACAGCCATGCTAGGACTGCATGTGGCCCTGCTCTTTCAGTGTGATGTTTCCTGTCACAATGGAATGGGAACGTGAAGAACATACAAAAAGGGCCTGAAGACCCCATGCATAATCTGGAGAACTTCTCTCCTTGTCTTACCTGCATCTTTGGTGTGGTGCCCGTGACCCCCATAGGCCAGCTGCCAAGTAAGGAATGAGCACAGTTGAAGATTTGGATTCAGACCTCATCCTGACTGGGAGCCAGAATTCCTTCAATTCCTTCAGCGTGATCAGGGACTCCCTGTGGACTTACCCCTCCCTCCCTGTCTCTCTGGCCCTTGCACCCAGCCCCAAGTCATTCTTTGCTCATAGTATCTGCCAGCAACTCATTTCCTTCCCATGGTGAGGACATGTTTCCCCATGCTTGGGCACATTCCCCTTTTTTTCCCTCTACTGTTTCCACTCCTGCCTCTTCAATTTACCATGGTAATTTTAGACTCTTTTCGGATTCCATGTGACCATGATATCCTGTCTGTTTAGCACAAGCTAAGAGATGACCCCTCTGTACTTCTATGATACACTCTACTTCCTCCTGTTGCCTCCTTATTGCCATGTCTGTCCTCCATGGTATGTAGGAAGACAGAGACAGGGCAAGAATGTATTCTCATCAGTCTTGTATTTTCTTGCTTAGCTATGAGCATCTGCACGTAGGAGGTGTGGGGTGAATTTTTAGAGAAACACTTGGGACTCTGCTGCTTCGTAGCTGTGTGATCTGAAGCACATTCTCGTTTCCTTTGCTCTAATCTCCTCAACTGTATGTGGGCATAAAACACTCTGTGGTGGTTTGAATGAGAATGATCTCCGTAGGCTCAGATGTTTAAATACTTGGTCATCAGAGAATAGAACTCTTGGAAAAGATTAGGAATTGTGGCCTTGTTGGAGATATGGGCTTTGAGGTTTCAGAAGTCCATGCTGTCAGTCTGTCCATCCGTCTGTCCGTCCATCTGTCTGTCTCCCTCCCTCCCTTCCTCTCCTCTCCTCTCTCCTTCCTCTCTCCCCCCTCCTCTCTCCCCTCTCTATCTCTTCTCTGTCTCCACCCTCCCTCTCTCCCTCTTCTCTCTCCTCTATTCTCTCTCCCCTCAGTCTCTCCCCTATCTCTTCCCTCTCCCCCCCCCCCCCCGTCTCCCCTTCCCCCCTCCCTCTCCTCTCTCTACCTGATACCTGCTACCTGTGAATCAGGATATATGGCTCTGCAGTACTGCTCCAGCATCATGCTTGTCCGATTCCTGCCTACCAGACTAACCCTCCAAAACTGTAAGCAAGCTCCCCCTTCTATAAGACTTGCCTTGATCAGTGTGTCTCTTCACAGCAATAGAACACGGACTAAGACACTTATTAAAACTCTTATAAGAATAGAGTTCACACCGGACACAAGTATGTATGTACCCAATAGAATGCTTGTTCCCATCTTCCATGTAATGTATGCCTGCACATTTGTACACACTCTCCTCATAGGCTACAGAATCACTCTTTGAGTGGAAGATGTATCATAACCCTTCACCTAGAGTTCATTTGAAGCTGAGGCTCTGAATTCCAAGTTTAGGGGTCCGGGTCTTCTGGACTTCAGGCTAGTGGCCTCTTTGTAGAGACTCTTGTGTACAGTTTAAGTCTCATGGCTTTGGTCCCCCAGCACTTACAATGATAGTTGTCACAGAGCTGGCACTTACACATCACTGAATAGATTTGGGAATAGATAAATATATGGCCTGGGATCTGGAGATGCAATGGATTCTGTTTCCTAGGAAACAGAGGAGACACCCATGCTGTAGGAACCCTAGAGAGGCCTGAGCCTGGGGCTGCCTGCTGATGCTCCCAGGAGTGTTTTCACCTGAGGAATGTAGATTTAGATAGGGAAGGAAGGACCCATATTTTCACAAGAGAACTGCCCAGCAAGGCTAAATGGTGAGAATCATAGCTGTAATTAAGGCCCAGTAATGCCTTGACATGAAGGAGTCCCTCTGGCTTGGAGATGGGACTTGGGGTGGTCCTTGAAGATTAGAGGATGTAGATATACTTACAGAGAGAAAAGTGTGTGTGTGTGTGTGTGTGTGTGTGTGTGTGTGTGTGTGTGTGATACAATATGCATGAGTGTGTCTATGCATATGGAGGCTATCGGTTGATGTTGGGTGCCTCTCTCAAGGGGTCTCACTTTATCTTTTTAAACAGCGTCTCTCCCTGAGTGTGGCACTCACCACTTGGCTAGACTAACTGATCAGTGAGGTCCAGGGATTCTCCTGTCTCCACCTCCCAGTGCTGGGATTACAGACTCAACCTGCTGTACTCAGCCACCAACCTCAAGCTCTGCTCCCTCTACCCAGTTCCTGAGGCCTCCCCCTCTCAGGCTTGTCCAGGTTCAAAGTGGGTGGGATTCATCAGGGCAGGCCCCTGTGTCTCAGCTGTACACATGTGTCACCATCCTGTACCTGCTTCCCATTTCACAGATGGATGCCATGTCTTATCTGCTGGAGATGGGGGGCGTTGAGTTTACCCACAGAGCCATCTCAGTGGCCCAGATCTTGAGCTCTCAGTCCTCCTGCCTCAACCTCCTATTAGTGTTGAGACTACAGTTGTGAGCCATCACCCTCATCAGATTCTGGCTTTTTGTTTTGTGTGCAAGTTCTTCTGTGGTTGATTACTTTTTCCAGGTCCAGTTTTCTGGGTGGGGGATGCTTCCGAATTTTATAAGATTGTTTCTTTAGCTGTCATCAGGCTGAGGGTGCCCACACTGAATCACCTCTAGCCTAGAAAAATGTGTTGTGGAGTCACGGAGTAACTAAATGAATGACTGTTTGGATAATCTTTTACTGAGGTCCTGAAATCTTTGGGAACATCTCTCCTTGGGTGTTCTGGGTGGCCTTGCTGCTGGCATAGACCTGTCCCATCACTAACCCAACGTTCAGGCATTTGGAAAGTCATGCACCTGCTGTTGATGCCACTGGTGCAAAAGAGCAAAGAACGGAGAAATCCTCTGTGCTTTGGGTGAGAAGGAGCCAGACTGTTGGCAGATAGCTGTGAAGCTTTGGGTCCTGTGTAGGGCTCTGAGGATCAGTACATGTTCATTTTTGTTGTTTTGTTTTGCTAGGTGCATGGAAAAAAATTATTCCTTCGGTTTGATCCTGATGAGGAGATGGAGCTACTCGGCAGCAGCCCACAGCCTGTACAAGGAGTACAGCAGAAAGAGGCCATGGATCCAGAGCTGGCCTTGCTGCCCAATGCTCAGGAAACTTCTGCAGGCCCCTCCGGATCTGGGGAGCCTGTTCCTAGTGGATCTGATGGCCCCTATGATCTTGGGGGACACAACCTTTTAGCGGTTGCCCAGAGATGGCTAGAAGTCAGGTTTGGTTTGTTTGGCAGTGTCTGGGTGAATGACTTCTCCAGAGCAAAGCAAGCTAACAAGAGAGGTGACTGGAGAGATCCTGTGCCCAGGTAATGGTGTGACATGGACAGGGTCCAGTAGGGTCTGCAGTGTCCATGCTCTCTGTGGCAAGGCATGGCTGAATGGTTACACGTGTGGATGACCAGACCTTGCTATCCAGGAAGCAGAAAGTGTAGGTGTTTTCCAGTTCTGACCTCTCGCTCCCACATAACCAGTTGGTTCTGTGGAGATAAAACTCAGGTCATCAGGGTTGATGGCGAGCACCTTTCCCCTCTGAGCCATCTTGCTGGCTCTGGCAATTAAAAACAAGAAAGCAAGAAATATCCCTTGGTTATTCTATGACAAGAGTCATCCTGTATACCTTAGGCTAGTCTCAAATTCATAATCCTCTTGTCTCAGCCTATCCTGAGATTACAGGCATATACCACAATGCCCAGCTCCCCTCTTTCTGAAATTGCCTCTGCCCTTCTCAAGAACACTAACTAGACATGGACTGGGATTCTCTGGATTCAGGTTCTCCTACTTCCGGTGTGGAGGCAGCTCTGGTTGGATTAGCTATCCCTACAAAATATCCCATTATTTCCTTACCAAAGTGTGTGAGGTCTCTTTCCTGCCCTTAACATCCAAAAGGCTCAGGGCACATGTGTGTAGAAGACCTACACACATACATAGGCTAACCTTGCCTGAAACTGGAAGTGGTGCCATCTTTGTCACCAGAATCTTTGTTTCTGTATCTTCTCCCTAATGAGCCTGCCCACGTCTGTTCAGTTTGCCACTAACCTAGATTCAGATTTTTATATTTCCATCCGTCAACATGCATTGCTATAATGTAATTAGAAAACAGCGTATATGTGTGTTTTACTTCATTTGGCTCTGAGAAGTTTATGATTCTGACTATGAGACTTTAACTTCCCAGTTTGATTCAGACTAGTACATGTACTAGTCTACCTGACTACTGTGGAATAGAAACTGTGTATGTGTGATCTGTAACTGTGTATAAATGTGACCTACATAGTGGTCACTGTAAGTAAAGTACATGTGACATAATTATATAGTGGTAACTATATGGTGATGTACATTGATAGTTGCATGTGTGAGATGATTATATTGTGGTAATTATATATACATGTGAACTGACTTCTGTAGGGGTCTGATTATGTATTATAAATTGACTGTACATTGGTGGTTGTAATGTATGATTTCATTGTATGTGAGAACGCTGTAGGTATGATCTCTTCTGTCTTCTTAGGCTGGTACTCCATTTTGATGGTGGTGGCTTCCTGGCATTTTATAGTTGCCAGATGTCGTGGAGTCCTCCCCCAGTGATTGAGCCCACCTGTGACATCTTGTCTGAGAAGTTCCATCGAGGACAAGCCTTGGAAGCTCTAAGCCAGGCTCAGCCTGTGTGCTATACACTATTGGACCAGAGATACTTTTCAGGATTAGGTATGACCCAGGTGATGGGGAGGAACCCCCCAGAGTTGATTAATGGAAAAGTTGCACATCAGTAGGACAGTCAAGACTTGAGGACTCTCATCCAGTTGTGCCATCACTCCTGGTTTTGAGGTTGGGTTAGATCCCTTGATTTTAGACTCAGAGGTTGGATTAGTCAGGTCCTCACTTCTCTGTCTGCACACACTCACATCGTGATAGCGTTTACACCCTAGAGGCAGTGGGACCTGGGAAAATGGAGCCGATGAATGAGGCACACTGAAGTCTCATGCAATAGCCAACTTTATTCAGAGCAATAGACAATTTGACTGAGGGTTAAGAGGGGTCACCTGAGTACTAATGAGTTCAAGCTGTATACAACCACAAGGTCAAGCCATAGATGGCAAAAACATGTTTTTCCACAGAGGCATAAACAAATAACAATAGCCAATTGTAATGAACAGTAACAAACACACTCCTATCCCGCTATACCTGGGAGGAGCATCAAAACACATTCCAAGAACAGTTCTGTTTTGTAGAACCTGAGGCCACAAGACTATTGTCATATTTCTTGGAGTTTTCTCACAAGCACTCAGAATTCTCCTCACAGAACTCCATTCTTGAACTATGTTCTGTCATAGGACTGCCAGATGTGAGCCTACTAATGGTGTTTTAGTGTGACCACCTAACAGAGGGATAATGTCTTGCACAGAGCATATAGAAGGTTCTGAGTCATGACATGTTGTGAATGGCTGTCCTGAGTTGTTCCTACAATAGGTAGTGCCCTTGGGCAATGGAGCTTCCTGCTGCCAAAGCAGAGGTAGACATCAGGTCAATTCCAGGCTCTTAGAAGCCAGGAGAAAGAAGCAGGTCTCAGCTCTGGAGAGCTGAGTGGTGAAACTGAGCATTTCCAGTTGAGACAAGGGGTGTGTGTAGTTCCTAGTAGCAGGGATGGCAGCTCTCTTACTATCCTTGGGAGAGCAGTGAGTGCCACCACAACTGGCTGTTACATCTGGTGTTAGCAGAGCTGTGTCTTTATACAAAGTGTGACTTTGCCTGCCACAGGTATGGCTCACTACAGGAAGGTGGGAAGGCCTTGTACTTTCATGGGAGAACCAGTGGAATCTGTTTCTGTGCCAGAGGAGCCACAAGGCTTTCAGAAGCAGCTTTTGAATGTATACAGAGAGCTGACTGCACAATGATACTGGTGACAGCCAGCGAGATTCATGTGACTCCAGGAACCCAGGCACATGGTCCTGTCCTCATACTGCTCCATGGGATAATCACTTCTTAGCTTTCCCTTTTATTCAGATGAGGAAACTAAAGCAAAGGGTGCCTCGCTGGTGAGTGGTGCAGCCGAGATGAGTCCAGGTAACCTGTCACTCAAGTTTGCAAAGAACCTGTAACTAGAAGTTCAATTATGAAACTCTGGGAGAGGGGATGACTATTTCATCTATTGCTGCCATGTGCCATCTAGCTTACTCTCCTCTCCTTAGCAAGGTCATTGCTCAGTGGCTCAGCAAGCTGTACTCCATCATAACTTGATAATTGCAAGCTAGTGTGGTGGCACATATCTATAATTCAACACTTAGAAGATGGAGGCAGGAGTTTAGCCTAGCCTCCATAGTGAGTTTGAGGCTATGTGGACAGTGTTTCCTACCCCTGTGTCTTTCTTTGTTTTCAGGGAACATTATAAAGAATGAAGCCTTGTACAGAGCAGGTATCCATCCCCTCTCTCTCGGTTCGCTCCTGAGTTCTTCCTCTCTGGAGGCCCTCGTGGATCACGTGGTGGAATTCAGTTCCGATTGGCTTCGGGACAAATTCCAAGGCAAGGGACGGCGCACACTGATCTACCAGAAGGATCAGTGTCCTTCTGGTCACCAGGTTATGAAGGAGACATTTGGGCCCCCTTGTGGACTCCAGAGGCTCACCTGGTGGTGCCCTCAGTGCCAGCCCCAGCTGTCATCGGAGGGGCCACAGAATATGCTGTCCTCCTAAAACATTTGGCTTTCTTCATGGAACTTGGAGCCTTGAAGATCCAGATACCGTATGTCCTGAGAGAAGGGTGTAGGCAAGAATTGTACGTCAGCTCAGAGATCGGGTTCAGAGGGTCAGTATTGTTGATATTCATCTCATTGGATTATACCTCAGCCGCAGCTTTCATAGGGATAGATGCTTTCCTTTTCTGGTTAACTCTATGTAACCCCCCTTGCTGTCAAAATCCTGACAGAGCATTGGGGAAACTACCTGGAGCATCAGTGAGTCTGAAAAGGAGTGGCTGGGGAACAGCTGGGGGATAGCAGGCAGCTGTCAGGGACAGCCAAGGGATACTATACTCCCAGGCTTCTTTGCTAATGGCATGTTGTGCTGTTTTGGGAACTGATTGATTTTGAGTCCCTCCATTTTCTTCTTTCCCCTGGAGGGGTCAGGGATGAAGGCAAAGCTGCAGGCAGGTACTGCTGGTCAGCCTGCCTGGCACATTCCCAGTGGCTGGAGACTCCGGAATGGATAGGGAGGTGTGCCCAGGGATGTGAGAAAAGCTGCTGCTCTAAGATGTGCATTCGTGACTGTGATGTTGAACAGTTCAGGTGTCCAGGGATGTAGAGAAACAACCCATCAGGTTGTTAGCAATAACTTCATGGAACTGGGATAGCAATTGAAAATAAAATGGTGTGATGTTTTCTATGTTGTCTTCATTAGGCAGAAATGTTTTTTTTGTTTGTATGTGGGTTTTTGTTTTTTGTTTGTTTGTTTTGCTTTGTTTTGTGGTGCTGAGATGAAACCTGGTGCTTCACTTGTTCTAAGCAATGACCGTACCACTCAGCTATGTCCAGGTCTCACCCTTTGTGAAGGGGCCTCCCAGGCTTGCAGGGTTGGCCTGGTGAATCCACTTAGGAGCAATATGGGAGGGAATTTGCCCTCCTGCCTTGGAGAACTAGATGGATCTTGGTGTGGTGTTATCTTGCTTGTACAAATAAAGCCTGTCTGAAGGTCAGAGAATGGAGCTTGCCACTAGCTAACTATTAGAGGTCAGGAGGTCTGTGTAGACAGACAGAAAGTAAAGTAGCTGGGAAGAAACAGGATATAAACAGAGAGAAACAGGTACTCTCTTGTCTGCTGACATTTCAGCAGACAAGCTAAGGAGGTAAGGCTTGCTCCTTCTCTCTCATCTCTCAGCGTTTTCCACTTAAAAAAAAAAAAAAAACAAAAAATCCTCTAAATGGTTTATAGTGTGTTTAAAAGTATATGTAGGCTTGGGAGAGACAAAAAAAAAAAAAAGGATAGAAAAGGTCCTTTAAAAAAAAAAAAAGAGTAGCTGGGCTTGGTGGCACATGCCTTTAATCCTAGCACTCAGGAGTCAGAGGCAGGCGGATCACTGTGAGTTGAAGGCCAACTTGATCTACAAAAGCTACACAGAGAAACCCTGTCTCAAAAAAACAAAAAGATAGGAAAAATAGAGTAATAAAAACAAAAAAGCCACGTAAAAATAGAAAATCCATAGAGTCTGGATACTGTATGTTATGTGTTATCTTTGAATTGTTTGCTGAAGAAAGACCAACAGCTGCTAAAAGACATGTAATTATAAATGCTGCGGGATTAATCCAACCTATATATTTTAAAAATGGTTTGACTTCAAAATTTTTTTTTGTTTGTTAGGTTTTTCGAGACAGGGTTTCTCTGTGTAGCTTTGGAGCCTATCCTGGCACTCGCTCTGGAGACCAGGCTGGCCTCGAACTCACAGAGATATGCCTGCCTCTACCTCCCGAGTGCTGGGATTAAAGGCATGTGACACCAACGCCCGGCCTTGACTTCAAAATTTAAATCTAAGGACAAGTTACTTTGGAAAAGAGATTCTGCTTTTGTTGCCACAGAAGATGAAAAGCTGTGGATTCCTTCCAGGCTAATATGGTTTAGTCAAACAAGACCCCCTGAAGCAGTGGCCCAGGTGATCCAACATCCAAGATAGCTGGGACAATTGATGCAGCCTTGCAGACTGCTATAGCCAGGAACTGACCACGATTGAGTTTTCTTAGGATCCCCCATGAGATTGATAGTGCCCCCAAACAGCAGGAAGCAGTTTGGAGAGAACTATGCCCACATTCTCAAATATTGTTTATAATTGTTTGCTTTAAAAGAACAGTGCATACTCTTGATCAGTGAGCCATTTCCACAGTCCTGGGCACTTAATGTCCTTACTTTATGCGTGAGTAAATGCAAGTCTTCTTCAGTGGTTATGGACCTTAGGACCATACAGTTAAACTGAGTGTGGTGGCACACAACTGTAAACCCAGCTATTCAGGAGACTTAGGCAATAGGACCCAGTGTTTAGGCCAGCCTGGTTTTGCAGAGACCCTGCCTCAAAGAGAAAACAAACAGTAAACAAGGCTCAAAGCCACTGTCATACTTATGTACGTCTTAGCAAAATACCAGCTCTTCCATCCATGCCAGGGATGCCCTAGCTGTGTCCCCAGGATGACTGGGTGGGAGGTGGTCAACAGGGTGGTAACAGAGGCCTCTGGACTTGGAGCACTGATGATGTGTAGATCAGTGACAGTTCCCTGCAAGATTGCATCACAGAGAAGAAACCTGACAGCACTGGGGCAGGATGTTACGGCTGGTGTGCCACCAGGTGCTTCTCCAAAGCTTACACCACACCTTCCTCTGCAGCATCTCACTATAGCCCAACAATGTGCATGTTCATGACTGCCTCATCAAGCACTGCTCACCGGTGGGAACTCTCAGCGGGGCTTGGTTGTCATTATCAACAGTGGCCTCCCAGAGGACTTAGGATGCACCAAGGGCTCTTCCAATTCTTGAATGACCTCAAGTGTGGGCCAAGTCTGACTGACTTACTGGCTGTTTCTAATAAACTGATGTTTTGAATGGAAACTTAAAAAAATCAAAAACTGAGTGATTGAGTAATTTGTCACTTCACACAGATGCAAAATGAAAGTCTAAGATGGAGGCAGATTCAGTTATCTGGATGAGAGTCCCCCTTCTGGATTACCGATGACACGTTCTAGGATGCTGTGACCTCATGTGTGTGGGGGCTCTTATGTTTTTTTCCTTGAAGGACACCGATACCATGGGAATCATGTTAAAATCTACCCTTATGATCTTGTTTATATACCATCTCTCCCAAACTTCCATCTCTAAAGTTCCCCATTTTAGACTAAATCTTCAACATGAGAGTTTTGGAAGGACACAAGCATTCAGAACCAAACAGGAACATACTTTAGAATAAGTGTTTTTATTAACATTCACCATACATAATAATTGGTTTCATTATGGCATTTTTATACACACATATAATGTATTTTGATCACATTCATCCTCTACTATTTTCTCTTGTCCCCCTCCATGATCTTCCTCTGTGAAACTCATTTTTCCTCTTGAATGCTCAATAGGTTTAATTTCGGGTCCTAACAGAAGCATGGGCAACTTACTATCGGTCATACCACCGAAGAAAATCTGTCCCTCATTAGGTCACACACAGGCACCACCAAACCTGATGACCTGAGTTCCATTCCCAGTACTCACATGGAGGAAAGAGAACTGACCGCCATACACAGCAGTATGTGATGACACCCACACATCAAAATACAATTTTAAAAAGGTGTAAGTATAAACAGGGCTATTTGAAAGAGTAAATAAAAGGATTGACAAGTGTGGGAGTTATATGAGGGTTAAAGGGGAATATAATCAAAGTATGAAGAATTCATAATAAAACTCGTGCCATTTATGCTAATAACTTTTTTAAAAAGTTAACTCCACTAGCAACCATTAACCGCCTATAGATCTTCAGGGAGGGAGCCCTTCCCCGACCCTTGCAACCCTTCACTGGAGTGAGTGAGTGGCTGGCTGTCTCTACCACTCTAGACGGGGCCCAAAACTTGGGTAGATTTTGCAGGTACCACTTAAAATCCTGGCTCACATGAACCAGAACATGGGAGGTATGTCCATCAAGAGCCCAGTTCCTTTTGTTTTAGCACCTCTGAAAATAGCGATCCAAGAATCATCACTATGATGTCTTACAAATGAGGGATGGGAGGTGTCCTACATGGAGCTCAGGAAAGCCGCAGGAAACTCTCCTCCGAGGAAAGGAAGACTCTGCTTTACCTGTTTTCTAGCTTAACTTTTTTCTTTTAAATCATGAAACCTACTTTCTCTTGGAAACCTATATTCCTTAGAACACAGTGTAGAGCAAGAGTGGCAGTAATGGTGTTGGGCCACGGCTTACCTACAAGCCGCCAGTCGCGTTTCCAGTCCCCGCTCCCCTCCCAGTCTGACGCCGCTTTGCTAACCCTTCCTTAAGCGTCTCAAGAGGTAAATGTTAACTAGGGGTGGTGGCCGCAGCAGCAAGCGAACCTCTCCTCCCAGTACCTGGGCGTGTGGATCAGGACTAGTTTCAGGGCTACGGAATGCCCACCCACGAGCGGCGCTCGCCTCCCACCTCCGACACGCAGCCATCAAACAAAGACTCTCTTCTGGGAACCAATAGCATTCGCGGCCTCTTTCTAGCCCTCCAATCAGGTTCTAGGGTGTGGTCATCACGCCAGACTCCTTCGGCCTCCGACTGGCCGGCGTCTTCCTGGTACGAGAGGCTGTGACCAATCAACGCCCGTCAGTCCACTGCGCTTGCCCTAGGCTGGCGGCGCGAGCCGCACGGCCGGTTGAGGGAGGCGGGAGGTGGGCGTGGCGTCCGGCGCTGGCCCCGCCTCCTCGTCCTGCGGTCCTGGCTGGTCCCTAATATCTGGACACCCGTGGGAGCTAGAGATCCAGACAGGTGAGCCACGCGTCCGGCCGCCCTCAGGATGGAGTTCGTGAAGTGCCTAGGCCACCCTGAGGAGTTCTACAACCTGCTGCGATTCCGCATGGGAGGCCGGCGGAATTTCATAACCAAGATGGACCAGGTAGGCCGAGCATCCCTGTATCCTCGCGGGTCTGTGGCCGCTGCACGCACCGGAGATACCGGAGGACGGCCTCGGACGCCCTGGTCTCCTTGGAAGGCAGGGTCCCGCCCTGGGTCGCGCACCCCGGCTGGACCCTGTTGTCTTGACAGGGCCCGCCCTATCCCCCACCTGTTTTTAATAGTTTCTACTTGTTCAAGCCATTATTTTTCCTGAGCACTTTGGCTACGCACTTTGTTCTCCTAAACTTGGGGGTTTATTTTTACTCCAAAGGCTGCGTCCTAAAATTGAAATTAGACAGAGAGACAGGGTTGAGAAAATTTTCATGAACATAAGGAACCCTGTAGGAATTATTATATACCTGTCTCTTCTGGAATGAAAACTTAACTCCTGCCCACTCCTTCCAGTTTTCAGACACATCACCTCCCCCATACGCTTTCTCACCTTCCTGCAGCCACTATTTTCTTCCTGGGTGCTTCCTACGTTTTTCTGTTGTGGGCACATAATATCCAAGTTCTTACTAGCTATTGGCTGCTGGAAGGCTAGGACTTTATTTTTGTTTGTATTTCATCGAACTGTATGTACCCTTTGTTAAATGTGTGCTTTTATGATGATTAGTCTAACAAAGGTATGTAATTGTTGCATGAATGCACATCCAGTTGAATTAATTAATGGATTACATCAAAGCCTTAAAATTTCCCACTGTATGTTATTTAAAGGTAGTTGTTGTTTTGTTTTTTGAGACAGGATTTCTTTGTGAAACGGTCCTGGCTGTCCTGAAACTCACTTTGTAGATCAGGTTGGCCTCGAACTCACAGAGTTCCGCCTGGTGGGATTAAAGGCATGCACCACCATTGCCCAACTTAAAGATATTCTTGATCGGTGTCCTTTATTAACACACTTTAATTTTCTCAGAACACAGAATCCTCATTTTTAAAGATTTAGCTCTGATAAGTGCCACCCCTCTGCCATTCAGCAGACACCTGCACTGTGATTGATAGGTGCTGGGTAAAGCATGGGTGTCAATGTAGCATAGACAGGACTGTCAAAGAAACAAATGCAAAGAGTGCATATCAAGGGAGAAGAATGCACAGTTGTCAGATTCTTGCAAGGATAAGTGACAGTAAGCAAAGAAGCTCTGCTTTATAATCCAAGTCTTTTGGTCTTGTGACACCTCCAGTGATAGGTAGTTCACTTCCTCTGGGGAGGACAGTTTACTCCGTTCTCCAGTCAACTGCTGATTCCATCTTGTCAGGACCCTTATAAAGTGTCATAAAATTGTTTTGTAGAAACCTGAGGAAGTCCAGCCTGTGAGGTTCACTTACCTGCTTTCTCTAGTACTGTTTAACAGTGATCCCGTAGTCTTGTGTTCAGCTCCCAAACTCACTTTCAGATGTAAGATTCTATGTTTCAGTCTCGTTCTGACTTAAGATTGTCTGTTTGATTCTACAGGGTCTCACTGTGTAGACCTGGCTGCCTTGGAACTTACTATGTAGACCAGGCTGGCCTTGAACTCACTTGAGTTCCACTTGCCTCTGATCCTCCTCAGTGCTGGGAGTAAAGGTGTGCCATCACCCCTGGCGATTCTGGATTTTTAAACTACTAGAAAATAAGAATCTTTTCTTCATGTGTGTGTCTTTGCTGCCTTGTACAGAGTAGTTTGTCAATATATGTGAAGATGAATTGGTGAACAAAGCTGCCTTGGGCAAGTTTGCAGGAGTAGAGGGGGAAAATCACTTGTTGTTAGGATGTGAATTTAATCTTTTCAGGGTTGCCTAAAGGAAATAAGAGCTTCCAAATGTCTCTGTGACTTTTATGAGTAAATGTTCATTTGGCTCAGTATTAATTTCTTTGAGCACTGGCATGATGCCATAAATGGGCGTTTCCACACCTGACTTCACACATGCATGTGACAAGTTGTCTTCAAAATGCAGATATGTTAAAAGTATTGTAGAAAATTACCTATCAAGCATGCACGTGTGTGTGTGTGTGTGTGTGTGTGTGTGTGTGTGTGTGTGTGTGTGTAAGGCATATGTGAAACATAAAAGAATTGCATGCTTGGATATGGGTCCTATTACCAAGATTACACACTTATATTGCACATTTGCAAATCCTCAGAAATCCAAATGCTTCCAGCCTGGTGCAATTGTACATTGAGCTTTTAGGGGGTGAAGTCATCACTATTTGTCAGCTTTTTACAGGGCTCTGGAACCTAAGATAAAGAATGTCTGCTTACAGTCCAGGTTGTTTGGTTTCCCTCTGGGGAGGTGTACTCATTGCCTTCTCTCGTTCCAGGAAGTTCAGGTTTTAGAAAGTCTTGGACTGTCTGCTTTTATAACCAGAAGGAGATTTGTCTTTTGTGTTGGCATGCAGACCCTGAAGCATTAAGAAAACTCATATTCTCTAAGAATAAGGATTCACAGCCAGTTGTGGCACTCTCATCTTTAATCCCACCATAAGGGATGGAGATGAAGGTGGATCTTTAGGAGTTCATGGTTAGCCTGGTCTACATATTGAGCTCCAGGTTAGCCATAGATACATAGTGAGACCCTGTTTTGAACAACAGACCACAAAAAGTATTGCTACAAAGCTGTGTCCTTTCTGTAGTTATTTGTCATGTGGCATTCTTTCTAGGCCATGCCCCTGCTCTTCCTTTTCCTTTGCAGTTCAGCTTCCATGATTGCACAGTACTTGGGCAATTTTGTTCTGTCTACTTCAGAACTTACTGAAGCCATTATTTCTAATTTCCATAAGTTAAGATGGCATTAACTTATAACACTCTGTAGGTGTTTTGTTTCTTGAGACAGGGTATATGCTGATCTGGAATCACTCAGGCTGGCTTTGAACTCTGAGCCTACTGTGTGCTAGAATTGCAGGTATGAGCCTCTGAAGCCCAATTAAAAATGCATTTTCATTACAAGATATATTATACACAAGAACACTGAAATTAATATACATGAGGTTGAATATGTATTCTTTGTTGTATTTACTTCTCTTCATGTATTTTATTAAGAAGTTAAATATTCAGAAACAATAAAGCAGTAGACTGTCCAGATCCAGCTCAGAGATGAACACACTTGTTGGCACAAGGTTGGACAGTGCCTGCAGTCAAGGCACTTCTGCATCTGACCTTGGCCTGCTCGCCCCTTGCCAGTGTTCCCCTGCTTTTTCGGGCAGTCTCTTCATGCTGTGGACTTAGAACTGTGGACACCCCAGATCTGTAGTGACTCCTGTATGGGACTTTTTCCTCTGTCATTGTACCTTGCCGGAAGAGTTTTGAAACTGAGATGTGTGATGTTTGTTTAGATCTTGGTATATGTCAAGTACTATTTTCCATACTTCCCATCTGTTGTTATATGAGCATCCAGTCACCCTTTGAGGATCTACTGTTTTCCTGTTATACAGATGGGACTCGAGAGGTGAGTAAGTTCCCACTAAGGTCCTGTAGCTGTGGAGTACCAGCTGGGTTTTGACTCTCAGTCTGAGTACAGAGCTTGTTCACTCTCTTTTTAAAAAGATTCACTTTTATTTTTTGATTGTGTGTGAGTGTGACAGTGTCTGTGGGGGTTTGTGGAGGTGAGTACAGTACCTGTGGAGGCCAGAAGAGGGCATCAGATCCCCTACAGTTAGATTTAGGGGTGGTTGTGAGCTGTCTGATACCAATTCTGGGAACTGAACTCCAGTCCTCTGCAAGAATAGTACTTGCTCTTAACCACTGAGACAGCTCTCCAGCCCCTCCAAGCTCTCTGTATCCCTATATGCTCTTCATCCGTAGGATAACAAACCACAGAGGAACATTAAGCAGCCGTCCAAAGCCAGCTAAGAGGTGGACACACTGTCTTGATGCACACAAATGCCTATCCTAAGTGGTTCAGAGGCTTTAAAAAGTAAGGTAACTTAGGAACTACCAAGTAGCCTGACTGGCAAGGTGGCACAGCTGATAAAGGCACCTGATGTGAAGCCTGACAACCTGAGTTCAGTTCCCAGCACCCACGTGGTAGAAGCAGAGCAAAACTCTGGCAGGTTGTTCTCTTGTCTCCACATACCTGCTATGGTGTACACTACCCTCCACATAAATAGATAAATAAATAACACATACCTGCTATGGTGTACACTACCCTCCACATAAATAGATAAATAAATAACACATACCTGCAATGGTGTACACTACCCTCCACATAAATAGATAAATAAATAAACAAATAGTAAAAAAATATTATTATTATTTTTGCTGGGCATGGTGGGACATGACTTTAATCCCAGCTCTTGGGAGGCAGAGGCAGGTGGCTTTCTGTATGTTCTAGGCCAGCCTGGGTTTGCTTTTTAGTTTCAGGTCAGAAGATGCTGTGTAACAGGTATTTATTGTCTAGGTGTAGCATGTAGATTTTTTAAATTAAAATTTTAAGAATAGATTGTGTCTGAATGTATGCATTTGCCACTGCACACATGTGGCAGTCATAGGACAACTTTGTGGAGTTTGTTCGTTCCACCATCTACCTTTCCATGGGTTGCAGGAATTGAACTAAGGTCACCAGTCTTGTTCGGCAAGCATCCCAATCCTCTCAGGCATCTTGGCAGCTTCTCACTTAACTTTTACTGAGGACAAACCATCCCAAAGATTAGGAGCAGGATTGTGGAAACGTGTGCTGCTTCCTAATGCTAGTGAACTACTAAAGGTGACTAAGTGATAAAATATGCTGAATCTATATTTATCCTAATTTTAGAAAACCAAACTTAATGGTTTAATGTAACAACTGGTACTTAGTTAGCAGTTGTCTGGGACAGCTGGGTCCATTTCTCCATGGATTGCTCAGCTGGCAGGCAGCTTGTGGTTGGATGAAGGGGGTGGTTAGCAGGTTACAGCCAGTCTAGGAGAGACACACATCTCATCAGCCTGCAGGCTTGTCCTGGGACTCCTGGACACTGGAAGGGATTATACCCTGATACCCACACACTTTTCAGAATTCTCCATGTGTCATATCTGTTACTGTCCAGTTGGACCCCAAATGTCACCAGGGGAGCCAGGGATGAGGGAGGAGAGAAATACTCCTTCCTTGTGGGAAGAGCCACAAACTTTTGTGGCCATATTTACAATTTACTGTACTCCATCACTCTTAATATTGTGAAAGGGACGAGTCCTACTGTTGCTGCCATTTTGCAGATTTCAGATGTAAATTTCTTCACAACTCTGTAAGTGTGCCTCTGGGATGCCCAGCCAGACCTGGCTGCACAGGCACCTCTGTGCCTCTTTCCATCTTGGAGGCTGTACAGCTTATAAAGCTTAGGTGTTGCATGAACCCAGCTAGCAGGCAGAACTGGTATGTGTAATTAAAAAAAAAAAAAAAAAAAAAAGGCAAAGACCTGGCTTTTGCCAAACACGTGTTCTGTTGGGAAAGGGAGATAAGACAAGAGCCCAGTGTTTCTGGCAACATTTTAGGGTTGTGATCTAGAGCAGAGGACTGTCTCTCTCCTCTATAAAATGAGATTCTTGGAGACTGTGGGTAGCCAGGGTAAAGGGCAGAGAAAGTGCGCCTTGGGCTACTCACCCCCAGGATTTTGATGATCAGTGTGTTTAGTGAGCACTTTGTAAGCCCCTGTGAGCACCACCCCCCACTCTCCAGTGTTAAGAACTGAACTCAAGGCCCCATGCATGCTAACCAAGTGCTAACACTGAAGTACAAGCTGTGGTGCATGCTATTTCAGAAGAGGAGGCAGGAGGTCATGTGAGCCCAGAAGTTTAGGATCACCTTAAATGCCATGGTAAAGTCTCAGCTCAATAAATAAATAAATAACAGCAGTGCATGTACCTTTAACTAGGGGAAGCAAACAGGAAAACTAATTTCCCTCTGTTTAACGTTTCTTCTTTCTTAAGTAACAACAATAAGAAAACACTGAGGGAAACGTGCCCTGAATAATATTGAAGGCTGAGTATTTCTGCAACTAAGAATAAATGTGGTTCAAGCCGGGAATAGTGGTGTATGCTTTTAAACTTTGAACAGACAGGCAGAGAGTTCCTGGCACAGTGCCTTAAAGAAATAAACAAATAACAAGTTCAAGGTTGCAGAGTGGAGGTGGTGTCAAGTGCCTTTAATGCCAGCACTTGGGAAGCAGAGGCAGGCCGGTATCTGTGAGTTCAAGGCCTGCCTGATCTACAGAGTGAGTTCCAGGACAGTCAGGGCTGTTACACAAGGAAACCCTGTCTCGGAAAAAAACAAAACAAAACAAAACAAAAACAGTTCAAATAAATTGCCTTTTACTGGGCACATTAGCACATCTAAATGCATTCCCCCACATGCAAGTTGTATGACATTACTCAGAGGTCACAAAGTAGAAGAAGCCAACCTTTTCTAAGGAGATCTCTGGCTTCTGTTAAGTCCAATTCCCACTATTTAGATATACATGTCAGTAACTTAATCTCCATGTTTCTTTATCATCAGTCAGATAGTACACAGAGGCACAGTACCTTAATTACAGCTTGCCAGCTCCAGGCGGGGAATGAAAGGGGTTTTGTTTCATTTTTTTGTTGTTTTCCTTTATGCCAAGATGTCTTAGGGTGTAGCTCAGATGTCTTCTTCTTCTTCACCCTTCATCAAGTACTAAGACACAGCTATGCCCACCATGCCTGGCTAACTGAAAGTTTTTTTCTTAAGAGTCAACATTATTGGTTGTATGCACACTTTATGGTTTGGTCTTTAAACACTAAAACATATGAATTCTGCTGCCTATGTGGCATGGACTGTAATACCTTCCTGAAACATTTAGGGAGGGTTAAAGGTGATGTTTGTATTGTGTATGGCATGCAGTAAGTGCCTAATAAATGGCAGTTGTTAATGTTGCTGTTAAATGCAGTTCTGAGGTTCATGAGTTTTTGAGGTTTTGGTTTTCTTGTCGTAAGCAAACTTGCCTTATTAAAAATAAGGGAAGATGGCCAGGCAGTGGTAGCCCACGCCTTTAATCCTAGCACTTGGGAGGCAGAGGCAGAGGCAGAGGCAGACAGATCTCTTGAATTGGATGCCAGTCTAGCTCAAGGACGGTCAGGAGTACACAGAGAAATCCTGTCTGGAAAAACAATAAACAACAATAAAAGAAAGGGAAGACTATGGCCATGGTGGGGAAGTACGGATGGTGCTGGTAGCTGTCAGCTGGAACCTGAGTCAGCCCTGCTTAGTCATCTGTTCCCTTGCCCTGAATGCCCTTGAACCCCGTTTTCCTTCACTGGAGAGGGGTCTGGGTATGTACTTAGCCTCAAGCAGCAGTGAAAAACATGGGAGGCTCTAGGGACAGTAGCTGTGACATACATACAGGAAGTCCACAGTGAGATCTTGCCAACATTCAGAGAGCAGTACTGTCCTTAATTGGATGACTCTTGGTCATTTTAGGGACCTATTGTTCAAGGTGACATACTGAAGCCAGAAACAAACAAAAAAAGAAGTGATATGGAGGGACAAAGGAAGCAAGTCCTGTAGCTGGTCTCCTTGGGGTGTTGTTTGGGGGTGGGGGGGGTGTTCTCTAAGACTGCTCTTCAAAGCCGTGTCGCTGTCCCTTTGCAATCATTGCAAGTCCTGGTGAGAGCAGCCCCTAGACCATCATCACTGCAGATGAAACTCATGAGGCATGGTGACAGTGAGCTGTGCAAAGAGTGACTCGCTCTGGGTATTGATCACAGCTGTAATTTGAGCAGTGAAGGGGCTGAGGCAGGAGGATTGCCATGAGTTCCATGCCTGCCTGGGCTACAAGAGTAAGGCGTTGTCTCAGCAGAGAGCAATTATTTAGTTTTTTTTCTATGAAAGCTTTGCACATTTTGAAAGAGTGAATTGTTTATAATCATCTGTGAATATATTGCTTTATTCATTAAAACTCTGGGTTATATTCATGTACTAGACTATCTTTTTTTTTTTTAGAAAGCTTTACTCTTTGAACAAAATTATGTGTATCCATATTAGGAAATATAGGAAATACAAATAAAAAAGGACATAGCTCACAGGACCCACCACGGTCCAAGGTTCTCTGACATTCCAATGCAACTGTGGATTGCCTACTAGCAGATACACAGTATTTCAAAAACGACTTCCCTCTTAGATATTTGTGTTTCCCATTTCTTAGAATGAGTGGAGAGATTGTGTGCAAGGGGCACGTGGAAATTCAGTACCTTCATCTCGGTTTTCCTGCTCATAAAACATCCATCTAAAATGCACATGCAACGCAAAACGGCAGTTTTGTGTGGGCATCTGTAGTAAGACACCTTCCAAACCTCCACTTTCTTACAAAGTTTATATTGTCCGTCCTTGTTTTCCTTTGCAAAGACCAGCTCACTGCATATCACTGATACCATACTTCTTAGAGCAGCGAGTGTAAGGTTTCTGGCAGTCTCAGCAGGGCTAGGGACCACAAAGCAGTTCAGGGGTCATCAGAAGCCAGAGTCTCTTCAGAAGAAAATGATTGCAGTGGGGGTGAAGAAGCCTCACGATAGAAATGGGCTCAGTCCTGTTAAGGGAAACTTCAGAGGGTAAGGGGTTATTGTTTATGTGGGCCAGCATGGTCACGTGTTTAGGTTGGGTAATTTCGACTAAAATTGGGCAGTGCGAAGACAGACACATTGCTGTGTGTGGTGGTCCATACGAGTAATCCCAGTACACAGGAAGTAGAGGTAGAAGGGTTGCACAATTAAGTTCAAGGCCAGCCAGAGCTCAGTTGTAAGACTGACCACAAATACACAGCACTCAGTTTACCAAAGGCCAGCCTAGCTGAGAAGAGGATTCAGAGGAGCCTGCATTGAAAGTTTTGTTTAGTAAAAACCCCGTCACAAGGAGGGACAGCCCGCTTCTCTGGTGCTGCTCATGTTCCAAGCCCCCCTCTCCCGTACAGTTGGGAGAAGCAAGGGAAGAGGCGCAGAGTAAGGGTGCTGAAGGGGTTCCTGTGATGGGGGTGTGGCCAGAGGCGGCAGGGGGCGTGGCCCGGACCTGCACGTGTTGGTGAGAGGCTCCCTGCAATTTGGCTAGGGATTGCTGCGAGGTGGGCGCCTATGGAGGAAGAGCTCCGTGCCGCACTCCCCATGGCAGCCACCAGCAGCACCAAGGCCATGGCCCTGGTCAAGCGCACTTTGGTGCTTAGCCCGGTCGCCGCGCCCAGGACTCCGGGCTCACCCCCACGGGGCTGCTCCTGGTCCCCCACCGCCTGGCCTTGCAAGGATTGGTCCCGGGCTCGGAGCCCAGCTGCCAGCTGCCTGCCCCAGCCTCACTGCTGCTCCACGTCTGCCACAACGGTGTGTCTTCTCTGCCCTCAGGACTCGCTCAGCAGCAGCTTGAAGACCTGCTACAAGTATCTGAATCAGACCAGTCGCAGCTTCGCCGCGGTTATCCAGGCGCTGGATGGGGAAATTCGGTTAGTGGAGAGCCCTGACTAGGGGAGGACCGCTTTTCCAGGGGACTCTGAGTCATTGCAGCCACGTTGACTCACCACTTAGAATTATGGGCTCTTGTTGTGACTTAGGCAGGACTAACTCCCCCCTCCTCCCCACAAACACACACTACGCCCACGTGTTTACTTGCAAATGCCCTTCCAGGCACCTGGCTATCTACCAATGTCCTTTTAGGCCCGCCCTTTCAGAGAAGGGGGTGGGGCGGCCATGTTTATTAACTTCTTTTAGTCCTGGCACCTGCACCTGTCAGTGAGCAGGCCTGTGTTTTTCTTGGCTTCTGTCTGCCACCCTACATTTTAAGCATACTGAGCCTTCAGAAACTTCCTCTTGTACACATTGCACACAAGTTTACAGCAGTTACCGTGACAGCGTTCATGCTGAAAAGCTTTGCACCTCAAAATATTAGTTCCTTCCAAACATTTGCCTGTTGGTCCCTGACATTCATTGGTTAAATTTAAAGCATTCTAAGAGTGGTATGGCATCCACCTTCTTAGGTTTTCATTTTACTTTTTATCAATAAACTGTAGAGTTCATTACTCCCATTTAAGACAGGAAAACAAATGTAAGTGCTAAGTATGATAGGCTTTGGATATCACTTCTTAGGTCTGTAGAGTTACTGGTAAGACCACTTAGAAATTGGCCTGGCACAAATTAAATGAGTTATTGAAGAAGGGTCTTTGTAGGCCTGGTTGTCCTGAACCCAAGATTCTCCTGCCTCAGACTCCCCAGAGCTGAGATTATAGACATGAAGTGCTATCCTGCTTTAAATGTTATTTAAAAATAAATATTTTTTTTAAAAAAGAGGCTAATGAAGTAGTTTAGCAAGTAAAGGCACTTGCTGCCTACCTGAAGACCTGAGTTCAGCCCCCAGAACCCACATGGTGCAAAGGGAGGACTGATTCCAGAAGTTGTCCTCTGAGCTTCCACATGTGCTGGGGTATATTCATGCTCACACACACAGTAAATTAATGTTGAAAAATACATGCTCGTTGCCATGTTAAAAGCCTTTGCTTTTTTACAGCCATGCAGTGTGTGTGTTTTATCTGGTTCTCCGAGCTCTGGACACCGTGGAAGATGACATGAGCATCAGTGTGGAGAAGAAGATCCCGATGCTGCGCAACTTTCACACTTTCCTCTATGAACCCGAGTGGCGGTTCACGGAGAGCACACAGAAGGACCGGCAAGTGCTGGAGGACTTCCCCACGGTAGTGGACTCTCTTCTGGGTACATATGTTGACAATTGGCAGTGTAGTTGTCCCTGAGCTGAGAGGGAGGTAAAATGACAGTTTGAGGGCAGTGGGATGTGATGGCTAAGAACTCTGGCAGCTGAGAGTTCAGCCCCAGGCGTTTCTGGTTAGAATCCCAGCTTACTAATTGGTAATGAGGTATATACCCCCCCCACACACACACACATACACCTTGGTTTCTCTCTGTATGACAGAGACAGTAACAGCTCCCCAACTCTAGTGTTGTTAATTCTCCTAAGATAGCATGGCTGTGATCCTTACTACAGCGTGTTGTTGAGAAGTCCCAGGTATATTCCTACAGAAAGATGCATTCACAGTTCAGGCTTCCAAAAGATAGACTCTCAAAACATTAAAAAAAAAAAAAAAGTGGATTTTCAGACTGGCTCACATGGACCTGTTGACTGTAGTGTAGCCTGCAGTGAGGTTGGCAGTCTGGAATTGCTCTTCAGCATGGGTCACACCTGTGGGCAGGGTTTGGGTTCCTGCAGTAGGCTGAGGTGAGATCCTTGGCACTTTCCCTGAGTTGTGACTCGGTATCCCAATCTGCATGGATAGAGCTGCAAGAGTTGGGTGGTTTCTTAGCTATAAAGTTCTTAGGTCAGTACCTGGTGCATACTGAGTGTTCTGTAGCTAGTAGCTCTTGAGGTGTGGAGTATAGTTAAAGTTCTAAGCTTTAGGGGTCCTAAAGTTCATACTATACAGGGACCTCACTTCTTCCTTTTCTAGAATTAATTTGCATGTTTAGTAAAGTCACGTGGTCCCTGATACCCTGCCTAAAGAGGGCATTCGTTTTATGCATAGTTTGCTAGAGTTTGGAGCACAGTCCTTATGACTTTTACAATAAAGGAATCTGCTCTATCCGTCTGAGTGAGAGGGAGTCAGGTGAATGGAAGTCCAGCCAGGTTTGAGAAAAACTCCTTTTGGGCAAGGGCTGTTTCCACTTGCTGAAATCCTGTTTTTGGATCTAAAGCCCAAAATATAGTGTGCTGTGCTCTAACTCCAAGAAAGTCTAGAGAAATGAGTGAGCTGTTAGGGCTCTGACTAGGGAAGGAGCTGGTGCATTGGTGTCCTCAAGGTACCTGATGGCCAGTCACTGTGTTTCCTCTGAAACTCACTGGTGAGCCTTGAGCCCTGCTAGTGTAGATGAAATGCTGTGAACTATGTGGTTGCCCCTTTTTAGTAGCAGGAGTGGGTTTTGTTTCTGTTTGTTTTTCTCTTCAGTACTAGGTATGGAGCCCACGGCCCTGTGGTCACTAGCTACTCTTATTTATTTCTGCTCTATATCCTCAGCCTATCCTTTTGTTTTTCTTTTTGAGATGGTTTCTCAGTAATTTGCTCAAGCTAACCATGAACTTACTTTGTATTTTATACTGCCTTGAACTTGTAACTCTCCTACCTCAACCTCCTGAGGAACACCAGACTTGCCTCCCAAAATACATTTTGGTTTGTTTTTTGTTTTTGAAGCAGGATTTCACTATGTTGCTTTGGCTGTCCTGGAGCTGGCTGTGTAGACTAGGCTGGTTTGGAACTCACAGAGATCTTACCTACCAGTTTCCCCAGTGCTGGGATTAAAAGGTTGTGCTGCCACACCCAGCCCAAACTATTTCATGCAGGGACATTATAACCTTTAAATACTTCCCTTGTGGGATAATTTTCTCATGTGTCATAAAAATCTAAGGTTGCCTTGTCTACACAGCAGAAAGAATACAAAAATGTGAGAATGTTAAAGTAATTTGGGGAGATAGGTAATTTTCATATCCTCGTCCAGTTTGTAAAGCCCAGTGTCTTTCTTGATGCATGTGGCAGTCCAGTGGGAGGAGAATGTTTGGCATTCAAAGGTGAGCAGTAAGTTGATCTTTTCCTGTTGAGCAGGACGGTTTGGAAACGAATTGTCCCAGGTAGAGAAAAGGGAGATGACAGTATAGGCCAGAAAGAAGTCATTTGGGATTGTTAGCCATTTATGTACTGATGGGTGAAGCATCGAGAAGTATTTTTATCTGAATGAGAGACCCTCTCATTTCTGGGGATCAACGTAAGACAAGAAGACATGGAAAAGATGTGTTCAGAAAGGCTGTAGAGGAAGTCTGGCTCTGGGACACTTTTCTTCAGGAGTAAGGTGCTGTCCTGGTCCTGGATGGAGCTGCTGCAGGAAGAGACGGGGGCTGAGGTGTTTGTTCAAACCTGGAAGGTATCAGGCATTTTAAATTCAAATCTAAAAGGTTCAAGTTCTTACAAAATTATTAAGTCAGGGTAGATAGAATGTACTTTAAAGGACAATTTATTAGCCCAATTGATGAATTTAAATGTTTTTGCCACATATGATGGGTGGGCCTCCATTTGCATGGTTCTGAGAATAAGCCAAGTGAGCTCTCTACTTGATGCATCGTTTGTGTGAGCATGCTACCTCATGTTTGTCTGCCTTAGCCTTTAGAGTGTTTTGTTTGTTTGTTTGTTTGTTTGTTTGTTTGGTTGGTTGGTTGGCTGGTTGGTTGATTGGTTTTGTTTTTTTTTTTGAGACAGGGTTTCACTGTGTAGCCTTGGCTGTCTTAGAACTTGCCCTATAAAACAGACTGGCCTTGAACTCCCCAATGCTGTGACTAAAAGTGTGCTACCACACTCTGGGTTTACCTCAGCGTTTGGAATGTGCTACCACTCCTGGCTTATACTTATACATCTGTGGTGTTTCTGTACTTACGACATTTTTGCATATGAGGAAATTGAGGTATGGCGAAATTAAAGTCCCTTGCCTAAATGAGGAGTCAGGATTGGAACCCAGGGTGCCTGGCCCCGGAAACCCGGTACTGACTCATGCATCCTTTTTGCTGCCTCTTTATAGCTGGGTGAGGTGGGGCAGTGGAGGCAGGAGGATTGGGAACTCAAAACTAGCCTCAGCTACATAGTGAGTTTGAGGCCAGGATATATATGAACTTGTCTGAAAAACAAACAAACAAAAAAAACTCAGAGGAAAGAAAAAGGTTAAAACAGCCAGGCATGTCAGCATACATCAGTGATTTAGAGAAGCAAAGGCAGGAGGACCAAGAGTTTAAGTCAGTTCTGACTATCATACTGAGAGCCTGTCTCAAAAGGAGGGTGGGGCTTAGAACAACAAATCAGCCAGTGTTTTAACCGTGCTCTGTCTAAGGCCTTCATAAGGGGAGGAATTTGTCTTTGAAAGTTAATGGAAGTGCCCTGAGCCTCCAGCCCTGTTTGGGATTTGGCCTTTATTGTTCCAGGAGACTTGTCACTGTAATGTGCCTTCATGTCCTTGGAATGGCCACCAAGTGATACAGGGACCTGGGAGTGTGCTCGGTTCCCTGAGGGTGGGAGAAGTCCTCCTGGCTTATGTCACACAGCAGAGCCTGAAGAAGAAAAATGCAGACCTTCCCTCAAGGTTCCTGGAAGACAGAATTCTTCGTTGCTTTACTAACTCATTTGCTTGAGTTAAAGACACTAACTTCAAGAAAAAAGTGCCTGGAGACCCTGGCTGATTTAGGGAAGTGGCTGTCTGAGCTGGCTTGTGAGCTCTTCAGGGTTGTGCATTTCTATTTGGTACCACAAAGTGTGAAATCTTTTGTTTTGTATGGTCTCCATTTCAGATCTCCTTGGAGTTTAGAAATCTGGCTGAGAAATATCAAACAGTGATTGCTGACATCTGCCAGAAAATGGGATGTGGGATGGCAGAATTTGTGGACAAGCATGTGACCTCCAAACAGGACTGGGACAAGGTCAGTGTCTCTGTAAGCAGGGTCCACATCTATATTTACTAAGTTGGACAGTCACCTGTCACCATGGTGTAGCTCAGAACAAGGATAGCGTATCCTCCAGATCTGGGTTTTTCTGGTTTAACCAACATCTGTTTAAGCTGACTGTGTCCTCATACTCATTTAGCTTAAAGCTGACTCTTTGTCAGTGACAGTACATGCCCTAAAGAGCTTACTGTTGCCAAAGTGAATTATAATATTATCCTTGAGTTGCTGTGAAATTTTAGGTAAATGACCAAATCATTTCCTATAATACAGAAATAGCAGTGCTTGTTGTATTGTTATTTTCTTTTCCATTATTGAATACTGTGCATGTACATGCTTTAGTGTATGAGTCATCAGAGGAGTTATTTCTTCTTTGGTTTTGGAGTAGCTCAGTGGTAGAGAACTTGTCCAGCATGCCTAAGGCCCTGGGTTTGATGCCAAAAAGAAAAAGAATAATTAGATGTATCCAGGTTTTTCATGCCTTCTTCCTCAACTGTTTGGGAAGTTAAGCCATATCTAGAGAGGACTTTCTTGTGGGTCTCACTGTAACATGTCCAGAGAGATAAAACGTGCATAACAGCAAGAGATGAAAGTCTTAGCCTGAAGCTCATTTATAACTTTCACTAATCCACTTATGAGGATGGAGCCTTCATGGCTTCCATCTCCCACAAGACATCTCTGCCTCAGCACAGTTGCACTGGAGACTCCCAGCATATGCTTTTAGAGAAACTGAATCCATAGCAACTGCTGACGGAGAGAGCTGAGCTATCCCTGTGGGCATGGTGCATCTTCCTGGGGAGGGTGGGGATGAAGCAAACACAGTAATAGCTTGTCTGGCCAGAGTTTCTTTCTTACCAGCAGTGAGGGATACAGGCCAGGCTACAATAGATTGCTCATCTGGGCAAAGGGACTGACAGTAGAAGTGACTTGCCCACTTATTTGTTGACCTCTTAAATACATGAAGAGTTTAGGTGAGTTGTATTTCCAGCAGTGCTTAGGTTCAGATCTCGAAATAGACTAACATAGTCATTGAGTCAGTATGGATCCAGAGGATGTAGTCAGACCCTGGGCTCTGACTTTAGCACTGAACAAAACAAAAACAAATTGCCAAACTTGGCCAGGCATAATGGCATGTGCCTTTAATCCCTGCACTCAGGAGACAGATCCTTGTGAGTTTGAGGTTAGCCTGAGCTACATAACAAGTTCCAGGACAATGAGGGACTGCATAGTGAGACCTTGACTAACAAAACAAAACCCTCAAACTTACTGGGAATGTCTTTGGAACTGCCTCTTATACCTTCCAAGTGATTAGATGCATGATTGGTGCTAGATCAGTTTCTGATTTTCAGCGCAAAGTTAAAAGTTCTGGCCAACTCTTGGAATGGCACATTCAGTACTAACCCCTTTTCATCTGTGTTGAATGGAAGTCCTGATCAGGTATAACTGAATGTTTTATGGATTATTTTCCTCTCAGCTTTGAAGGCCTTAATGAAGTGTTTCCACTCAAGAGCTATTACCTTGAAATGCATTTTTCTTAGCACTGTAGATGCAGGCATGTTTTCCAATATGTAGTCCATTTCACGTTACTGTCAGCAGCATGTCCCTTGCAGAAGTGTAGGGGCAGGGCACTTTCATGGGAAAGAAACTCTTTGGCAGTTGAACATTACATTTGCCAAAACCTTGCTGAGACCTTTTCAGAAATGTTGGTTAGGCTGGATTCATAGTTCTACCCTTTTTTAGCCAGCAATTCTGGATGCGGAGGTGGGAGTAGCAAAAGGTTGAGGCCTTCCTGGTCTACAGAATATGGCAAAAGTAAAGTGAGTGAGATCCTACCTAGTGTACACCTTTAATCCCAGCAGTTAGGAGGCAGAGACAGGAAGGTCTTTGTGAGTTGGGGGGGGGGGGGAGAAGCAAAGCTATGCAGTTCAAATCCTAATACAAGATGAAAAGAAAGAAGAAATAAAATAAAAATAAGCACCTCTGGGTCATGGCCCTAGGCTTTGCAGATGAGTGATCATGGGCAAGGTAATTGACCTCTGTGCTTCCCAGTTTTGTCATCTGTGCCATGGAGGGATAGCAGTAGGTCTTGCGGTGTCTGGGTTGAATACATGCAGAGTGCTCAGATGGTGTCAAGAACACAGTGTAGTTACATCTTGATTGTATTCTTTTCATGTGCTTGTGTTTTAGTCAAAAGGACAGCTCAGACATTCAGCTCTGAACTCCCTCTCTTGTAGCTAGCTAATGATTCCTGGCAAGACCTTCCTGTGTCGTTATTAAAGTACTTTACACAATAATCTTTTGCAGTATTGTCACTACGTTGCTGGACTGGTAGGAATTGGCCTTTCTCGTCTGTTCTCGACCTCAGAGTTTGAAGATCCCTTAGTTGGTGAAGACACAGAGTGTGCCAATTCAATGGGTCTATTCCTGCAGAAAACAAATATCATTCGTGATTATCTGGAGGACCAACAAGAAGGAAGAGCATTTTGGCCTCAAGAGGTGACTGATATGGGATCCTTGGGGGAAAACAATTTTAGACTGAAAAATGAATCATTTAACACAATGGTTGCAAGTGACTTAAGTCAAAATACCCTAGATGACATCAGAAGATAGAGTAAATACATCAGGCCATTTGCTTTGACTAGACAGGCTGCATCTGGTGATTTAGGCTCTGAATGGCTTTGACCTTTTTCTGTCTCTGGGCAGACTTCCTCCAAGTCACAGATAAATCCTAGGTAAACCAACTTAAGCTCTCAGGACTGGGGCTTTTCCCTGAATGTATTCCTGTAGCTACAGTTCTTGACTGCAGACCTCCATTAGGTCTGCCAACACAAGCGGGATAGATAGGATTAAGATAGTCTCTGACAATAAGGGACAGAAGGTACCATAGATGTGGCTCATATCCTGTGTGCTAAGGATTTACAAGGCTGTGGGTTCAAATCTCCAGCTCTGAAAAAAAAAAAAAAAAAAGGCAGATGGGGTGCTGAGTAGAAAAAGTACAGAATGTCTACTATACAAGACCTGATTTAATTAAACTGTGAACTTTGAACAAAAGCTTGAAAATTTGGTGAATATTTATTGAGATCCCTCCAGGATTTTCTTCTTGCTTTTCATAAAATGTTCTCTTGAAGCCAAGTGCTTTTAGAATATAAATATAAGGATAAGTCCAAAAGTGAGGAAAATGTATTTGCAATGCATGTAACAGATGCAAAATTCATATTGTAATATAAAAGGTAGTATTTTATTAAAAATCTCAAATGTTAAAAGTTTGAGCATTTGCCCAGGCTAGCCTTGGCTAGCCTTGAACTCAGGATTTTCCAGCCCAGCCTTGAGGTTGATGGGATTGCAACAAAGAGACCAGCCATCTACCAGAAAAAATGAGCATGCAGGGTGCTTACTCTTCCAGGTGACTTGGGCAGACAAACTTGAGAAAGGCTCCTGCCTGGCGCTCTCCTTTGGTGATACCTCAGTGGTGGAGAGTGGTAAGGGCCTTGTCTGATGGCCACCCAGGAAGAGGAGTCTGGCTGTCCTGACCCACAGTCTCACAGACACAGCGTGAATCAAGAGCACCAGTTCCTCAGCCTGCACAGTTCTCAGAGTGAAGTGAAAGAGTTAGCAACCTGCACTGCAGACTAGAGGTGTGACAAAAATGAGACCAGTGTCCAGTCCCCAGTTAGTCAGTGTCGGTCAGCTCAAACAACCATTTCTCATTAGGCGAGACCACAGAGCAATGTGCTGCTAGTGAGGCTGTTTACCGTAGCATTCATTATGTATAAAGGTAAAGTTTCTCAGTAAGTCTGCTCGCGGGATAGTAAGGATCAGAAGAACCACACTGCTGTGGAGTCATCTCCATTTTATGTCCCAGTGAAAAAAACCCCAATGTAGAGCACTGCTGTTTGAATGGAAGGGTTTTTTTTTTTTTTTTTTTTTTTTTTTTTTTTTTTTTTTTGCATTGTTCCTATATCCGTGTTGCAGGCTGGTGATGTGGCTCAGTGCTTTGTACAGGCATGAGGGTGTTGGTTTTGATTGCTAGCACCAGCTTGCGGGGGGGGGGGGGGTAAGAAAAGGAAGGAAGGAAGGAAGGGAAAAGTAATCCCATTATGAAAAAGTTTTAGTAGCAGGGCTGGGGATGTTAAACCTTCCTGCAATCCTAAAACCCTCAAGGTTGAGGCTGGAAAATCTTGAGTTCAAGGCTAGTCTGAGTAAACACTCAAAAAATAAACAAATTGATATCCAAACACTGAAATTGGATAGGAGACTGGGGATATATATGCTTTAGAGGTGGAGTGCTTGTCTAGTACATGTCTAGACTCTGGTTTGATACCGGTACTACAAAAAATGAAAACAAAACTCCTGAAATTCTTATATAAGTGTGGTAGCATAAAACTGCTAGTTGCCAGCACTCAACCCATTAATCTTATCTTTGATTTATAATAAAAATATGTACTTGGTTGTCTGTTATCAGGCACAGACCTCCTAAAACCCTTGGGATCTTCTTTGAGCAAGATCTTGCCATGTAGCCCAGACTGATGTAAACCTCATGCCCATCCTGCCTCAGCCTCCTAGTGCCAAGTCATATATTAATTCTATAAGTTCCCCCCACACCCAGGTTATGTGAAAAATCTAGTACTTTCTGACTAGGTAGATTTGGATGCATGTTAAGAATGGATAACATGGTTGCTGGAGAGATAGCTCAGAGGTTAAGAGCACTGGTTGCTCTTCCAGAGGTCCTGAGTTCAATTCCCAGCAACCACATGGTGGCTCACAACCATCTGTAATGAGATCTGGTGCCGTCTTCTGGCTTGCAGGCATACATGCAGGCAGAACACTGTATACACAAATAAATAAATCTTAAAAAAAAAAAAAAAAATAACATGGTGCTGGAAGGCTGGGTGTTGGTGGCGCACGCCTTTAATCCCAGCACTCGGGAGGCAGAGGCAGGTGGATCTCTGTGAGTTCGAGGCCAGCCTGGTCTCCAGAGCGAGTTCCAGGATAGGCTCCAAAGCTACACAGAGAAACCCTGTCTCGGGGAAAAAAAAAAAAAAAAAAAAACATGGTGCTGGAGCAAAGGCTCAACAGTTAAGCGCAGCGCACCTGCTGTTCTCACAGGACCTGACTTTGGTTCCTAGTACCCACATACATGTGGGATATACACACATAGACACATAAATGAAAATATGTATTAAAATAGATCTTTAATAAGTAGTCATGTTTAGTGATTTTAAATTTAAAAGAAAAATCTTGAAACTGGGTCAGGTAGGGTGGCTACAAACCTGTCATCTCAACATTCCAGAGATTGGGGCTGGAGACAGGGCTTTGAGGCTACTTGCTGAGATTGTGGTTCCAAAGAAATAGCAAAAACCAAAACCCACCACTGAACTCCTCACACTTTGGAGGTGAGGGGTCTGAGAATTCAGGTTGCTACGCTCTGGGGAGGTGATTGCCCTGTGATGCATACCTGCTTCATTTCCCTACGTGTTCTGACTCAACAACATTCGTAGCAGGATTGGCCATCTTGGGTTTTGAACGGTTTGCTTGTGGTACTGGAGTTGATTTGTGTGTACTGGGGGTGTTCAGTAATAGACCCACACCCTCCTGGCCAGCAGGAGGCCTCTGTAGGCTGAGGTCATTATGATAATGCTTGGTACATGCTGCATTAATTATTTATAAGGGCACCTTCCCTGCCTCTTTTGTTGTCATTGGACCTTGACTAGTTGCCTTAAGTGGCTGTTACCTGAAGCCTAAAACAGCTGGATCTCAGTGAGCAGTGAAGTGATTTCACTGTACAAAGCACAGCTCTCTTTTGGTGCTGAGGATGGGACCCAGGCCCCACCCATCACATGCTAAATGGTCCATGCAGAGCCCCCTCCATTCCCTGAGGAAACCTCATCATACATGTAAATTCTCCACTGGTGCACCTGTTGACTTGTTCTGTACTCTTGACTGGCCAGGTGTGGGGCAGATATGTTAAGAAGCTGGAAGACTTTGCTAAGCCAGAAAACATAGATGTGGCCGTGCAGTGCTTGAATGAACTCATAACCAACACCCTGCACCATATCCCCCACGTCATCACCTACCTGTCAAGGCTCCGGAACCAAAGTGTGTTTAACTTCTGTGCTATTCCACAGGTATGGAGTGTGGTGGTTTGGGCTGGGTAGAATATAGTTTGTCTTGCTCTGCTGTGTTGTGACTCATGGTTTCTTAAGAAAGTGACTCTGGTGTATTCTCTTGCTCAGGAGTAGGTAGTAAGTTACAGCATATTCCTTGTACCACATTCAGGAACAAAGCCAACTTTTCCAGAACCTTCCTTCTGGATTTACCCAATTCCCATCATCTATTTTAAACTAGCTAGATCACTATGCTAGTAAGTAAAGCTTGGCCTCAGCCTAGATGGCCAGTATGTTGATTAACTGGGCAAGGCTGTTACCATGAGGCAACTTAGCAGGTCAGGGCTCCTGCCACTAAGTGACCACCTGAGTTAGATTCCTGGCACTCCACAGTGCCTATACACATGAAATGAGTAAATAGATGTAACCACTTCTTCACTAAATACCTAAATATCTTTGCCCTTTTCTATGCTTAGGATAGCAATGTAGACCTATCCTCTTACATTCTCTTTTTAATTTTATTTTTATTTTATGTGCATTGGTGTTTTGCCATGTGGGTGCTGGGAATTGAACCCCGGGTCCTCTGGAAGAGCAGCCAGTGCTCTTAACCGCTGACCCATCTCTCCAGCCCTGCCTCTGTATATTCTTACACTAAGTAATTTTCTTTGCCAGTTATGTCTGTAATTAACTCCCTCAGAAGCTTGGTATTATGTTGTACTGAGAGCTCTGAATGACGTTTAGCTC
Source organism: Cricetulus griseus (assembly GCF_003668045.3). Taxonomy (NCBI): domain Eukaryota; kingdom Metazoa; phylum Chordata; class Mammalia; order Rodentia; family Cricetidae; genus Cricetulus; species Cricetulus griseus. Next base: position 218,190,886 of record NW_023276807.1, on the reverse strand, counting down.
AGTCTGTATACCTAGCTTAGGTTTCCATCTGGTAAGAATCATTTACTTTTGAGCACAGGTACCCCTTCCCTGTTTTCATCCTATACAGTTTTTTAATGTATAATGATTATAATAGGATAAGCTAGAAAATTCTTTGCAGATATTATTTTGAAATATATTTCTGTTATAATAACTCACTGTTTTAGTGTGGAAAATGTTGTGTTTACTTGTGTTTGTAAATAAGATGGAATTTTTGTGACTAAATGACAGAATAATTTAACCCCGTTGTTGAGAAAGTGGGGAGATGGAAAGGTAGAGCCTTACTGGCCTCCTGGGTGGTGGTGATTGGCTGGTGCACGCTGGTTCTTTGGCACTTGTATTTTCCACAGAAAGGCTTCACTACCATGAGTGCTTTGCAGCAGTGCCTTTTGTTTCATTTCCATGAACATGAGATTCCTCCTCTCCTGTTACCTATAGGTAATGGCCATCGCTACACTGGCTGCCTGTTACAACAATCAGCAGGTTTTCAAAGGGGTAGTGAAGATTCGGAAGGGGCAAGCAGTTACCCTCATGATGGATGCCACCAACATGCCAGCTGTCAAAGCTATCATACACCAGTACATAGAAGAGGTGGGTTTTTAGTTAATTTTCTGGGTAATCTGTAGCTGGTTTTATGCATCAAATCATGCCACTGTTTAACCAGACCATGTTTGGATAGTAGTAGATAGTCCTCACTACTTAGTGTTATAGCCTAAAGAGAGTAGTTGGTATCCCTTATTAGAAAATAATAGCTCTACAGGACCTGTGATGACAAAAAGAAGCAAGGCTGTACTCTGAAGCCTCCAGGAGGAATCATGTCTCCTGAGCTGTGAGATGATGTTAGAAACCAACCAAGCTCATTTGATGGGTGAAAGATATGAGGTTGAGGCTTTTGGAAGTTAATGCAGCGCATGGCTGAGTGAATCTCATATTTGAAATGCTTATGTCCCGACATTCAGTATAGTAAGTATGTTCTATCATATCACAGAGCTCATTTTAAAAACTCCAGAAGGGAATGTAGACAAAGTAAGGCTGTTAAGTTACAATCAATTCTTTTTTTGTTTTAACTTTATTTATTATGCATACAACATTCTGCTGCTTTCATGTATATCTGCACTCCAGAAGAGGGCACCAGATCTCATAACGGATGGTTGTGAGCCACCATGTGGTTGCTGGGAATTGAACTCAGGACCTCTGGAAGAGCAGTCAGTGCTCTTAACCTCTGAGCCATCTCTCCAGCTCCTACAATCAATTCTTAAGTATTTCGTTTTTTTCTGCAACTCTCATTTCAAATGCCAAAACCACCTTATAAAGCAAAACATACCTCCCTCCCCAGGCTGTGTCAGCATGCATACAGGCAATATGTGGCTGGACCATAGTGTCTGCTCAGGCTGGCCTTGAACTCACTGATCCCTCCCTCCTCAACTCCACAAGTGCTGGTACTACAGGTGCAGTTTGGGGATTACTTGGTTTACTGATCACTAATTTTAGAAAATCATTTTTTAAAACCTCAATGGGCACTAAAGTACTTTTTTATTTTATTTGTGTTTTTCTTGACTGTTAGAATTAAGTGCTGCTGGTGATTGAGTTTGAGGCCAAAGGTGGCATAGTTGTTTTTGTGAATGCCATTGCTGTAACTCAACCACTGTGTTCTCTCCTTGTCTAGCTGCTTTTGCAGCTTCAGGGCAGAGTTGAATAGTTACAACAGAGTAGCACAGAAAGCTAAAAATAGCTCCAGGCCCTTTAAGAGAAAGCTTGCTGACCTCCAATCCAGGGCTTCTAATTTTCTGTAAGGTTACTCCAGTGAAATGCAAGATAAAGGATGTATTAATATTTAAGTTGATTTGATGCAGAAAAATTTTGAAATTGTAAAGTCCAAACAATAAAATCTGAGTATAATGTTAGCCTTAAGGAAAGCTTTCCAGTGATGTTTTTATAATGAAGGCTTGCAGCCTGGAAATACAACTCAGCAGGTGGTGTTGGCTTAGCATGCACAAAGCCCCAGGTTTGATCCCCAGCATCCACCCTATAAACCAGCATGGTGGAACATGGCTATAATCCCAGCATTGGGGAGGTGGAGGCAGGAGAATCAGGAGTTCAAGGTTCTCCTCATCTGCATAGCAGGTTTGAGGCCAGCCTGAGCTACATGAGACTCTGTCTCAAAATCAGCCAGCCAGTCAAGACTTATACGAGGTCTACAGGTAGGCTGACCTGCTGGTGTCTAGATGCCAGCTGGTGCCAATCCTGTTGCCTCACAGATCACTTCTGTCCTTGTCGGAAAGGAGGACATGTTTCTTGCAGTCTGTCTCCTCAGTTATACTGAGGATATACCAGGAAAGTGCTTCCCAGAGTCCACAAATGCCTACAGAGAGGTGCAATGAAGGCTCACACCCTCCTGAGCAGGTGGACAGACTGCTTAGTGGTGGCCAGAGCAGCCTGAGAACCTGTCAGCAGGGAAATCTTCCTGTTATTTTGGGATAGAAGTGAAATGTGGACAAATACCTGGAAACTTCCATCCCCTACTCTGCCAACTGAGTTCCTTGGCAAGGGCCATTGTTTTCATGTTCCTGTGCCTTCTGACCCTCTCATGTGGCTGCTCTGGGCCTTACCATGCCCTTGGGGCCACCTTAACTGTACAGATTAGCACTTGTGTATAACCCAGAAGAGGGAGAAATAATTTGATGGCCTTTGATGATAGACATGAAAACTAGTTTGTTTTAAATCTCCACTCCCCCCGACACACCCCGCAAGTCACTTGATGCCCTTTGCTTTCTTGTCTTCAGTGATGTTTGTTTCCTGTTTAACCTCTCCTCTTCCTGCTCCTGAGCCTTTATGCTTTTACTTATTCTTTAGATGGTGGATTGCTTGGCATTGTGTCTTGATTTCACTCATTTTCTTATGTAGATGTTTTATGGCTATTACCCAGCTAATGCCTTGGGCATGAACTCTAGTTGTTAATGACATTGCCATCTGCTTTAATCATGGAATTCCTGGGACATCCTAGAGCTCTGGCTTGTCCAGAGATCCACCACCTTTTTCTGGTCTCTGTGGGCAGTGCATACATGGCACACAGACATACATGTAAGCAAAAACCCATGCACATAAAATAAAAATAACTGAATCTTTTAAAATAAAAATAAATAGGACTGGGGCTGGAGAGATGACTAAGTGGTTAAGAGCACTTGTTGCTATTAAGGGGACCCAGATTTGATTCCCAGCACCTATATGGTAGCTCACAAACATCCATAACACCAGTTCCAGGGGATCCAACAAATTGTGCATTGATGCACATAAAGCACAATATATCTAAAAATTTTTAATATAATCATTAATAATAATAGTCAGTCAACAGGAGCAGAGAAATAGCACAGTGGGTTAAAGCACCTGCCACCAAGTCTGATGATCCGAGTCTGATCCCCAGAACCCACTTGATGGAAAAATACACTCAACACTTGTGCAATGGCATGTGTGTACTCATACATAAATATGTAATCAATACAATAGCAATAATAATAATTTTATTTCAAATTTTCATTATATGGTGGATATTCTTTCCACAAAAGTATCTGATATTCTTCACACACACACACACAAATATCAGAAAATCAGAAAGAGGTGATACTAAAGCTTTTTCGATCTTTAATTTTTTTTTTTTTTTTTTTTTTGGTTTCTTAAGACAGAGTTTCTGTGTAGCTTTGTAACCTGTGTCCTGGAACTTGCTCTGTAGACCAGGCTGGCCTCGAACTCATAGAGATCCACCTGCCTCTGCCTCCCAAGTACTGGGGATTAAAGGAGTGTGCTACCACCGCCCAGCTAATATTTTTCTTTATGCTGCCTGGGCTAGTCTTGAATGCCTGAACCTTCTACCTCAGGCTTCCACGTGCTGGGATTACATGCATACAATACTGCACTTAACTTTTTTTTTTAAAAGATACATTTTTTTATGTGTATGAGTATTTTGCCTGCATATATATATGTGCACCATGTATGTGTTTGGTGCCTGTGGAGGTCAGAGGGGGCATTTTGAATCCCCTAGAAGTTAAGTGTAGAGGGCTGGAAAGATGGCTCCGTGGTTAAGAGTGTCTGTGGCTTAAGAAGAGAACCTGGGGTTCAGTTCCGTGCACCCACACCAAGAGGCTCACAGCCACCTGTAATTCCAGGTCCCAGGGATCAGACACTTCTGGTCTCTACAGGCACTTTTCATTCACATATCATACATTCATACAGATATGCACACGTACACAAAAAATAAAATAATTTAGAACTATTTTAGATGAAAAAAATTTCTGGTTTTAATAGCACTAGAAAACCCTTCACACTCATTAACCCACAGGCTGGGGCTGGTCCTTTCAGTTCTCTCCCTACCCATAAAGGCTAGGACATAGAGTACATGGCAAGGATGTGTCTTGAAGAGGACAGGACTGGTCTCTTCATTTTATTCTTTCTTTTACTCCCTGGTTCTGGATATAGAAGGTTTACATCACTATGCACTTACATGATGTTTGCCTTGACACAGGCCCCAAATAGTGGGTGATCAGTCATAGGCTGGAACCTCCAACACTCAGCCAAAATATCCCATTCTCTTTGTAAGTTAATTCGGATAGTCCATTGTAGTGATGCAGTGTCTACCAATGGGGTGTCAAAATTAAATGCTACAACCTGCAGTCATCCTTCGTGTGTCCTGGCCTCTTCTGTAGAATGAAGTCCTGCATCTCTGGGTCAGAGGTATCCTGCATTACCAGGAACTCTGTCTGGAACTGCAGTTTCAGATGGCCGTGAGTCTCCATATGGGTGATGTGAACAGATCTCTTAACTGCTGAGCCATCTCTCCAGCCCTGGGTCCTGTTTATTTTTAAACGATCTCACTATATAGCCCAGGCTGTGCTCAATTCACCATCCTCTAGAGTGCTTAAATGATGAAATGTACACCATGTGCCTGGCTTAAACTCTGTAAAATGCTTGTTCCATCCTCTCCACCTCATGCCCCAGTTCTGACTCAAATTGCCATCACTTCCTACCAGTAACCTGCCAGTTTGATTCAGATGAGACTGGTGAGGGTATACAGAGGTGCGATGGGAAGGCCGAGAAAGGATAAAGAAGTGGACTATCATTCATTGCATATGTGGAAGGAGAGAGGTCCCAGTGGCCTGTGCATTTGGAGGGGGGTGGCCCAAGTCGCCTCATGTCCACTGTAAGGAGCTCAAGATGGTCTGCAGGTGATGGGGAGAGCACAGGGTCAGTGAGAACAGGTGTGCATCTCTGTTGACTATGTGAACAGGTGAGTGGATTTGGGGCTCAGATGGGAGTCACTGAGGGCACTACTCGGGGCAGTGGTGACATGGATGGAAGGAGAGTGGGACTCGGCCGATGTGCAGGTTGCTATAAGGAACATTGTAGGGGGGTCCTGGCAGGCCTGCTGGTGATCTCGGCTGTTCCCGCTCCGTTAGGCCCTATTTCTCTGAGCTGCTTTTGCCCAGTTGCTGGGATTGGAGTCTTTCCCATCCAACACATGCCTTTGGTCATGCTAACTGCATCTTGTCAACACGCACCGGCCACCTACTCCATGCCTGCCACCTAAGGAATCGGTATCTGAAGTGGTACAGTGGCTGCTCTCTGGCCACTAATGGCTCTGTGGTAAGATAGGTGCACTGCACTGTGCTTTGTCATCTGCAGGACACGCCTAGGTGGTGCTTCAGCTTTCTCCTTGGTGACATGGGCATAGAGCACCTACCTACCTGTTGAGTATTGTTAGAGCAAACCATGGGAATGTCTGTAAGTGGTGGACTTGAGACAGCGCTCAGTAGCTTTTCCTTTTTCTCTAACAGATTCATCACCGGATCCCCAGCTCAGACCCATCTTCTAGCAAAACCAAGGAGGTCATCTCCGCCATCAGGACACAGAGCCTTCCCAACTGTCAACTCATCTCCCGAAGCCACTACTCCCCCATTTACCTGTCGTTTGTCATGCTCTTGGCTGCCCTGAGCTGGCAGTACCTGAGCACCCTGTCCCAGGTCACAGAAGACTATGTGCAGACAGGAGAACACTGATTTTATTTGGCTGGAAGCCAACGTTCACATGAAATGGTTTTACCTTTTCTTCCAGGTGGATTTTGACTTCCCTTTCGTTTTCCCTACTTTAATCTCTCAGAGAACTGTGTGTGGGACCTTTAGAAACTGCAGAGGAAAAGACACCTTGCCCCCAGCAGCCTGGTGCTTGTTGGGCCGTGGTCCCTCTGCCTTTTGTAGCCATTGGCAGCATGCTCACTGCTGCACTTTAGATGGTCACAAGCTCCTAGTGCACCTGGCTAGAGTGACAATTGAACTTATTTAATTGAAACAGCCTTTGAATACCTGTCATGACTTTTCCTTCCGTCTGGTTCCTGTTTTTCTCATCAGTTTGACAGTGGAAGGCATTAATTGTCCTCATTCTAGGTCATGTTGCTAAGCTCCCCAAGAGTACAGGTGTGTCTTTCTCAGAGGGACCTTGAGCATTCATCAATGCCTCCACTAACAGCTTTTGCTCTTGAGATTTTGATAATAGCATGTAAGGGCTGGAATATAACTCAGGTGGGAGAACATTTGCCCAGTCTGCACAAGGCCTGTTTTACTCAGGGCTTCTGTTGCTTCAGGAGACACCATGATCACAGCAACTCTTACAAAGGAAAACATTTCATTGAGGAGGCAGCTCACAGTTTCAGAGGTTCAGTCCATTGTCATGTCGAGGAGCATTGTGGTGTGCAAACACACATGGTGCAGGCTACAACTTGATTAGAAGGCAACAGGAAGTGGACTGTCTGTCAAACTGAGTAAAGTAGAGCAAAAGAGACCCCCCACAGTGACACACTTCTGTCAACAAGGCCATACTGTACTTGCCCTTCCAGACACCTTGATAGTCATTTGTTTTCATTTTTCCTCCCACATTTTTATGCTGTAATGTCAAGATGAACAATGACAGGCAGAAAGATCAATTCTCCTATATTGGCAGTTTGGTTTTTAATTCTGCATGGCTACATTGTCATGAGGGCCCCTGGCTACCTGTGTATCTGAAAAAAATAGCATTTCAGGCATGACAGTGGAGAGGCTCTTGGTAACATGCTGACCTGTTTCCCGCTATAACACCATACCCAAGGCCAACTGCTTTACCAAGAAGAGAGGTTTATTTCTTTTACAGCCTAGGAGGATGAAGAGCCAAGATGAGGTGGCCCCATCTTTAGCCTCTGGAGGGCCTCATGGGTAATGACATCACATTGGTGGAAGGTTATGCAGGAGAGCACATGTGACAGGAAGCAGGAGAGAGTCAAAGCTCAGACATGCTGGCAGTCTTAAAGTAGCTGAGGTTGGCCTGGGAGTCTGTGTAGCCTTGAACTTAATGGTGATCCCCCTTCCTCAGCCTTCTGAGTGCAAGGGTTATAGACATGAGCCATCCCATTCTCGTCCTCAGAGCTTGGTCTTAGCAGCACTAACTGGAAGACAAGCATTGACCCCCTTTGAGGATAGTGCCTCCCAAACCTAATCACCTTTCACTGGGCCTCAGCCGCTCACTGTCACTGTGGACCAAGCTTCCGGCATATGACGTTTGGGGGACACCGAGACGTGTGTGTGTGTGTGTGTGTGTGTGTGTGTGTGTGTGTGTAGTGCAGTCTGCTCTCCAGTTCAGTCTACTGGGTATGCCGACTTCACTGAGGGACCACAGTCAGCATGGCAGTTGATGCAGCATCGTAGGCAAGCACAGATAACTGTGACTACTGAGACCCACTTGGGGCATGGAGACTTCATTTCAATTGGTTGTGTCTCAACCTTGGATAAATATCACCCAGTTGAAACCAGTCAAAGTCATGTGTTGCATGGTTAACTTCTGTTCTCATGGAAGCAAAAGGTCTTAATGCTCATCCTTTCTGGAGGCTACAATTCTCACAGTAATCCCAGCATTTGGGAGGTAGAGGCAGAAGGATCAGGAGTTCAAGGTCATTGTCTGTTATGGAGGTCAGCCTGGACTACACAAGATCCTATCTCTAACAAACAAAACCCAAAGACTGTTTTCCCTTGTCAGGATGCCAAGCTCCACTTTAATTCCAGACAGTTTTGTTTATATCCGGATCTTTAGCATGGAATATTTCTATAAAGCCATTTATAATTGGCTACATCTGACACACCTATCTTTTTTCTCCCCTTGTTTATTATTTTGTTGCTAGGCACTGAACCAAGGGTCTTGCTTGGACCATATGCTGGACAAGCCCTCTGTACTAGTAAGAGACAGCCCCAGCCTGCCTTTGACTCTCCATGCCATGTACAGCATCTAGTGTAGCCACTTGGTTCCTTCCACATTGGAGTGTGCTGCCTTCCTCAGGCCCATCAGTATCCAGCCAACATAGCAGCTAGAAGGGCCTGCTCTGCACCTTTCAGGAGCCTTTGGTTATATGCAAGTCATGCCTGGGGCAGCCCCTTGGAGGATCATCCCCCACAGTCATTTTTCAGTATTTGTGGTAGGGAGGAGTAAGAGCTCTAAGGCTCTCACTAAAGTTCAATGTGTAGTGCTCTGAAACCAGACTTCTGACCAAGTAGGTCTGGCATGGTGCGTAGTGAGTTCGTGAGAGGCATGAATGCTCTTGGTCATAGGACCAGTTTGAAGACCACTGCCCAAATGTTAATGTACCTAAGAATGACCTAGTCAGGCAGCAAGTGACTACTCGAAGGCCTGCTGTTGATGGACACTGGCTCAGTTGGAGGGCGACATGCAGAGCCAGGACTCTTACAGCATAGTGCTGTTCAACACGTAGAGAGGGAGGGATGCAGAAAATCTGAACCAACAGGGCAGACTGAAAAGAAAATACTGCTCTAGCTACTTTTTTTGTTTTTTGAGACAGGGTCTCATTGTAGCTCAGGCTGGCCTCAAACTCCCAGAGATGTTTGCCTCTGCTTCCGGGTGCCTATTTGTCAGCTTGAACTCAAGGAACAATGCTACTGGTGGGCACAGGAGACGACCCACAGGATTATTTGGTTATGGAAGCCATATGGAGCTATCCCCAAGCATATGATAACAAGGCAGGTTTCTCTCAGGGGCCCCTTCAGTAAGAGGATGCCCCAGGTCCTCTTAATTTCGCCGGTCCCCACTGGCTCTATGGGGTTAGGCGCAGAGGTACAGGTGGGCATGCGGTGGGGCAGGAAAGGCAGTATACCCACAACCCCAGAGAAGCTGAACCCTCTTCCAGAAACAGATGGGCTGAGCTCCTGGAGTACAATCAGAGTGAGGGAGGAGCGATAGTATGAACAAAGGAGTCAAGACCATGATGGGGAAACCCACAGAATCAGCTGACCCGAGCTAGTGAGAGATCACTGACTCAGGTCCGACAAATGGGGAACCTGCATAAGATTCAACTAGACTCCCTTAATAGAGGTGACAATGATGTGACTGGGACAATATATGAGGCCATTGGTAGCAGGTCCAAGATCTAACACTAATGCACAAGCTTAGTGGAGCCCATTCTATATGGAGAGATACATTGCCCAGCCTAGGCACGGGTGTAGGGGGTGGGGCCGGGGGAGGTGCCTTGGTCCTGCCTCAACAAGGTGATAGGACAGACTTAGTAGACTTCCTAGGGGAGGCCTTAGCCTCTCTGTGGGGTAGATGGGAGTCGTGGAGTGGGGAAAGCGGGAGGAGAGGAGGCAGGGGGAACTGGGATTGGAATGTAAAAAATAAAAGATTATCAAGAAAAAAAGCAGCTGGTGGCAAGGGGAGGGTTGTGAAAAACAAAACAAAAGACAGTGTACAAGGGAAACTATCTGATGTTGCTTAAGGACAAGAACTGTCTTACAGTACTGAAGCCCCAGTACCAAAGCCAGGTTGCCTTAACCTTTGAATTACATCTCCAGCACTCGCCAGGCTTTAAGAGCTTGATAGAGTTCTGGTTCCCAACTTATGGGAAGGCAAGCTTCCTCAGCTTCTAGAAAGAACCAGCCCTCTCATTGAGCAGGCAGGAAAATAACAGGTCAACAGGACAACAAAGTAAATACTGACTAGTGTGAGTCCTCTAGTGAGTTCTCCTGTTCCTACAAACTATACTTTGCTATCTATCATTTTTATAAATGAATCTCTTGACTGGCCATGTAATTCAGTGACAAAAAAAAAACCTTAAAACATGGTGCCCAAGCTTTGGCTCCACCCCGGGAAGATGTGGCCCTCTAGGAAGATAACCGCCTACTCCTATGTGAAACACACATGCATGCCAGGATTGGTTAACGTGCAGCTCCCTTATTCCTGAGGAGGAAGAATCACTCCAAGGCTTGCAGAGTCCTGGGAAGGGTTTCAGAGGGTAACAGGAAACTACAAATGGCTTGAAAATGCAGCACAGAACTGTTCAACCTGCCTCCAGGAGGCCATGAGAGCAGACATCAAGCAGAGGGAGAATTGGTTTATTGGCACAGTCATTCCTTGTTAAATTGACAGGGTGAAGCGGTGACTCTACAACATAAAAGACGTTTTTTTTTGCCAGACTAGCTTCACGGTGGTGTCTGAGGTCAGTAGGTCACCCAGCAAACTAGGACCACTTAGCTTGTTTTAAGCCATACAATTAGGAGAGAATCTGTAAAACCTGTACAGTTCTTCAACTAATCAGATCTGTTCATTTCACATACTCAGTTGAGGTGCACAAAAAAATAAAATTCCTATTGAAAAAGCAACGGCTGAGGACAAGACCAGGGAGGGCTTGCCACATTATCAAGAGTGATGCACGCAGAACTGGCTTTCTCCAGAGAACTGCATTGGGCCATCAATGTCTGCCACAGACCTAGATAGGGACTGGCTTTAAGGTGCAGCTGACAGGTGATGTTTGTCCTCATCATGAAGTTGGTGTTCCATTCTTTCTTGGGTCTATCATGCTCTGGAGATGTTGGGATGGGGGTGGCAGGCAGAGCCACAGCAGCAGCAGCAGGCACTACAAACAGCACTAGTCTAGGGGGAGGCTAGGATGCAGGCTGTGATCACTGCCATGGAATAGACTGGGAGGGAGTCAGGTAAAAAGAGCACTTGGAAGACAGCTCTGATGGCAGGTAGCTCTTGTCCAGTTGCTCAAGCCTTGCTGAAAGCTTCGTGCATCTTAGATGAATTCAAAGACTGTCCTGTTTGCCTCACTCCCAGCCTCGGTAGCTAAATGCAGGGATAAACTCCCTAAGGACTGGCCAACCAGGTCACAGAACATTAGAACCTTCCCCAGTACAGGTCAGTGCGAGGGATTCCAGCTACAATTTCTGATTCAATTCCACAGTGGTCTTCTCCTCTAAGGATTTTAAAGAGGCCTGGGGAGAAAACGAAAAAATAGTAAGGTGCTTTCAAAGTATGCTCTGGGTTTGGTCTAACCCTTGTTTTAGATGGTGCCCCACTCTGTAACTCAAGCTGGCCACAAACTCCATCCTTCAGCCTCAGCATCCTGAGTGCTACAGCTACGGAGGTGTAGGGACTACAGCCACCACGTCCAGCAGCCTTGGGCCTTGACCCTTGTTGCTATACTCGGATTCATCCAGACCTAGGGGTGAGTCATGTGGCCCCCAGTATTATCTGAGACACATCCATGCTGCTGGTGCAATGCAAACTGTATACACAACCACGAGGAGCTCTGAGGCTCAGATGGTTCTAGATCAAAGTATATATTTAGGCAGTCAGGGCCATGCCTCAGGCCACAGCAGAGCAAGGGGCCAAGATGCTCTGGCTCATGGATCCTTATATAGTCTGAGAAAGGGGACTGCTACTCACCATTATCACCCCAGTCAACATTCCAAGAGTTGGCTACCAGCCAGTAGGGGACGCTGTTCTCTACTCCCCAGCCCAGGATGCGGATGGCGTGACCACCCATTATGTCACCAGCCTCATGCTTGTATACTCCTGAGGAAGAAAAAGACAGTTCTGACTGGACACAGGTTACTGCCTGCCCAGAGTCCCCCAAGACAGCTAGCTACTCAGAAGAGCAGGCTGACAGGAACCAACTACTCTCCTACACAGAAAACTCTGGAAGACTGGAGAGGGGCTCAGGATGAGCACTTGTTAGCATGGCAAGGCCATGAAATACCAGGGAATGACACTATTTGAAAAGATTAGAAGGATAAGAGATGTGACCTTGTATGTCAATGGGGGAGGGTGTTGATGTTTCAAAAGCCAGGCCTAGTCTGTCTGTCTGTCTCTCTCTCTCCCTCTGTGTGTGTGTGTGTGTGTGTGTGTGTGTGTGTGTGTGTGTGTGTGTGTGTGTGTGTGTGTTTTGAGAAAGGGTCTTATTAAATAGCCCTAGCTGGCTTGAAAGTCACTGTGTAGAAAAAGCTAATCTCAAACTCAGATGTCTATCTACCTGCCTCTGCCTTCTGAGTGCTGGAATTTATGGTGTATACCATCATGCCTGGCACCGTAAAAATATTTTTGGAAGCCCAACACACTTAAGTATGCAAATTAAATATTAAAATGGGATCCTACAAAAATATTGTTTGGCTGGCTTTAAAATAAAGGTTCTGATAAACTCTTAAGTTATGAAGCAAACTTAAAGCCCAAGGGCAAATTATCTGTTTTACACCCTGAGATACAATGTCAGGGTTCATATGCCAAGCTTTATAAGGCTTGCAGAGTTTTCAAGCTGCTGCTCTGGGGTCCACTGGAGAGGTAACGGAGAGATGGATGGCTGCCACTGTTGGCTGACAGCAGGTGTCCGGAACTGGCCAGCCAGGCCTTCCACTGAAGGTGAGTCACTTTTCAAACTGAAATGCATCTTTAAGTGGTATGGGTGCAAGTGCTGTGATGGATGTTCTTGGTGGTCAACTTGACTATGTCTGGAATTAATATAAACCCAAATGGCTGGACACTCCTGTGAGAGAGATTTCTTCTAATGTGGATCTCTGAAGTGGGAAGACAGACCTTTTAATTCAGATATTTTCAGGTGGGAAGATCTACCTTTAATCTGGGTCACACCATCTGCTGGCAGCCTATATAAAAGACATGGAAGGAGGAAGCTCTCTTTGCCTGCTTGCTGTCACTATCAAGTCCGTTCCTTCATGCATTAGAGCCTACTTCTTTGGGATTCTGGTGTATACTCCAGCCTTGTGGACTGAACAACTACTGGATTCTTGAACTTTTCATTGATAGGTAGCCATTGTTGGACTTTCTGGACCACAGCCTGTAAGTCATTCTAATAAATCACCTTTAGATGTATGTATGGATGGATATATTCATTCATTCATTCATTCATTCATTCATTCATTCATTCTGTAAGCTCTGTTCCTCTGGAGCAGTATTCTCAACCTTCCTAATGTTTCTATTTCATAACTGTAATGTTGCTACTGTTATAAATCATAATGTAAATATGTGATATGCAGGATGTATTTTCATTGTTATAAATTGACCCAAAGGGGTCATGACCCACAGGTTGAGAGCCACTGTTCTAGAGAACCCCGACTATACAAGATACTATGAGCTGCTACTCATAAGTCACATTTGTGATCCCAGCTATGTGGAAGGCTGAGGTGATCTAGGCCTTTGTAAAGATAAAGAAAGAAGAATGACCACAGTCAAATGTAGATGAGTGAAGGAAGAAGCATCAGCAGAGTATGGGGCTGAGGTGGGTTGGCAGAGATGAAAGGGGACCCCTAGAGAGGCTCTGTGGAGACCATACTCAGAGGGAGCCAGTGACACAGCAGGTGGGAAGCTGTGACCATCTGCTCAGAGGAGAGAGTGGGGACGGAGGTTGAGTCCCAGTGCTCTGCCTTCCTCCCAGTGAGACCTGCTGGCTCATGTGGACAATGGACCCTTCACCTCTGACCTTCCAACCCTGGCTGCCGCTGGAGTTAGGAGGTACCTGATTTGTAAGTCAAGAAGTCTGAAAACACAGTGAAGGCACCCTCCACTGGGCCATTTTTGTAGATTTCCGCCATGATCTCTTTCTCATTGTTAGACACGCTGTAGGAAGTGTACCCTGCAGAGGGAACAAAGCCGAGCAGAGTGAGGTGGTGCCTCCAGCCCCTCTAGCCCTCCAGAAGAGACCAAGGAAGGCTTCCCTAGGTAAGCGAGCAGAACTACAGCCCTAGAAGAAGAGGCCAAGTGGACCCTAAGGTTTAAAACCAGATTCTAACCCCTTGCAAAACAATGGTTTGCCTGGTCCCCTGGAGCTCAAATATGCAGAGGCAGAACAGAGTGTGGAATGTGCATCTCTGCCCAGTGAGATGGGTGTGAATTACTCAGCTTCCCTTCTTCCTGCTGCTCCTGGGGTTTCTCTGTGTAGCCCTGCTGTCCTGGAACTTTCTCTGTAGACCAGACTCTCCTTAGACTCAGAAATCCACCTGCCTCTGCCTCTTGAGTCCTGGGATTAAAAGTGTGAGCCACCACCACCCAGCTCTGGACTCAACACCCAATGGCACTGGCCTCTTTCTCCCTCAGCAAGCCCCAGCTTACCGTAGTGCTTATCTTCTTTGTAGGATGGGGAATAGCCAGCCTCACAGCTCTTGGTACACTTAGGAGTGTCTCCTTCTCCAGTGCACTGGGGCCGGGAGCCATTGACATGGTGCTCACAGGGAGGTATGGTGTATGGTAAGCAGCCTGACAGGTGGAGGGGACAAAATGACATCAGACCGTATCCCCCAATGCAAGGCTCCCCAGGCCAGTCAGAGCTGGGATGCAGCCAGATCATGTCCACATCCGGTGGCTGCTCCTGTATTGAAGGTGGTCTGGCCAACTATCAATCAGCTGACACTCTACTGTTGACCTTCCCTTTACAATAGAAAAGGAAGCCACAAATACTTGCCCATGAAACCCACCTGAGAGACAGGGGTTGCAGGCATACACTCACCTACATGGGAATTGTAGAGTCCACCAGAAACCAGGCCTTTTTTTATCCAGAAGTTCCATGCTCCAGAGGGATAGCCACCGTTACAGCTGGAAAAGAGCTTCTTTCAATGTTGAGCTAGCTCCAGGTGTTCCCATATAGCACTACAGATTCACCACTGGGAATACACCTTCCTCATAAGAACCCTCCCACAGTCCTATAGCCTAATTCATCTTTACTGTCACCCCACCAGGGACCCAACCCAGCTCCATCTCTGTCTACAAGTGTCCTCCAGGCCACAAGGACTCTCTTTTTCATGTCCATATCAAACTGACCTTCAAAACTCCCCTCTATGGAACAGTGGTTCTCAACTGCACAGTATGTTAAAATTTCCTGAGTATAATAGCCCCCTCCCTGATCTGTAGTTTCATTTCTTTCTTTCTCTTTTTATGAGACAGGGTCTCTCAATGTAGTCCTGGCTGTCCTAGCACTTGTTATGTAGACCAGGCTGAAATCCTCCTGCCTCTGTCATCCGAGTGCTGGGACTAAAGGCATGCACCACCATGCCTGGGTTGTTTGATTTCTGAGGTTTTATCTCAGGTCCAAACATGTTAAGGGGAAAATTCCAAAATTAATTCCTCAATTTTAAATTGCACACTGTTCTTAGTAGCATGATAAAAATCTCACACTTCCTGGTCCATTCAGCAGAGAACTGTATACGCTACTATCTCTAGTCAATTGAGAGCCATCTTGGTTATCAAATCCATATAGCTCTGTGCTGTAGAATATTAGTTGAAGATATGTAACATTCGTTTATGCTGTGGAATATTTGTTTAATGATGCAAAGATGTGTTTCATTCCTTTCTGTTGCATTTATGTAACTCTGTGAAGCTGTGTTACTTTGCCTCCCTAAAACATCTGATTGGTCTAATAAAGAGCTGAATAGCAAATAGTTAGGCAGGAGAGAAAGGATAGGTGGGGTTGCCAGGCAGAGAGAATAAATAGGAGGAATGAGAAAAAAGAGAAGGAGAAGAAGACACCAGGGGCCAGCCACCCTGCCACATAGCCAGCCATGGACTAAGAAGGAAAGAGAAGAAAGGTAAAAAGTCCAGAGGCAAAAGGTAGATGGGATAATTCAAGATAGCAAAGCTGACTACAAACAAGCCAAGCTAAGGCCAGGCATTCAAAAGTAAGAATAAGTCGCCGGGCGTTGGTGGCACACGCCTTTAGTCCCAGCACTCGGGAGGCAGAGGCAGGCGGATCTCTGTGAGTTCGAGACCAGCCTGGTCTACAAGAGCTAGTTCCAGGACAGCCTCCAAAGCCACAGAGAAACCCTGTCTCGAAAAAAAACAAACAAACAAAAAAAAAAAAAAAAAAAAAAGAATAAGTCTCCGTGTATTTATTTGGGAGCTAGGTGGCAAGCCCCTAAAGAGTGAAGAGTAAAAAGCCAACTGCAGAGTAAAAAGCCAACTGCAATTGTGATGCTGCAGTGTGGGTTCAAGTAATCCTTGATGGCCAAGTCTAAGAGCTGTGACGCAGGCAGCTCAGACATGCCAAATGGAAGCTGTAAATGCCTTCATGTGAAAAGGCACAAGTTCTGAAGAGGAAAAGAAAATCATAAACTCAGGTTGCTAAGATCTACGGTAGGAGTGACTCTTCTATGCCTTAAATTATGAAGAAAGGGGGGATTCGTGTTGGTTTCACTGCCACCGGTTGGACTCTAAAGACTTATGGTCACAGTGAATATATGTTCAGCTAAGATGGAAACAGGGCTGTAAAGGGACAGGCAAAATACAGGGTTATGCTCTGGGTTTAAGGCATATACTGGTGCGGTGGGCTCTACTTAGGAGAACCTCTTGCAAAACGGGGTATGGTGTCTTTTCAGCTCCAATGCACTAGGCAGAATATGGAAGTGTGAGGCTCTGCCTGGGGAGAAGTGGGAATCACTTGCCTCCTTCTTCCTGCTGTTCCTACACTATTGGTGTGAGGCCCACACACATTTCTTCTGGAACTCTCAGGAATGTCTAACTGCACCACTGTTATAGACTAAGGGCCAGGCGACCCTGGTAAGCACCTGAGTTACGGACTGAGTTTAGTGTGACCCCACCCTCACCCCCCAAGCTGGGATCTGTCATCCTTATAAAGCGGACCAGTATATTTCCCTGAGTTGGGGGTGTGAGTAGAGGAAGTGATGGGGTACAGTGGGGCATAAGCCAGACAGGGAACAGGAAGCAAGCAAAACTTTTAGAGACCATGTTCTGCCAAGACTCTATCCCCATGAATCTGAGGCCAGCCTGGCCAGCCCGAGAAGCTCCACAGCAGCAGCTACAACAGAGTCTGCCTGCAGACTCCTATGTCTCCCTCTGTCCCAGCCACAGAAACAGCTCTCTTCTCCCCAGGGAGCCCTGAGTTATTCAGTACAAAGGAGGAAGGGCTAGGGTCTCCAGGAAAAGATGCCCAACACTTACCCATCCCCACACTGGCTACCACAGCAGGTAAGCAGGTCCTCAGCAGACACCTCCACATTGACATGGCCATTGGTGTGGATGCAGAGTCGGTCAGACATGGCTCCCACAGCCCCAAATGCCTGGAAAAATAGCAAGTCCCACGTGGTGAGGAACCCACCGTACCTGAAGCAGGGAGGCCATTGGACCTTCTGAGTGGTTAGACCCATTCAATGTCAGGTGAGGCTTCTGGACTCATACTTAACATTAAATGTAAAGAGACCAATCCAAGCCTCTGCCTGGGGACTTGGCTCACAAGGAGCAAATTCCAAGGCAGAGAGCAGAAGAGAGCCACCACGGGCACAGGAGGGCCACAGGGAGTCAGTATGACTGAATTGGTTCATTTGGAAGAGACGAAAGGACTGTGTGGATGGGCAGTAGAGACAGCCACCCAATACTAGGGACATTTTAAATGCCACTGGACTATACACTAGTTAAGAGAGATGAATTTTCTGTCATTTGTATTTTGCTACAATTCAAAAACCACAGAATGGCTCAGTGACACACAGGGAGCACTCATGAAGCTGTGTTGCGTCAGGGCTGCCGTGTTTACTGGGGGAACATGACTCCACAGCTAGTACATGGACCCGGATCTCAGGCCCCTCTGTATGTCTATCATCAGTGTCCACCATCCACTCATCCTTGCAGTAATTCCCAACTACAAGGATCAGAAACTGTAGTGATGGAAAGAAACTGACTTCAAACATTTCCTCACCTACCTTGTCCCATCTGGTCCCTCCCTAGACACTCCAATCACATCCCAGCCAGACTTCTTCAGGAAGCCCTCCCCACCAGCAGGGTCTTACCCAACAAGAGCCGCAGGACCCCTGGTCTCTAATCTGTTTGATAGTTGGGCAGTTGGACCACTGTTCCCGGGCATCAAAGTTTTCAGGTAGCTCCATGTCCTCAGCGAACGCAACCCTGGGTAAAAGAAGGACTCTGTTACAAGTACAACTCACTCCCCACTCCTAAAAGGCTCGGTAAAGAGTGGCTGGCCTTGGATGGGTTGTACTCGCCAGAGAGGTGGCAAGGCATAGGCAGGAGGTGTCCTTTACCAGTTTACACTGTTCTGTGAGACTCAGCACTGTGTACACTCCCTCCTACGCTTATTTAATAGGTATTTTTCCTTTTAGATAGGATCTGACTATGTAGCCCAGGCTAGTCTGGAACTCTTCATCCTCCTACCTTGACCAAATCCTTAGTGAATGTTGGAATTACAAGCATAACCCATCAAATCTCATTCAAACTGCTTCAACAACAATAATCCATCAGGTTTGTTTTTAGGTTGGGGTAGTGGATATGCAGGGAAAAGCATCTGTGCATCAGTCTTTTCTTTTAGATTTATTTATTTAGTGTATGAGTGGTTTGCCTGCATATATGTCTGTGCATTCCATGTGTGTCTGGTACCCCCAGAGATAAGAAGGCATCAGATCAGCTAAAACTGGAGTTATGGACATGTTTGAGCCACCATATGGGTGTGGGGACTGAACCCAGGTCCTCTGCAAGAGCAACAAGTGCTCTTAACCGCTGAGCCATCTCTCCAGCCCTGGGATTCCTTTCTTTATTTTCCTTGAAGAGACATTTAGCAATGCACTAGGGTAGATGTGCCTACTCTAGGTGTTACAGCTGCCTACAGAAAACACTCCAATTCTCTCACTAGGTCTGCAGAGGTGCCCTACAGCTGTGCAGCTGTCAAGCATGTGTAAGTCCTCAGTTTGATGCCCAGGACTGGTGTCAAGACTGGATGTAGAGGTACATGTCTGGCAGGAAGATCATGAGTTCAAGGCCACAGCAAGACCCCTCGGGGCACGGTGTACCATCTGAGGTTCACACTTGTTTGGCTGTCATAAAAAAAGAGACCCTGTATGTATCCTGCCCTGTTTCTAAACCAATAGGTCTAATCTTTTACCTCCTTTCTGATGTGGAATTTTAAAAATATTAAACTGTGCCTTGCCTACAACCTGGCTTGAGTTAGACAACATCATCCCCATCGTATACCAACATCTGATCCTTGGATGGACATTCCTAATCCTTGCTAAGAACATTTCTGCATGAGTATGTCCACTGCAGTTTTACAGAAAAATAAAACATTGATGGAAGCTCCTATGGACTTTCCCTGAATTACGCAGAGTTGTGTGTAGCCAGAACTCAACTTCCAAGCCTGGGACCTCACCTGAAGATGAGACACCCTGGAGACAAAGCAGTAAGTCCAACATTTGAGGCCGTCTCTGCAGCCCAGAAGAGCGTACCTAGGGAATCCAGAGATGGCTTTCTCTACCTCTAACAACACCCTAACACTAGCACTACTGCTCACAAGCCAATATGCAGGGGCAGTGTCTACTCTGAGGTGTGTCACTCACCTTTCAGGCAGCTTGGGTCCACCCATGATGGTACCACACAGCCTCTTCAGATAGCTTATGTCAACATTGTGGAAGTTGCGTCCAGCCTGAAAGAGTCACACCAGGATAGTCACTCACTGACCAAAGGGTTTCCCAGGCTGAGGATGGGTAGGCCAAGGGTCCTGCCCAATTCTGGGAGCTAGGAAAACAGGCAGAGTGATTCAGGCTCAGAGCATAGCTCTCAGACTATTGTGACTTCTCTAATCTGCTGCCCGTTGTTAGCAGGAGACCTGGCCAGACCTGGAGGAAATGATGGCAAGAAGTACTAAGGCACCACCTGGCTCTCCATGGTAGTTTTCCTAGGGCCTACCTGGTTTTGGAGCTCACTTATCCTCCCACACACCTCCATGTAAAAGTGTACTCCCATGCATACAATGTGGAGATCAGGGAGGAAACTGGTGTGGTCCATAAGCTTCAACATCCAGAAAAGAATGCCCTATGACCAGTTAGTCACCCCAGAAGCAGTGTGCACAAGGTGACCCAAAGCAGGGACCCACAAAGACTGACAGGAAATAGCATCACTACCCACCTGCCATGTCGTATTCCGTTTGTTGATATAGTTAATCAGGTCATCCGACAGTGGGTGGAAGGAAGGCTTGTTGTGGGCACTTGCCAGTGCCAGCAGGCAAGAGAGCGGAATCAAGGACCACCACATTCTGGAAGCTGGATCCTGCACCCACCTAAAAAGAACACAGGTGGCATCAAAACAATTTCCACACAAGGACACAGCTCAGGCCTCCTGTGCCTTTATAGCCCCAATGTGAAGCCTGGCTTGATGGGACCCTGTAACACAACACATGGTAGTATGTGTGCCTTCCTCCTGGTTCTTTTAAAACTGTATGTACCCAATGAACTGTTCTAGGACAGTTAGCCTGAGACTGGGTGTGGTGTAAACCTGCACTGGGGAAGTCAGGGGTGTGAGAGCTCAGCCTGGGCCGTGTAGCTACACTCTTCCCTCAAAAACAAAAGCAAACGAACAAACAAACAAACAAACAAACCAGTCAATCTGTGTGAGTATGTCCTAAGGAGAGCCAATGGGTATGGAAACTAAATGTTCATAAGCATCACTTAAAAACACTTCAAATTATTTTATTTGTATATATGTGCGACCGACCATATGCAGGTCTGAGGACAACTTCTGGGAACTAGTTCTTTCCATCCACTTCAGGCCTGACTCATCTTCCCAGTTCTGTGAGCTCCACTCCTGGTACATTTCAAGCCAACAGAAGCTGTGTGTGTTAGCTGCTGAGAACAAAGGAACCACATGGAATATGCCAGAGCACTAGGCCCCCAGGGGCCCCTCCAACCACGGGCTTTGCTTCCGGATCATGGGAAGGAAAATGATTGCATCAATACCTTGGCCTTTGAACCTTGAGAACTGGCTCCAGTCAGGAGGCTGGTCATTTCCAGCTCAACCCATGAGTCACCCTCTTGAGCAAGCAGCTAATAAAGATCAGGTCTTTCCTTGGGTGCTGACAACTGGGGCTGGGCCCAGTGGGAACAACAGTAGGTGTGGGTAGGGCTGGAACCCTGTCTTGACTGTAGGACTTAGAGAAGCAAGTGCACTACATCAGAGTCAAACACAGACATATGCACTTAGAGAACTTTTTGGTGGAGTGGGAAGTTAAGACACGATCTCATTTAGCCCAGGCTGCCTCAAACTCCTCCGTCTCTGCTTCCTGAGTGCTGGATCATAGGCATAAAAGCAGACTGAAGAACTAAAAACCCTCATTGGAGTTCAAGCAACACAGAGTTGTGTCCTGGATGAGTTAGAATGACGGTAAGTCTGGTGTGTGTGTGCTGGGCACGATGGAGGGGGTTTGAGCAATTCAACCATAAGAACAATCTGTATGGACTATTCTGGAAAAGCTCCCATGGAGGCCTTCTGGAACATCATGATGTATTATAAAATGCCTGGTGATACTGGCTCAGAAAAGTTCCATTAAAAAAAAAAAAGTCAGATCACTCAAAACTCATCTTGGGTATGGGAAAAGAGTGTGTGGGGGCCAGGGAAAGAGGAAGTGACACACTCCTGCAGATGTGCTTGCACAGCTGGGTGACCATCTTGGGAAAACAAGGAGGGCCAACTCTGCACACCTGGCTCCCCCACGCAGAAGTGCTACACAGAAAGGAGACCTCAAAACCATGCAAGTCTGAGCAGGTTGTGAGGCATGCTTGTAACCCTAGGGCTCAGGAGGCAGAAACATGAGGAGCAAGGGTTCAAGGCTAGCCTGGGCTACACTATGATACACAAAACAAAACAAGTGAGAAGCCCCAAACAAAACTAACTCCCTGGAAAGCCTAAAACTGGCATAAAAACAAAACCTGTTAGGTGTCACATTAAAAGTCTTATGCTGGTGGAATGGCTCTGCAAGTAAGAGGTGCTTGCTGCCAAGCCGTGACCTGAGTTTGATCCCTGCTTGATGAAGGAGAGAACAGACTCTTACAAGTTTTCCTCTGAACTCCACACATGCACACACACAATAAACAAACAAGTCTTCATAATAAAAACAACAACCAAGACATGTGGAAAAAAACAGTGCTCCTATCAAAGGCTTTGTGTCCTCAATAAAACAAGACTTGACTGTCAGAGGACTTCAGGCTGACATGCACCTGGGTAAACATGGGCTTAGCTACATAGGGGCTCCCTATCACAGGCATTTCTGCACCAGTTCTATGGTGTGCTCCAAGGCAAGGGCCCTGGACAGAAGTCAAATCTGTAGGCTGCCTGGTCTTAAGTTGTTGGTCATCCAGATAGTGAGCTATATAAACCCCCTCTCTTTACAGTGCCCAACTCTGAGTATCTCATTATAATAGTGAAAAGTGGACTGCCACACATAAATATGTACAACTTATCCACCACTTACTGCCCCCATTTCCAGTGACTCATGGGAAGTCTGTCTCATATGACCATGTGTCAGCCGTCACATGGTCTTCAAATCACCCTCTGACTTGTACTTGGCATCTCAACTTCTTTGTAAGTTTCTGTGTGCATTCGTGTTTAAGTGTATACAAGTACAATGTATGTCCATGCCTCTGGAGACCAGGACAACCACAGGTGCTGTTGCTCAGGTGTCATCAGCTTATTTCCAAACAGGGTCTCTCAATGCCTGGACCTTACCACATGGGCGGGGCTGGCTGCCTATGAGTTATCTCTACCTTCCCAGTACAGGGACTGCAAGTGTGTACCAACATGCCTGGCTTCTTTAAATGGGTTCTGGGGATTACTCAGGTCCTGGGGAGTCAAATTCAGTTCCTTGTGCAAACCCTTTACCAACTTAGTCATCTCCAAAGCCCTGCATCCAGTTTGTTCCAGACTCACTCTCATCCTTTCTTCCAAGACAGGAGCCCTTGATACAGAAACACTGGCATGTCCACTTCCTATGGTAGGACTCTGGACTAAGGAAAAGGCTGGTAAATATGTTAGGACCTCCTGCGTTGGAGGACTGACACCCTTGGGTTCTCACCATACTATATGTGGAGACTAAGGAGTGTCCTGAGATACCCTCTAGGGACTTGGCATCTGTTGAGCTGTTAAATATATGCTGAGTAGAGATGCAGGCGCATTTCCATGGTAACTTGAAATTTTAAACAAGATGGCTTTGGTTTCTGTGGTGACAGGTACTCTCATGTCCCCAAGGGGTCCCATGTCCCTTGGCCTACAGCCTCCGTCCACTGCAGCTGCAGGATACTTTCTGGGAAACTCCATTGGTTTTGCAGCCCGTC
Source organism: Cricetulus griseus (assembly GCF_003668045.3). Classification (NCBI taxonomy): domain Eukaryota; kingdom Metazoa; phylum Chordata; class Mammalia; order Rodentia; family Cricetidae; genus Cricetulus; species Cricetulus griseus. The sequence continues at coordinate 218,167,451 of NW_023276807.1, read as the reverse complement.
CCTGACCATCAGACCTTATTCTCCCCACCGTCAGGTTTGCCCTGTTGCTAGCCTAGGTATTGGGGCTTCAGAGGTTCAGCTGTACCCACACAATATCTAACCCCACTCATACCAAGATGAACCCCAGGAAAAAGACTTTACTCTCAAATCTCTAGATTCTCCACTCCTCACTTGGCCACCGTGGCCAAGTGTCACCCTTAGACACTGCTGTTCCTTGAGCCTCAGATTCTGGGCCTCTGAGGTGGTAATGAGCGCCATGTTTCCAGGTGATGTGAGGAGCAGGAGGTTAGGGAGATCCTGCATCAGTGCACAAGCTCCACCTGCTCCCTGACACTCTCCCGTTCAGCCTGTGCTGGCTAGTTCCAGTTTGTTCCAGACTCACTCTCTAAGCCTCCACTTGGCAGGAGTCTGAACTAAACCAAGCTTCCACCCTCAGGAAAATCCACAAGCTCTATCAAAAAGAATTCCACACTGAGGGTCCCGAGACTGTCGCCTGAAGTATATGAAGCCTTCTGCCCCCACCCAGTGCACTGATTCTCTGAGATGTCAGCCTTCCCAGATATCACACACATAGGTACTTTGGTGACACAGCCAATAGTGACAATGATAAGCTAAACTGTCCATAAACCTGTCACTGGTTCCATGTCTTTGCCTGAAATAGCCCCTGGGTTTCACTTCCCTTACTTTTTTAGCAAGCACTTCCCTTTATTTCCCAATTCTGTGACGTTTATTTTTAGTTAACAGAAAGTCTTTATTTCACAAAAGAAGGAGGCTGGAACAGATAAGTACATTCACTACTAACCAGACTCCTCTTCCAGGTGTACAGGCTGAGCGCAGTTGTGGGCAGAATTTATTTCTAGCTCAGGTCGGCTGGTCCTGGGTTCCACCCTTCTCTTTTCAAACCTTACAGCAATCAATGTCTCAATGTCCTACTGTTGCTGTGTTTCTACACGAAACTGTCACATGCACAGAATGGCTGGGGGACTGATGATCTCATCAACAGCAAAACCATTTCCCAAACTAGCTGAATGCCCTTCCTCCGACCAATGTAGCCATGGGGCTCTAGAAGAAAATGGAATAAACATCCCAGGAGAAGCTGATGCCTGAGTGAAGGAAGCATCATGCAATGACACCCTAAAAAAGCTGGGGGGGGGGGACAAGCTTGACAAAGAAAGCTTTCTTGGGTAGGCACACAGCCTCAGGCAGACTAGGGTCTACATCATATTCTAAAGGCTGAAGGAGACTGAATGTGTAGACCTGAAAGTCCCACAGGCCACCTGCCATGTCCTGGCACAGGATAAGCACACATACATCCAAAGAAGTCTGTATCCTTCCTCTCTCCCTGACAGTGGTACAGGAAGATGAGGCTGATGCTCACACCCAACTGTCACAAGCATGAGAAGTCTTCATTTGCCAATAGCCACAAACTGTGACATCCATCACAGATGTGCAGAGGGGCTCTATGCCAGGAAGGTGGGAAAACAGGATGAGGAGACCTGCTGGGACCTCAACACTGCACTTTATGAGCTTCTCTTCCATAAAAACAACTTTACCTGTCATTAAGGGCACCTGCTCCTCAAGTTTTGACCACTTCAGTCCACCCACAGAAAGACAGTGCAAGCTTCATTTCCTTTTGACTGGTTTGCCCAGTTGCTCCCCATGCTGGGCTGCTATACTGAAGCAGACATCCTAATCTCAGAGGTGTGCAGAGCTAACCTGGAGACCAGAGACTCCACCTTTTGCTAAGTTTGAATCACAACCTTGAAGTGGACTTCCAGATTTCACATCTTTGCTCCTAGTAGGAAACTGTGATTGATTCATGGCTGATCCTTAAGAACAAAAGGCAGCTTGGGGCTGCCACAGCTACCTGCTACCCAAGGCACACCAGGAAGGGGGAAACTACAGATGTAATTCGGAGGCAGAACACTTACCAGCTCAACTGAGAAAATGCCTCCATAAGACTAGACTGTGGCTGCAGTGGTGGCACATGCTTTAACCCCAGCACGTGGGAGGCAGAGGCAGGTGGATCTCAGTGAGTTTGAGACCAGCCTGGTCTACATAACGAGTACCAAGACAGCCAGAACTATTATACAGAGAAACCCTATCTCAAAAAAACACACCCGCCCCCCCCCAAAAAAAAAGAAAGAAAGAGAGAAAGAAGGAAAGAAAGATCAGGGCATTTTCTTAATTAGTGGTTGATAGGGGAGGGCCCAGCCCACTGTGTGTGGGGCTTCCCCTGGGCTGGTGGTCCTGGGTTCTTTAAGGAGCTGAGCACACCATGTAAAATAAGCCAGTAAGCAGCATCCCTCCATGACTCTACATCAGCTCCAGTATGAGCTCCTGTTCTGATTTCTTTTAATGATGACTACAATGTGGAAATGTAAGCCAAACAAACCCTTTCCTCCTCAACTTGCTTTTGGTCATGGTGCTTCATTATGCAGTGGCAGTCCTAACTGGAACAGGCCCTCAGAGGAAAGACATTTAATTGTTGGTAGAAAATAAGACATTTTGAAGGGACAGTCAAAATTCCCAGAAGCTTCTGTTCCCCAGCTCTGTTTCAGACCTGCAGAGACACTTCCCAGATGTATGGAGTGGTATATCCCCCAAGTCTGCTCCAAAAATACACACAGTACAAGGCTTTTTAAAGACCTTGAGATGAAAATGAGATTCGTGTTCTATGCTTCTCAGCTTGCTCCACAATTCAACTGCAGAATAAATTAAGTTCCAGCCTGGTCAGGCGGAGGCCCAGTCAGATATGTAAACAAGCAACAGAAATGGTCTGTCTGTGAGCTAGGCATTCTTCTCCTTTCTTGGGGCTTGTCCTCTCAAGGCTGACAGAAGTGATGGACAGAGGTACTCTTGGAAAGTGCCTCCCTGTACCAGGCTGGGGGCAGCTACCAGCAGGCAGAGCCATCAGGTACAACCTCTGGTCTCTGCCAACTGACTGTGTAGCTCTCTGCACACACAGCGACCAGCACTCACTGTCCTGGGGTAATTATCTTTATCTTAAAAAGCATCCCAGTTTGAGACCAAGAATATGCTTTAGCTGACAGAGTGCTTGCCTAGTGTCCTGGGTTCAGTCCCCAGCATCACATTAAACCAGAGGTAATGGTATATGCCCATAACACCAGCTCAAGAAGAGGCAGCATAAGGAGTTCAATGCCATCCTTGGCTACACTGTGAACCGAGGCCAACCTCGAATATGAGACTCTGTCTCACAATACTTCGTCTCCCTACCAGGTCTCCTAATTGGGGTAAAAAATTATGACCATCAATTTGTAATAAGGCCTTATATACTGATATACATTCTTATCTGATATACATTCTACTATTTGATTATCGAAACAAAGTACAGCCCCCAAACCAGAGGGGATCCATAAGTCGAGAATGAGTGGAAGACTGCTTGAATCCCGATATGGTTTCTCATCGGCACAAGCCGGCCAGCACCAGCTGCCTTAGGCAAGCCACAAGGACATGTGACTCCTATGGATGAGCACCTCCTGCCTGGACCAGAGCAGAGGGTCAGAGGGCAGCCAACTCTGCTGTGAGAGCAGATTATCTCAGTGTTCTCTAGCATTCTGTGGACGCTAACCTGGTGTTTATCAACCCCATTCTCTCCCACCCTGCCTGCTGGAAAGCCATATAATCTTGGCCAGGCTATAGAGTTACTGGCCTAGTAAAAACAGGTTAACAGTTGAGATCACAGACTACAGGTCCTTCTCAGCCCTCAGCTTTTATAAAACAACAGTCTGGAAAGAGCCCTCCAGTCTTGTAGGTTTCTTTTTCACAATGAGGGAAACAAAGGCATGAAAGGAGACCACAGGCAATCCCTGAATCCCTGGCTGTACCTGAGTAGGGATCAATCGCCTTCCAGAGATCAAATTCGAGGTCACGTTCCACCATTGTTACCTAAGCAACTCTAACCATATTATAAACTTGCAGGTGACTTCACTTTCTCATCTGTCTCATCTTTCACATACTGCCTGAATTTTAAAAATTAGAAACTAGGGCTTGGAGGAGATGGTTCTGTGGGGAAAGTACTGCTATGCAGTCATGAGGACCTGATTTTGAACCCCTAATTCCCAAATAAATGCTATGAAGACTTGGTGCCTGCATTTGTGATCCCACCATTTGGGAGTCAGAGAAAAAAAGAGTACTGGGGCAAGCTGACTAGCTACACTAGACAATCAGTGAGCTCTGTGTGTAAGTAGCCCTGCCTCATGAAGTGGAGAGCAACCTAGGAAGATGCCCAGTGTCAACCTCTGTCCCCACTACACACATACAAACATGCATACATACAAAACTATTTAGAAACTATATCTAATTGCAGCTAAGTTCAGCTACCCAGGTTTGTGGCCTAAAAAACCCAGACAATTGTAGATGCACTGTGGTATACATGTTTTAAGCTCAGCACCTGAAAGGCACAAGCAGAAGAAATAAACTTGAGTTCGAGGTCATCCTTGGCTACATTTCAAGTTTGAAGCTAGCCTGGGCTATTTAAGATCCTATCTCAAAAAACAAACAACAACAACAAAACAACAAACAACCCCCCCAACCCAAACTTTTTAAAAATGTTTTAAGACAGGGTCATTATGTAGCCCTGGCTGACCTAGAACTTGATATGTAGACCAGGTTGGCCATGAACTCACAGAGTGCTAGGATTAAAATAGTAAACAACCACAAAATGAACATTAGGACAAGTGCTTCTTGTGACCAACCACAAAACCAGAGAGAGCTTCACTAATAAAGGCTTTCCTCTGACAAGGAACTAAACTTGAATATCTACTCACAGCAATAAAGGCACAGGGACCTTCTGAAACCCATCACATTGACAGTTAGGGTCTGGTAAGATCTGGTGTTGGGATATAGGGACGGGAGCTCCTGAACTGTGAGGAGAAGGTGACACAGTCACAGAAGGGTGGGGGCATCATCGTTATCTAACAAAACAAAAGGTGTGCAGGCCTATGTCCAGAAGCTTATGCTACTTCTGCTTTCACCCAGGAGAATTTACTGTGCCAGCATGGGCAAGAGTGACAAGGGATAAGGAAAAGAAATGCATGTAGGGAATGTTAATTGTCCCCCAGGTCAACACATTCAAGACCAGGCCTACTGGCACACACCTTTAATACCAGCACTCAGGAGGCAGAGGCAGGTGGATCTCTGTGAGTTCAAGGCCAGCCTGGTTTACATAATAAGTTTCAGGGCAGCCAGGACTACACAGAAAGACTGTCTCAAACAAATAAACAAAAAAGACTTAGAGACAAAATTTCCTAGGCATGACAGAGTGCACGCTTGGAATCTCAGCACCTGGGAGGTAGGCAGGAGTATCAAGAGTTCAAACTAATCCTCACCTACCTGGTGAGTTTAAGCTAGGCTACACGAGACCTCTTGTCACACTGCCACTCCTCTCCAACAAATTAAACATTAAATCTGCAGGCATCAACATCAGCAAATCTCATCAACTGGGTGAACAAGACACATAGTATAATTAAGTTACATAAAACAACACTTACAGATCGATACATTGTATTTCAAGCACACGTAGGAAAGAATAAGGAAAGAACAGTTAGTTGCTAAAGTCCTTGTGAAAGACAAAGCAAGTCTAGGAGCCAAACTGATCACAGTGAAACATGTCCTGTCAGAGTGGAGCCACACACCTCTATCCCAAACCTGAGCCTGGTCAGGTCTGCAGAAAGGAGAGTTCAGACTTGAAGCTAAAAATGAAGGGATTTCTGGGAATGGTGGCCTACACCTTTAATCCCAGCACTGGTGAGGCACAGGCAGGTTTATCTGTGAGTTTGTGCATTCCTTCATGCTTGAGCCATCCTGGTCTACATACCCAGTTCCAAGCTCGCCAGGACTACACAGTGAGTGATGAGACCTATTTAAAAAAAAAAAAAAAAAAAAAAAAAAAAAGTACTAACCCAGGAGTGATAGCTCATGTCTGTAACCCTAGCATGTGGGAGGGCGGAGGCAGGACTGCCCATTTCAAGCGACCTGTTTTGAAAGCTCAGAGGGATGGAGGAGGGAAGAGACTGGCTAAAGCTGGCTGGGTACAGTATAGTCTAGGGGCAGAGTGTATGATTAGCACGCACAAGGCCCAGGGTTGGATTTCAGCACCACAGATAAACCAGACAGTTCCAGCATACAACCAAGCCAAACTTCCACCATGCTCAAAGTAGGGTGGAATATAAACTACAGCAATGAAAAGGACTCCACCCTTTCTTAGGCAGCTCCTAGAGAGCACTGAGATGATGGACTGGGGATATAAACTACTAGCCAAGCAAAGACAACACAGACTTTTGTACACCTCACCTTTGCTAGCCCACCATCTCTCATCAATCATATCATTCACATGCAAGTCTCTGGTTTCCTTTCTGACTTTCAAAAGTTCCATTGCATATAGTTCAACCTCACACATACCTAATATTTTCCTTACAACAGACCATCAAAAAGTCAGTCGGCCAACCTGAGGCTCTGACATCTAAAGGTTTCCACCCATACCACAGAGAGTCTCAACCTGGACTGCTGAATCAGCACTTCACCGGGCAGTTCCAGCCTGGAGCCAAGAGCTCCTACCTCCTCTGCCTGACTAATCTGAAATAGTGTTAACTTGAGCTGGAAGCCTCTGAAGCCACCTGGGCTGGTGAAGCACAAACACTAGCCCACCTTCCACCCCTAGCCCCTAGCAGTTGATCCCTACAGGCCTGGCTCACGTGCTTTTAAAGGAGCAGAGGTCATTTTCCTCCATGCTGCCTTTTTCCCAGCATGTCCTTTTTTGGGAGAAAAAGTTGGGAGGGCAAACAGTCTCACTCTATAGTCAGACTGCCCTGGAATTTATTATGTAGCCCAGGCTAGTTTCCAATGCACAGGGATCCTCCTGCTTCAGCCTTCCAAGTGCTGGCTCTGGTGTGTCTCTGGGAACTCTGGAGTTTTAGGTCACCATGGCCAGAACCTATGAGAAGCAATTCTCCCCCCGAACGGCTTCGAGGGAGGATGAGAGCACCTTCAGCAACGTTCTCCACATGCTACCCTTCTGAATCTGGCCTGATAACCCTAACCCTCGGCACTCGGACACCAAGTGTTAAGCTTCCTTTTGAACCGCACAATCTATTTCCCTTGCAAACGGGTGAGGGAATCTGGTCAGACGGAAGTAACGTGAGGGTGGGCTTAGTCCTTTACTCCAGACCCCTAGAGGACCAAGACCAAATCACCCGTCTCCTGGTCCGCAAGTCCTGCCGGTGCAGACCGACCCCACATCGCTTCCGGGCCAGCAAGACCCTCACTGAAGGAGCTTGTCCTGCATGTTCCTCCCCCCCTCCACATTCCCATCGTCTTGGCCACCCCCATGCAGAGAAAGGGAGTGCAGCCCCGAGCACCCCTATCCTCTACTGCACTCGCTTCTCTTCCTGTTTCTCGGTTTAACTCTTCGTGCAGGTTCCATCCCAGCCACCCACTGTTTTCTGTTTCTGTTTTCAATAGGACCGGTCTTTTAGGGTGCCAGGGACTGCGTGGGCTTATGTGTGGTAAGTTGCCGGGGCAGATTCTTTAGACTAAGACACAAACCTTCACTAGATGCAGGTCGATACTCGCTCTGAGCACCACTAAGACCCGGAGCTTGCAAGCTGGAAGGAGAGCCAGGGCCGAACCCTTCCCTGCAGGCTCCTCCCTCAGAGCTCCCCGAAGTCCCCAGCTCCGCCTTTGGAGTGCGCCAAGGCCACCGGAGGGACGCCGACCCGCGCGAGGTCCCCAGGCCCGGCCCTAAGTGCGTGCAGGCCGCCGGGGCTGTTCGCCTGCAGCGGCCGGACTCAGGAATCCTCTCCCCGCGGACCGCGACCATTCTCGGCGCGTAGCATCCAGGGCCGAGGAATAACCGCGCCTGCGCCTTGGGCGAGCGAGGGGCCTTTCGCCACTGCCCGTTCCCCGTCCCCAGCCAAGGTGACTTCCGTCGCGGAACCAAAGCGCCCCGGGCACACTTACCGAGCGCAGCGCTACAGCCTGGGCCTGCAGCCGCCGAGCCGAACCGAGCCGCTCCTGGCCTCTGGAGCGCACCACTAAGTACCCTTGCAGCTCCGCCCGCTACTGGGCTGATTCGCCACGTGACCCATCGGCCGCGCCCCCACCCCGCGACGTCGCCGGCCCCACCCCTTCGTCCTGGGACTCCCTAAACTGCTTATCCTAGGTCCATATCGCGCAGCTGGATTCCGGAAGAAGCCGATAGTCTGTGTTATCTCTTCACCGGACCGGAGATGCTCTCCAGGGAACCCGCGAGAACCTTGCACCGGGAAGAAGTGACATCGCCTACTGCATTCATCGGAAAGGCCATGCGGAATCCGGGACCTGGAAATGGCTGGCGTCCCAATGGAGCACTCCTGGCCTCATGAAGCTCGCAGCACCCTGGTTTAGTGCTTAGCCTTAGGAATACTCAGACCAAGGAAGGTAATTAAAACTAGAACTGGACTGGGGCTGTAGCCCAGGGTAGAGCTCTTTCCTACCAAGCCCAAGGTCCTGGTAAAAAAAACAAAACAAAACAAAAACAAACCTTGAACTCTTGTCCAAGGCATGTTATGAAATTCCAAACTCCTGCCAGGCCATCAGTCCCATGTAGGAACCTTCCCCATTGGTAGGCTAGCCAACAAAAAATAGTCCTATTTGTTCTGACAAGGAATAGCATCGCCCCACCCCAGGGTCTCCTTCAGCCACCCTCAGATCTCTCCAATCCTTATGTCTACCAAGTAATAGGAATGCCCCATGACATCATTCTTTTTTAAAATATGGAATGCTTCATGAATTTGCATGTCATCCTTGTGCAGGGGCCATTCAAATCTCTGTACCATTCCAATTTTAGTATATGTGCTGCCGAATCGAGCACAACATCATGGTATTTTATACCCAGGCTGTGACTATAAGAAAGCCACGCGTCAAGGCTCTGCTGGTAGTCTCCAAGTTAAAGACAGGAGTGGAAGTATGGTTACTGAACTCCAGGTGAGTGGGATGGCCGAGGAACTCAGGAAACTTGTGGGAAAGGTAGGAAAGAAAGCTGTCCCAACTGCTGATAACAGGTGAAAGCTGGCTAGGCAGTTTAGTTTTGGTAAAAAGCCCAAATAAAAAAGTCTTTCTTGGCTAAAAGCCAAAAATGTCCTGGGGCATGTCCAGATCCTTATCCTTGCCAGAGGCTAGGGATGCTTGAAATGTCCAAGCCAAAAGTGTCTCTGGTTTTACTGTGGCCAGAGGCTGGAGACGCCAAGAAGAGGCTCTCCACCTTTTTTTTTTCCCCCAAAGGCATACCTCTTTCCTGGAAACCATATTGAGGGCAAAATTCAATGACCTCAACACCTGGAATGAAAACTGGGCTGACCAGCCCATCTTCTGCCCTTCCTCCGTCCACTAAAGCCCCATTAACCCCCAGGCAGTGAAGCTCAATGCAATCCCACTAGGACCCTTCTGCTGCCCAGGAGTTTGGCCTTCTTTTTCTCCTTCAGCTTCTTACTGTACCTACTCTCCTCTAAAACTCACCTTGTGAGGTTCATGAGTCTCATTCTTCAAAACTGAGAGACGAAAACCTCTGGCTTGGGTGACCTTGATGGAGCTGGAAAAGGCTGTCACTGTCATAATTCCCATATTAGTCCCTGCTCACCTGGGTCTGTCCTGAGAGCTGAGGATGCCAGACTGCAAGCCAGTGTTTTGATATGTCTTCCTCCACATGGGCACAAATGGGAGGGCACATAGACCACAGTAAATCCTTCCTCTGTAGTACCTCAGATGTGCCGAGGGCTGTATGTGCATTATCACAGTGTGTTAATAGAGAATTTGCTTTTGAACCAAACAATGACAAATAGTCAGAGATGATGTTAGCCTGTAGTTCCAGCACTTGGGAAGTGGAAAGGCTTGAGAGTCAAGTATTTAAGGTCAATCTAAACTACATAGCACATTCAAAGCCAGCCTGGGCTACATGAAACCCTATCTCAAATGACTAGTATAAAGGGCTGTGAATATAGTTGAGTTGATAGAGTGCTTGATTAATTAATATATGTAAACTCCCGGACTCCATCCCTAGTCCCACATAAACCTGGCACACACACCTCTGAGGTGGAAGCAGAAAGGTCAGAAGTTCAAGGCCACAGCAGCAGTTTTAGATGGCTCAGCTGGTAAAAGTGATTCCCCCCCCCCCAATAGCCTGATGACCTCAGTTTGACCCCTGGAACCTACAGTGGAAGGAGAGAACTCATTCCAAAACGTTGTCCTCTGACCTCCACACTCATGCCATCACACACACACACACACACACACACACACACACTCATGCCATCACACACACACACACACACACACATGCCATCACACACACACACACACACTTTAATAACAATAATTTTAGAAGTTCAGAGCTTTCCTTGACTCCATAGTGATTTGTGGCCAGCAATGGTTGCAAGAGACCCTGTTTCAAACAAATAATCAAATAAATATATGAACACTATCAGAGTAGAGTCTGGCCTTTCTTGGGATGCCGTGGGAAGCTTCAGGGAGGAAGTTACACTAGCATATTTAATTTCCTTATTGCCCACATTGAATCTTCAGCCCTCTAAAGGATAAGAATGTTCTATGCAGACTTAGTAGACTTCCTAAAGGAGGCCATACCCTCTTTAAGGAGCAGATGGAGGGGGGAAGAATGGGGGGGGAGAAGAGGGCAGGGGACCTAGGACTGGAAAGTAAAAAATAAATTAATAAAAAAGAATAAATTTGAGATGAAGAAAAAAAAAGAATGTTCTGTGTTGTTACATGCTATTTACAACACAGTACCTGAAACCAGGTAGAGAACACATACATATACAATGAGTGTTCACAAAAATGAAATGAGCCTCGAAGGTGGGGTACAGTTTCAGCTTCACCTACCGTATCTGGGGTCAGGATTTGTTCTCTGGATGTTCAGAGGGATCTTGGCCTGAATGTGTAAAGTATCTTTCTGCTGAACATGTGGACAGCAAACTAGACACACACCCTGAAGAAATGAAAACACAGGTCCTCATATAAACATCACCCAACATGCACAGCAGCATTGTTCACAAGAGCCTAGAGGTGGAAGCAACTCGTGCTCATCAACTGATGCCTGGATAAACAAATGTCATGTAATGGCAAAGCAGGATGTTACTCAACCCTAAAACAATGAAGTGCTACTACTTATACTGTGGATAGACCATCAAAAGTCTCTGCTGAGTGAGGGGAAGGACCACATGTTGTATGTTTTACTTACAGCAAGTGTCCAGAAAAAGCCAATACACAGATAGATTAGCAGGTGGACTAGTAATGCCCGAGCCTTGGGAGAAGAAATCTGAGTCTGGGAAGGGACCCTACAAGGTGTGTTGTTATAAGAATTCTCTAAGACTTCGGTGAGGGCTACACAACTTCATGAAAGTGCTGAGAACTCTAGACTCATACACTTCATTTTATTTTTAGTGTTTTGGGGATTTTTGTTTGTTTGTTTTCTGAGACAAGTCTCTCGATGTAGTCCTGGCTGCCCTGGAGCTCACTATGTGGATTAGGTTAGCCTTCAACTCAGAGATCTGCCTGCTTCTGTCTTCCTAGTGCTGGAATTAAAGGTGTGTGCCACTACACCCAAATGAACTGCACATTAGTGCCAGCACCTGGAAAGCAAAGGCAGATGGATCTCTGTGAATTTGAAGCTAGCCTAGTGTCCATAGCAAGTTCCAGGCAGGCCACTGCTACATAGTGAGATCCTATCTTAAAAAACAAACAAACAAACAAAAAGGATATTCATGGGTTGACAGTGGCATCTGATGGCTTTAGCTTTGGCCAGTTTTATCTCACAGGGATGAATTCCACAAGGTGACTCCTTATGATAAGAGGAGTCCTAGCACTCAGGAGATTGAGGCAGGAGGATCTCAGACTTGGGGCTAACATGATCCCAACAATAAAAATACCTAGTTGTGGTGGTGCTTGCTTGTAATCTCAGCACTGAGGAGTCTGAGGCAGAAATTCAGGGCCAGTCTTGGTTACATAGTGAATTCAAAGCCAGCCTGGGCTATTATGAGACCCTGCCTCTATTAAAAGAAGAAGTAGGAGGAGGGGAGGAAGAGGCAGCTCCAGGCAGATCTTTGAAAGAACATTTGCCCAGTTTGTATGAGGACCTGAGTTCGACCCCCAATAAAACAAATAATAATCACAATAATGATGATCATTTCTCTGCCTTTTAGCAAAGATCGGGTGTAATGATGACAATAATAAAGATGAGATGACAGCAACAAGACAAAAAAGGGCAACAGCGCAGATGACAGAAACACTATCACCACCTCCCCCCACCCCCAAAGGATGACAACAGTAACATGACAGAACAAGTCAGCTTGCTTTTGTATAACCTACTTGGCCAAGCCCAAGAAAAAAGAATCATTATTGGTCATCTCCTCAGTGAGACATTATGGCTTCCCCACTCCTCAGTGCAGGGGATTGAACCCATGGTCTGATTCTTTGTGTAGCCCTTGCTGTCCTGGAACTCACTCTGTAGATCAGGCTAGCTCAGAACTCAGAGAGCCACCTGCTTCTGCCTCCCAAATGCTGGGATTAAAGGTGTAGGCTATCACTAGCTCTAACGCCCCAGCTTCAGACATATATTTAAAGAAACTTCTACCCTATTCTGTGTAAGAAAGACCCCCTTCACTATTTCACAAAGGAGAGAGAAATCCTAGTAAGTTCCCACTCAGTACTCATCGGTAGGGAAACTGAGGCTCTTGCAGCCCTCCTGTCTCTCTCCTCGTCACCTCTTCTGACTTCCCTCATTCTATAGCTGTTTGGGCTCAGGCAAGCAGACGATTCAGAACAGGCAAACTGTTACCTGGATGGGATGGTCCGTTTTACAATGTGGAGTATATGTGTATCTTTATAATGCAGAATTGGAACTTCCCCATATCCATCTCTCCTGCACTAAAGAGAAAAGTCAAGGCTAGCCTGAAATTAAGTGGGACCCAACTGCAAAATAAAAAGTAAAATGAGCTTTGGAAATACAGCTTCGTGGAGAAGTCTCAGCCTGCCTGAGGTTCTGGGTTGGTCCTCAGAGCCACAAGAAAACAGATGAACAAACAAACTGTTGTGGATATCCACCAGAGAAGACTGCTCAGATATGGCTTTAAGCCAATAGAAAGTCTTTATTAGCCAGTCAGTGACTACACTGGATGTCCAGGATCCCAGTGTAGCCCTGAGTCCTTCTCAGGGAGAGCTTTTAAGCATAAAAACCATGTTCTAGGTTGACATATTTCAGTTAACAAAAAGAGTTAACCAGAAGCAGAACTACAGAAGCCAAAAGACTGTACATTTAGAGACTTGCCCAGAATTATGAACTTTGATGGATTAGGTCTTTGTTTTCATTTTGGCAGATGGCAATGTCTAATGCTGAGTTTTATGGTCTGAATGGCACTTCCATCATGGAGTCAGTTGTGCTAAGGTCTGGGGGCCTGTTACACAAAAATGCAAGCAAATAGCCTAGAAAAGTAGCACAGGGTCCCATTGTCACACTCCTGCTAAGAATTTATCTGTCCCTTTGCTTGTGGACGTTTTGTTCTCAGTGTCCTCTTCAGGGGCTCTGTCCTAGGATAGCTTCAAAGACTTACATTCCAACCAGGCCTATGGATATCCACATCCCATCTTAGACGTCTGCGGGGTAATGCAGGGCTGCCCCATTGAAAATACAGCGGTGCCTGGATTCTCACAGGAGAGTATCATGTGAGATGAAAAGTTCTGAGTACCAGGCTCCAAGTAAGCCCATAGTCCTGTGTCAGCTTTCTCCTTCAAGAGCTGGAAAACGATTAGAGTTCCAGCTGGTCCAGAACTCATTGTGTATATTGGACCAATCTCTTAACTTCTAGAGATCTGCCTACTTCTGCCACCAAGCCAGACTCTTCACATTTCTTCCTTATTCCTTTTATTGTTGTTTGGTTGTTAGCTTGCTTATGGTACAGGATGGCCTTGAACTTTTGATCCTTCTGCCTCCACTTCCATGTGCTGGGATTATAGGCACCCACTAGGTTTATGTGATACTGGAGACTGAACCCAGGGTTTCCTGAATACTTGGTAGGTAGTCTCCCAACTGAGCTAGCCCTGGCTTATTTATTTCTATGCTGTCTTGGTCCTCATGTTAGGACAAAAGCAATGGATGCTCTTTTCACTGTTTCCTCTTCATATCCCATACCACAACAGCACTGAGTACAATTTCCTAAACAGGGGCTGGTGCTCCCTGGGGGCAGAATCGGCTTCTGGGGGCTACAACAGCCCACCTGGGGACATGATTGAGGTCAACCAGAACTGTAATGGGAGTGTGAATAACCAGCACACTAGCTCTGAAAGTTACTGTCCTCAGAAGTTTAGGCAACAGGATGACCTGAGAGAACATCGGAGGACAGAATATGACCTAGAAGAGGATCTCTTGATTGGTAATTGGTGGGGAAGGGCCAAGAGCAGTATGGATGGTGTTATCCCTGGGCTGGTGGTCCTGGGTTCTACTGGAAGGCAGCCTGAGCAAGTCAGTAAACAACACCCCTCTATAGCCTCTGCATCAGCTCCTGCCTCCAGGTTCCTGTCCAATTCCTTCGATGATGAGCAGTGTCTTAGTTAGGGTTTCTGTTGCTGTGAAGAGCACCATGATCATGGCAATTCTTACAAAAGAAACATTAAATTGGGGTGGCCTGCAGTTTCAGAGATTTAGTCTATTATCATCATGCTGGACATGGTATCCTGCAGGCACACAGGTGCTGGAGAAGGAGCTGAGAGTGGAGAAGGAGCTACGTCTTGATCCCATGGGCAATAGGAAGGGAAGTGAACTAGGCATAGCTTGAGCATAGGAGACCTGAAAGCCCGCCCCCACAGTGACACACTTCTTCCAACAAGGTCATACCTACTTCAACAAGGCCCCATCTCCTAATAGTGCCATTCCCTATGAGCTTATGGGGTAGTTTATTCAAAGTACCACAAACAGCAATATGGAGGTGTAAGCTGAAATAAACCCTTTCCTCCCCAACTTGCTTTTTGGTTATGATAGCAGCAATAGAAACCCTGACTAAAACGAGGGTCTCTGCTTCCTGGTTGTGGAGGCAATGTTATAGCTATCTCACCATCCTACTGCTTTGGCTTTTCCATCATGGTTTCCTGTAACTTCAAACTATGAGCTGAAATAAACCCTTTATTTAAAACAAACAAACAAAAAGAACCTGAGGAGACAGGTGTGGTAGCATACACCTATAATACCAGGACTTGGGAGGTAGAGACAATAGGACCAGTAAATCAAGGTTATCTTCATCCTTGTTGTGAGTTCAAGTCTAGTCTGGGCTAGAAGACTGTCTTCAAAGGACTCAAAAAGAAAGTATAATTATAGGTAGATCCAGGTCTGGAGTGCACACCCATAATCCCATGATTTCTGAGGCCGAAGCAAGAGGATCTCTATGACATCAGGAACAGTCACATCTTATAAAAAAAAAAGAAGAGGAAGAGAAGGAAGGAGGAAGGGAGGGTGAGAAAAACTGGTAGGAGAGAAGTCACTGTTTTGAATCAAACTACCAGAACTAGGTACCAATAGAAAGGCTAAAAGTCAAAACAGAGTCATCCACATTATAACTGGACCCAAACCCTAGCAAAACTGACTCCAAATTGGAAGTATCATACAGACCATAAAACTCAGCATGTAGACAGTAGCACTTGCTAAAATGAAAACAGAGACCTAATCCATTAAAGTCCATAGTTCTGGGCAAGTCTCTAAATGTATTAACTCTGCCTTTTGACTTCTGTAGTTCTGCTCTGACTAAATGTTCTTTTTGATTGAAGTATGTCAATCTAGGACACAATTTTTGTGCTTAAAAGCTCACCCTGAGAAAGGCTCAGGGCTACATTGGGATTACAAACACCCAGTGTAGTCACTGGCTGACTCATAAAGACTTCCTGTTGGCTTAAAGTCATATCTAAGCAATCTTCTCTGGTGAATATCCCACAACAAAACCAAGGTTCCGTATTACCAAGCTGAAACAAAGCTGTGAAGCTGACCTGAGATGGTTTTCAGAGGGTCAGTTTAATTGACCTGATAATGAAGTCGACCCTGCCTTAACCCTTCAACAGAACGGTGGCCTGAACTGGCCAGCTCTCAACCCACCATTGTTGACCTATTGTTCAGTTTCCTTGATCTGGACTCACCAGGAGTCACCTTTTTTTGTTTCTGCTCAGCTCACTGGAACACACTCTACTTTATGAAACGAAGTGCTGACCCATTCTAGAATTACAGAATAAAGCCAATTAAGGCATTCTGTACCTGTATTCTCAGAGCCAGAGGCTGAGGCAGGAAAATTAGAAGTTTAAGGCCTGCTTGGACTACAAAGAGACACCCTGTCCTGAAACAAAACAGCAAACAAAAGCAAAACAAAAAACAAAACAAAACAAAACAACCCAACAACAACAACAAACCCCCAAAAACAAATTCCAAGATTTTTAAGTTGTGGTTTCTTTATCCTTCTTTGTCCTTGGCACTCCTTTACCACATCTCCT
Organism: Cricetulus griseus; assembly: GCF_003668045.3. Taxonomy (NCBI): domain Eukaryota; kingdom Metazoa; phylum Chordata; class Mammalia; order Rodentia; family Cricetidae; genus Cricetulus; species Cricetulus griseus. The sequence goes on along the minus strand of NW_023276807.1, from coordinate 218,150,918 downwards.
AACTCATTCAAACCCACTTGCCAAAAACTCCAGATCTTGTCTGAACCATCATCCCTATAGCCCTGCACTCTGACAGTTATTCTGCACACTCCCTCACACCAGGGCCCCCTTTTCAATATTCTCCAAACAGGGTAGGGGGACAACAACCAATCACCCAACAAAAAGCATGCAGCTAGAAAAACTGAATTTGATTCCTACATCCACAGTTACTCCTTCCTGAGTCTGAACAGAGTATGTAAGAAAAACCCTCAGATAGATAGCTAATGCCAGGCATGGAGCAGAACTCCACAGGAAACAGAGCAAAGCCCCTCCAGGTTTCCAAGGCCCAGAGCCAGAGGCACTGGGAATTCTGTTCAAATAAAACACTGAAGACAGGGACTGGAGAAAGACTGGCAGTTAAGAGCACTTGCTGCTCTTGAAGAGACCAGTTCAGTTCCCAGTACTTGGGTCTGGTGGGGCACAACTGCCTGTAACTCCTGCTCCAGAGGACCTGACACCACTTCTGGCCTTCAAGGGTACCCACACATGTATTAATACATAATAAGACACATATATAATATAAATAAAGAATAACAAATATTTAAGGAACTATAAAAAAATTCATGGCACCAAATGTTAGCCAAGATGGGGAGCACTGGGGGCTCTTGCAGATTGTTGTTGGGACAATCACTGTGTCGTAAGAAAAACTCTGTATCATTAGCTGGAGAGCTTTCCATAACCAATGGAAGGAGAGTCACTTTGGGAGTGTGTGGCTGCTAATAGATTTCCCAGGCCCCAGTGTGTATAATAACCTCATTTACACATGATCAGCTTTAGCAAAAATCAAAGTACTATTGGCAATAGCAAAAAGAGAATACGAAGTGGAGAGGGAGTGAGTTGGCAGGTTCTGAGTAGAACTGGAGGTCGTGAGGACAGATGGATAAAACCAAAATACACAGTACACATGCATACACTTCCAAAGAATCATACAAATGTTTTTAAGAAGATGATATAGGAATGTCTACTTCCCTCAGAGACACTGTAACTTAATAATGAAAATCAATCTCTTTTCTGAGAACTACAGTTAAAAAAAAAGCAAAGAAATACTCTGCCAATTAAATTTAAAGCATGCACACACACACACACACACTGTTGCTGGGTAACTCTAGGCCCAGAAATTCTTTTTTTATTTACTTAGTGAAGAAAAGGAAAGTAGAAAACAGGGCCACAAAGCGACCTGTGAATGAGTGGTCATCAGTTTTCTTCAAAATAGCTCCAAATTGCCACATTATCAACACTCAAGAGGTTGAGGCAAGAGGCCCACGAATTCAAGGCCAGCCTGGACTACATAGTGAGATCTTGACTGAAAACAACAAAAACAAAAATATAGCCCAAATCTCCAAAGATCAGATGTTCTTCCACAGGGACCTGATCAACCGGAGATGGTACTTTCTTATTACTTCCTAGATACAAAACTGTGTCAGCTGAATGTCACACACCTTGGGGAGATGGGTCTCAAAGACATTATGCTGAGTGAAAGGCTGTTGTGGAATATTATTTTAACTAGGTCAGGATGTGTTATATTTGTTCAGGCTGCAGAATATTACTTTAACTATGTGAAGGTGTGTTAACATTTGTTTATGCTGCATTTGTTGAATTATGTAAAGATGTATTGCATTTGTTTCACCTTGCCTGTCTAAGGCACCTGATTGGTCTAATAAAGAGTTGACCGGCCAATAGGAGAGGGATAGATGGGGTTGGCATGCAGAGAAAATGAATAGGAGGAGAAATCTAGGCTTGAGAAGAACGAGAAAAGAAAAAAGATGAGAACCAGGGAAAAAGAGAGGGACACGCCCGGGCTAGAGGCCAGGCAGCCAACAGCCAGCTAGATGGAGTAGGACATACAGAAAGAAAAAGTAAAAAGCCCCAAAGCAAACATAGATGACGAGAAACGGGTTAGATTAAAGGGAAAAAGTTAGCCAGAAATGAGCATAAGCTAAGGCTGAGCATTCAAAACTAATAAGTCTCTGTGTCATGATTTGGGAACTGGTTGGTGGCTCAAAAGAAAAAGCCTGATACAAGAGACCTCCTTTAAGAGAGTACACACTGGGCCTGTGGATGTTTGTCTCAGCAGGTAAAGTCACTTGCCACCAAGCCTGACAACCTAAGCTCAATATCTAGGCCCACACAGTAACTCCTGTAAGTTGTGGCATCAGTACACATGTAACCCACACATACAAATAAATTTTAAAAACACAGATACTGGCTGGCAAAATGGTTCAGTTGGTAACTTAGTTACACGCTTGCCACCAAGAATATAGCCTGAGTTCAATCCCAGGGACCCACACGGTGGGAAAGAACTGACTCACGAATGTTGTTCTCTTCCCTTCTTCTGTGTGTGCAAACATGCACACAGGTGCTAAAACTTTTTTAAATGCAAAGGGGAAGAAAGAGAGAGAGAATACGTTATGATTCCTTTCAAATGAATTTCCAGAACAGGCAAGACTCATTGTGAGCACAGTAGGTGTCCTAGCCCTGGTACCTCTGAGGAGGGTGGAAAAAATGGAATCTGAACAAAGGGCAGACTCAAGAGAAATCCCCAGAGTGATGCTGTATCTCCATAGGGTTTGGCTCCCTTGGGTGTTGTTTAGGTATGTGTTTTCTTTTTTTTCACATTTGTGTATTTGACAGCATTTCTGTTGTAATTCAAGCTGGCCTGCAGTTCTTCATATAGCCTATGTTGGTTTCAAACTCATGATCTTCCTGTCTCAGCCTTCCAAATGCTGAGAGAACAGATGTGTACAACGCCTGGAGTCAGGTGTGTACATGTCAATACATGTGGAATATACACTTGTCACAGATGAATTTTACAGTTTGTAGCATGGAGTACCCAGCAGGGACAAAAGAAGTGAGATTCTGCATCAACAAGGTGGAAGCAGAGAACTGACTCATGAACGCTGCTCTCACAGGAATACAGTGGCACATGCATGCTGATCCCCCCACACACACAAGTACACATGTAATAACAACAATGACAAAAATTGTGTTTGGAGGGCTGGAGAGATGGCTCAGCTGTTAAGAGTACTGACTATTCTTCCAGAGGACCCGGGTTCAAACATTCCCAGCATCCATATGGCAGCTTACAACTGTGTGTAACTCTAGTTCTAGGATCTGATACCTTCATCCCAATGCACATAAAATAAAGGTTAAATAATGAAAATAAAAAAGGAAAGTTGTTTCTTTAAAAAAAAATTGTATCTGTTTGGGGCCAGGAAGATTAATCAATGAGATGGCACAGCACAAACACTTGAATTTGAATCCCTAGCCTCCACATATAAAGCTGGGCGTGGCTTCAGGATTGCATGGAATTGCTGCACTGGAGGCAGGAGGATTGCTGAGGCCTACTGGCCTCCAGCCTGACTCCCGGTTTAGTTAGAGATTCTGCCTCAAGGGACTAAGGAGGAGACTAATAGAACAAGAGACCCAACACCCTCCTCTGACTTCTATATAGGTCCATACACCACACACACACACACATACATACATATATACACACATACACATACCACACACACATCACACACACATATACACACACATAAATACATGTACTCACATACACATACATACACACCACACACACACATATACACCACACATACATACACACATATACATACCATATACACACACCACACACACACACACATACATATACAAACACACACACACATACATATACAAACACACACACATATACATATACAAACACACACACCCCACACATACATACACACATATACACACACCATACACCTGCATATACACACATACCACACACACATACACACAGAGAGAGACACACACACATATACACACATACTTGTGTCTGTGCTGAACACATACAGAAGGTTTTCATGTCGCTGTTCTGATAACAATGCAATATGAGAAATACATATATAGCATTACATCATTAGTATAACAAGCAGTTCTGAGATGATTTAACACATACAGGAGGAAGTATGAAGGCTCTATGAAAATACCACATTGTTTGTTTTATGTGAGGGACTTGGAGGATTCATCTATCCTGGGGAGGATGGTATCTTGGAACCAATTTTCCATGAATACAAAGGGACATTATTTAGAAGAATTGCATAACAACATATTGGAATGATGATCTTGTCTTACAAGCATGTAACACAAACAATCCAAAATAAAACCTGGGTGGGGGTGGGGCTCAGTTGATAGGATGCTTACTTAGCATGCATGAGACCCTGGGATCAACCCCCCAGTACCACATAACATGTGGTGGCATGCATGTAATTCCAGCATTGGGGAGGTTGAGGCAAGAGGATCAGGAGATTAAGGTCATTTTTGGATGTGTAATGAGTTCCAGGCCTACATGAGATCCTGTTTCAATAATAATAATAATAATAATAATAATAATAATAATAAAATACTCATGAAAATCCTCCTGCCTTAGCCTTCCAAATGCTGGGGACATGGCATGAACTACTGTATTTGTGATGTTTGGTTTTTACATCTATTGACAACCTACCCCCACACTTTTCCCCCTCACTACGGGGCTGGAGATTGAACTCAGGACCCATGCATTCAAGGTACATGTGTTTCTACAAAAACTACTCTTGAGGGGTAGGCTTTGATTTCTCTTTTTCCGAAAGCTTCACCTAGCCAGTTATCTAACAGAAAATAGTTATTCCTACCCCTGCACTTCCAATGAACTAGTCTTCCAATTACACAGTGACAGGCACTAGTTAGGAGCCTGTGGCATGTTTGTCATCTGTTCTGTCATGATTACTAGGATTTATCATACCCTCCATCATGTTTGAGAGCAGGGTCTGCCTCCTCAGCATCTCCTCCCAGGGTGTGGCTCTAATCTCTGTGACCATGCTGCAGCCCTGTCATTTGTAGATAAGCAATGGCAGCACAGGGTGGCTCTTCTCGTCTAAGCATGGACCCACCACTGGTTAGGCCCAGTGCCCTTCTTCCCACTGGGACTCAGCCACTTCCTGTTTCTATTTGTCCATGAGTGGCCATATTTCTGCCTTATCAATGTGTTTGCTCTTCATAGTGTCCTTTGAATTATCTGCAATGCCTTCTAATTTTTATATTAATTATTTTGGGGGAGGGTGAGATGGGGTCTCCTGTAGTCTAGGCTGTTCTTAGATTCACTATAGGTTTCCAAAGGATGATTTTGAACTCCTGATCCTCCTGCCTCAGCTTCCCAAGTGCTAGGATTACACATATACACCACCATGTATGGCTTTAAAAAATTCTATTTTTGAGACAGTTATCTAGACTAGTCTTGAACTTTTGATCTCAAGCAATCCTTCTGCTCCAGCTTTCCCAGTACTGGGTCGGCAGGCAAAGGCCTCCATGCCCATCTTACACACTGATAAATTAAGACATTTCATACCTGTACATGAGAAATAAGATTTTTTTGACAGATTCTCAGTATTCAACCCAGGATGGTCTGAAACTAGTCATGTATTTTAAGTTAGCCTGAAACTCATGGCAGTCTTCCCACCTCAGCTTCAGCCTCTCAGGTAGTGGGGTTATAGGCCTGAACTGCTGTGCATGGCAATGTCTTTTTTTTTTTTTTTTTAAGATTTGTTGATTCCCTGCTCCCCCATTTTTACCTTCCATATAGCTCTCAGGATTGAACTCAGGGCCTCTGCATGCCAGGCATGTGTGCTACAAAGGAGGTGTGTTTTGGAATATTATTTGAAGATGTGTTATAATCGCTTATGCTGTGGAGTATTTGTTTAATTATGCAAAGATGTGTTGCATTCTTTTATGTTGTATTTGTTTAACTCTGAGAAGCTGTGTTACTTTGCCTGCCTAAAACACCTGATTGGTCTAATAAAGATCTGAACAGCCAATGGCCTAGGCAGGAAAAAGAATAGGCAGGGCTGCCAGGCAGAGAAAATAAATAGGAAAAAAAAACAGAAGTGAGGAAACGAACAAGGGAGGAGAGGAGGACGCTAGGGGCCAGACATCAGCAACACAGCTAGGCACAGAGTAAGAAGAAAAGAAAAGATACACAGAAATAGAAAATGGTAGGAGCCCAGAGGCAAAAGGTGGGTGGGATAATTTAAGAAAAGCTGGCTAGAAATAAGTCAAGCTAACTCTGGGCACTTATTAGTAATAATAAGTCTCAGTGTGTTTATTTGGGAGCTGGGTGGGGGTCCCCCCAAAATGTAAAGGAGTAAAAACAACCAACTACAGAGGTGACTCTACAAACAACTCCCTGTACTCTGTGAAAGATTGTATTTGAACACTCCCTCCAGACTTACCCATAATATTTAACTAATTTGAGTATTTATTTACTTTTATTTTCTGTATGTGAGTGTTTTGCCTGCATGCATGTCTGTGTACCACATACATACAGTGCCAGAGGAGACCGGAGGAGGAAGTCAGGCTGCTGGAATTGGAGTTACAGATGGTCTCCAGCTCTTACGTGGGCTTTGAGAACCAAACTGTTGCTCTCTCCTGGGTGTGGTGTATGTGTGAGAACCTTTACTTCCTGGGTGCCTCCAGTAGGACAATAGGTACACAGTACCACACCCAGCCCAGTCTACAAAGAAAGTTCCAGGCTAGTCAGGGCTACCTGGGGAGATTCTGTTTTAAACAAAACAGGACAATAGAAGAGCTGAGAGAGCCTGAGGGCAGCTGTGTAGGAAGGCTGGGAGTTTGAATATACACAGATAGCTGCCAGATATTATAGAGTGAATGGGCAAAGCAAGCCTGGGTCCCCAGAAACAGGTAGATCATTAAAAGAAGCCAGCAATATAAGTTTCTAGTCCGTAAGTGGAATTGTTTAGCGCTGAAGTCACAAGTTTCAGCTTCTGCATGGACAGGGGTCACCCAAGGCTGGTGGGCTGAAGTGCCATGCCTATCCTGAATTGAACACAGAGGAGACTGCTCCTCGGGGGCTAGCCACCAGCCTTCTCCGGGAAGAAACAGGCTTTGGTGATGCACATCTCAAAGTCTTCCCAGCCCCAGAGTCACCCTCTGTGATCCAGAGTGTCCTCAAGCTGATGAGCTCATTTCTGGGGAACTCTTTTTAGTGGCTATGAACTGATTCAATAAAGGATACCCTAAGCACAGAAAAACAGTAAGGATCAAGTTGCCTCAGGAAGGCTTGTAGCTCTGTCTTTGTTTTTAAGAGGATGGGCATGTCATTCTGGCAAGTCCATTACCCTGGATGACTGGCTGCCATTTCAGCAGTAGCAATAAGGAGTCACTGAAGAACACCAAATGGCCGAAGAGCCACCCATCTCATAAGTTGAGATGCAGTCTGCTAGAATGATGAGGGACAGTTTTCAAATCCCTTCTCATTGTGTTAGACCCCCAGAAAACTCAGGCCTCCAGGGTCTCAGCCCAGAACCGCAGTCACCCCAATCACCAGGTGGATTCGAAAGCTTGCTGCAAACTGCATGAGGATTTATTGTTGTTTAACGAGCTAACCCCATGTTAGCTCGGGTCTTTCACCCACCCGCCATGGCGGATGGCTAGCAAAGACAGCTCAAACCGGCTGCAGAGAGATCTTGTAGGGCAGCATAAGGGGAGTGTCTAGGGGTACGCACAGGCTCAGGATTGGTGTGCCTCCAGGCTTGGAGGGTTTGCCCTGTGTTGATTGGCCAACTGGTTGTTATGGCCCATAGGCCCTCCTAGGGTGGTTGCTATGCTCTGTGCGTCATTGCTGTGCACTTGTCCATAAAGCACACCCAGAGCCATAAAGCATACTACCACCAGCTAACTTCTGATTGGTTCCTTGCCACAAGGCAGGCACCTAACCTCTAGTGACTAAGGCAAGGTCAGAAAAGCACGTGTTACTGTCATGGCTGCCGAAAGGGGCAGGCATCTGACCTTAGTGATTAAGACAAGGTCAGACAAGCACGTGTTTGGCTGTTATGGCTGCTGAAATGGGGAGCTGGTCCCTTCAATTGAACCCATCAGAACCAGATGCTGCCCTGAAGCTGGCCTGGGGCACAAGCCTGTAATTCCAGATGCTTGGGAGGCTGAGGCAGGAGGATCACAAGTTCAAGGCCTGCCTGTGTTACATCCTGAGTTCAGGGTCAGTCTAAGCAACTTAGTGAAACTGCCTCAAAATAGAGTGAAAGGAGGTCCAGAATGAAGCTTCACTGGTAGAGCACTTGTCCAGCATGTGCAGCAGGCACCAGGCTTAATCCTCAGCACCACAGAAAAGGAGAGACAGTTGTGAAGACAGCAAGTGGGTAATGAGCTTGCTGCATAAACATTTCAACCTCCAAAACTCATGTCAAGGTTGGGTGTAGTGGTAACAATTATAACTCCAGCCTTAGGTGGTGGATCTTGGGGCTCACTAGCCAGTGGATCTGACTGAAACAGCAAGTTCTGGGTCAGTGAAGAGATCCTGCCAGAGAGAGAGGGGCGAGGGAACATCCCAATGTCAACCTCTGGCCTCCATAACCCCCTCCCTCCCCTTAGCCCTAGGGAGCACACACACATACGCACACATATGCATAACACACACACACACACACACACACACACACACACGCACGCACACGCACACGCACACGCACACGCACACGCACACGCACACACACACATGCAGACATACTGTGTTGTGTTTTGCTATCTCAGCATCTAAGCTGCTTTCTCTGCAATTTCAAGTCACAGGCATACTTCTCCCAGCTGGTCACAGCACAGGCAGCCATGCACCCAGTATTCTTGGGGGTCTGTGATTCTTCCTTCCACACTCAGGTACAGCACTTTGGGGGCAGTATAAGTTTGGAAAGGCGTTTCTCTGGGAAGCATTGAGAGGACACAGGTGCTCATTAAGGTTTGCAGAGCACAATCAAGGCTCTCAAGCAAGCTGTGAAGCAAGTCTGCTGTGTTAGTCCACTCAGGCTATCACAGCGAGATAGCATAAACTGTATGGTAGACGCAACCAATTCATTTTTTCAAAGCTCAGAAGGCCCAGAATCAGGTCCCGGGAGGGGTGGCTGCTCCCAAGGGAGACCTCGTCCCTTGGCTGTGGGTGGGGCCTTTTCTATTTGTGGCTCCCTGGAGTGGATTGCTACCCCCACACACACACACACTTCTTTTGTAGTACTGGGGATTAAACCCAGGGTTTTGTACATGCTAAGCAAGTGCTCTACTCAGGCTGGTCTTGAATTTGTTCTGCTGACCAGACAGACATTGGATTTGCTGTCTTTTTGCCTTATGGTCTGGGGGAGCTGACATTGTAGACTAGTGCCACCAATCCTAACTTGAATTTCCTCTCTCTATTATGGTCAGGGGCTGAGAATGTAGCTAGGTTGGTAGAGTGCTTGCCTAGCATGCACAAAGTCCTTGTTCGATCCCCCGATACCATGTAAACTGGGCATGGTGGCTCACATCTATTTTTCCATTACCCAGAGAGTAGATACAAGAGAATCAGAAGTTCAAGATCATCCTTAGATACACAAAGAATTTGAGGCCAACCTAGGCTATGTGAGACACTGTCTCAAAATAATAAAATAAAACAGAAGGAAGGATATCTGTCACATCACATCAGAGCCCACTGGACTGACTTGATTTCATCTTAATCAGTTCTCCAGGGGCCCCATCTTCAAGTAAAGTCACATTCTGGGTTGCTGGGGGCTAGACTTTGACATCTGAATTTGAGAGGGTTCATAGTTGAGTTGATAACATCGAACTAGAAAAGTTGGCTGCCTCAGACTTTGGAGAACCCAGAGAGAAAACTGTAGGGGATGCTCCTGGCTGTAAATATCTTACTACGGCAGAGAGCAGAACAAATGGGGCAAAGGCCTGCCGTTCCTTCAACAAATATTTACTGAGCATCCACCATGTGACAAGCACTGCCCTGGGTACCGGCGGGCGGTCAGGAGAGAACTTTGCCACAGCTCACATGTGGTTAGGAATTAGCCATCAAAGCAAGTCTCTGGAAGAAAACAGCAGTTGCTTGTGATCTTTCCTGCATTCACTGCAGATACGGCTGTGCTGTTTCCGGGCGTATATTTAGAGATTGTACATGGGTTCTTATACCGAGGATACTTTTTGGCTCCCTGCTTGAACTGACATCCAAAGCTGACTTAGTAGTCCTAAGCCATACCACTCTAGTATGATGCTTGTGGCTCTTGTCAAGAGAGGGTTCAGTAGTCCCTGTCAAGGGTGATAAGCATCTGTAACAAAGGAGCCCAACATAGTGTGTGTGGTGGGGGCTAGGGGCCAAACACACCCTCTCCCTCTTCCTCTCACTCTTTCCCTCCCTCTCACTCCCCCCCTCTTGTCTCTCTGTCTCTATCTGTATCTCTCCTAGAGTCAGGGTCCCTCGCATGTGTTAGTCAATCACTCTAACACTGACCCATATATACCCTTAGCTGCTTTTTCTTTCCCCTTCACTTTTTCTTTTGAGACAGGGTCTCACTAAGTTTTCTGGGCTGGCCTTGAACTTGTGATCCTTCTGCATTAATCTTTCTAGTAGCTGGGATGGCAAGCCTGCTGTACCAATCTTCCCTCCCTCCCTCTCTTCCTTCCTTCCCTCTCTTGCCCTCTTGCTTTCTCTGCTACAGATAAACCCTAGTGCCTCTCACACGTGTAGGGCAAGCGCTCTGCCGCTGAACCACTTCCTCAACCTCACAACAGCTAATGACTCGTTCCCCTGAAGACCTCTGTGCCGGCAGATGCTCTGCTCTGCTATGTCAGTGAGGGACTCAGGCTGCTTTCCCAGCTCTTGCCATGCACTCATCTCCTACACGGCCTAAGCAGTAGCAGATGGATGGTAGGAAAGCATCCCGCCCTATAATCTGCCCTAGGCTGCCAGTGGAATCTACAGAGCTTCTACTATAGCCTGTTGTTGAAATCTGTTTGGATGTTACAGGGCAGAGAAACATGGCTTAGATGCAGGCCTAGGAAAAAGACATGACTTCAGGATCCCTCGACGGCCCATGCCTCAGGCTTAGGATCCTGATCCACTGCTTTCCACTTGGTGCCTTGGACAAATTTATGAAATCTGGGCCCATGTTATTCACCAGCAGCATGATAATGGTGATGAGGCCAGCTTCTTAGGGGTGTTGTCAGTTTTTTTCTTCATTTTTTTTTGAGATTTATTTATTTATATTTATTCATTTATTTATTTTTTGGTTTTTTGAGACAGGGGTTCTCTGTGTAGCTTGGTAGACCAGGCTGGCCTCGAACTCACCGAGATCCACCTGCCTCTGCCTCCTGAGTGCTGGGATTAAAGGTATATGCCACCACCACCCAGCTTATTTTTATTTTTATTTTTTGTCTTTAACTTGCATGTATGTCTGAGGACCACATGTATACAGTATCTGAAGAGGCCAGGCAAGGTTCTCAGATCCCCTGGAACTGCTGTTTCAGGCAGTTGTGAGCTGCCTTGTGGGTGCTAGGAATTGAACTCTGGTCCTCTGGAAGAGCAGCCAGTTCTCTTAACCTCCAAGCCACCCCCTGCCCTTTTCTTTTCTTGAGACAGGATCTCCTATAGCCCACAGCTGGTCAGGACCTCCTTATCCTCCCACCTGTGACTCCCAGAAACTGCACTCACAAGAATGTGCCATGATGATCAATGGGACATGATTGGTTTAGAGGAACTGTTGAGGTTCTGGGGATGGACAGAAAGACTTTGAGGATGCAGTCAAACTGTAACTCAAGCACCGAGTTACAGTCTAGACTCTGCCTGGCACAGGCCACACACAGTGACTGAGCTTTCTTCCTTGTTTTTTTCTGTTCTGGGAACTGAACTCAGGGTCTCATACTTGCAAAGCAAGTGCTCTATCACTGAGATATGTCCCCAGTTCCTCCTAGAGACTTTAAACCGTCTCTAGATGACTAGAGCTCACTGTACATGCTATCAGTAGTCACTATTCTGTGTTGGCCAGGGACAGAGCTGGGTTTCTTTGACTTTCTTTCTTTCTCCCTCCCTCCCTCCCTCCCTCCCTCCCTCCCTCCCTCCCTCCCTCCCTCCCTCTCTTTCTTCCTCCCTTCCTTCCCTTTTCTTTTAAAGACAGGGTCATATGAAGCCCAGGCTAGCCTTGAACATGAGATCCTCCTGTTCTAGCTTACAAGTGTTGAGGCACGCATCCTAAGCTTTTTAGAATGTTTCCATCAGTGGTTAGTTGAATCTGCCGATTTGGAGCCTGTGGATACTGAGGGCTGCCATCCTGAAAGCTCCACGAGAGAATGGTTACATTCAGGCTACTCCTTGATGTTTACAATGCATTGGCATCCTCATAATCAGTTTAATTTGTGCTTCTTAGCATCCCCGGGAGGTAGGTGCTTTACAGATGAGAAAACCTAAGAGAGACTGAGAGGCTGCCAAAGTCACGCGGCCCTTAGCAGCCCAGCCTGCTGATTCAGCCTGGCTCTTCCGTGTTCTGCTGAGATCACAGTCAGCACCTTACCATGACGTGCTCTTTGGACACTCTCCAAGGCCCTGGAGAATCTGGCAGGGAAGCTTTGAGTTACAGGAACTGAGCTGGTTTCTTCGGTCCTCTAGCTGGAGCTCTTATAGAATGTTCTAGAGTGTTTTTGTCCTGGGTTGTAATTCCCCTCGGGACAGATCTATTGACTTAGCTCTCTGAAAAACAGCTTTGTACTTCCAGCAACTTCTGTGACCGGAGAGGATGACAAAAGGGGACTACCCACTGTAGTTTCTCTGTCACTTTTGGACCAGCTCCCAGGCCAGATGGGGGAGAAGTTTCTTGGTTGCAGGCCAGCAGAAAGAGTGACTGAGGGCCACCTTGTTAAGGGAAGTTGAGATGTTAACTGTCCCATTTCAAAACCCAACTGCACTGGGGACCCCTACAGTGTCAGCACTGGGGAGGTGGAGGCAGGAGGACTAGATGTTCAAGGTCATTGTCAGTCATGCAGTGAGTTTGAGACCAGCCATGGCTGTGTAAGATGTCAAAACAAAGCAAAACTGAAACAATAACAAGAAGTGGTCCCTGCTTTGTTGTGTAGTATTCCTTCTGGCTCATGTTGGCACCTCATCCTTGTCCTAGATGAACTCCTTGAGTACTTTATCCATTTTAGACAAATAGGCAGGCATGACAAAGATGCCTGATAAATAATTTTCAATAATTTATTGGTTTTAGGGAAGTAGACCAAGAGTAAAGCACATGCCCTGAGTTCTATTCCTAAGACAACAACAGCAAAAACAAATTATTTTACTGGTTTTTTATTATCCATGAATTGTGTCATTCATATATCTTTGGATTTTAGAAGTCCATCTTGAGATATGAAATCATTTGTTTCCCCAGCTGTTTGCCTGCCGGGGGCTTTCCATCCTTGTTTGTTTATCTAAAGCGCTGTGTAGGCAAGGTGATTTCTGCTAATTGCAATGTCTGTGACTGCACATATAAAGTATTTTCTGTTGTTAGCCATCTCACTTGTGTCTGTGTAGGGCCACGTCAGAAACTGGTGGATTTCACAATCGGAGCTTGGCAGGGCTTGGGTGGCAGATGGATGCCACATCCATCATCCTTCACATCAGTCTTTCCCTTTGGGTTACATCCTACTTGCCAGTCACCTGGGAGTGCTCTCCAGAGCCCACAGGAGTAAATCCTTCAAAGATGCCTCAATAATAGATCAAGGTGCTCTGGAAAGGGAAGGTTCTAGCATGCCCAGGTGTAGCTGGGCTAGTGTAGGTAAGGAGGCAGAGGCAGGAAGCCGATTGGCATAGACACAGACCCAGGACTCTTAGGTTGAAACTAGGCCTTCTTCTAGGTGAAATGGGCAGGAGCAGTCCATTTGCAAGGCTACTGGTATTTTAGTTATTTTTAAAAGAATTACTCATTTATTTACAAAATTCATGTGTTTTGTTCTTGAGTGCATGCATACTATGTTTGGGTGGGTGCCCTCTGAGGCCAGAAGAGGGCCACAGATGCCCTGGTGTTGGAGCTACAGGCAGTTATGAGCTATCCAATGTGGGTGGGAGCTAAACTCTGGAGGAACAGGAAATGCTTTTAACTGCTGAGCCATTTCTATAGTCCAAATTTATTTTTTTTAAAATCATCATTGTTGTCATCATCATTGACAAAGCCTCATATACCCCAGGCTGACCTTGAACTTCCTCTGTAGCCAAGGGTTATCTCAAACCCCCATCATCCTGCCTCTATTTCCCAAGGCACCCAAATTACAGGTGTGCACCACCACACTCAGCTTGCTTTTGTTATTCTTAATGTAAGTTTTAAAAACCATGCTTTATGTACAGTGACACAATCTACATATTAAATAAGACTATGGCAGAATGCTATGATGCGGTTTTAGACAGAAGAGAAAAGGGGAAAATTTCAGGTTACAGAGACCTTCCCCTCAGAAGCCCTTATTGCCATCTTAATCCCCTTTTCTAAGTGGGGCAGTGGGACAGATGTTAGCAGTGACTAGCCATGGCTGGTTCCTATCACCCCAATGGTCAGTGGAGCTAAAAAGAAAGCCTGACCATTACATCAATGAGCTCAAAGGAAAGGAGGCAAAATTGCTCTTGCTGCTTCAATGCACAGAAGTTGAATTCACAGATCCACCACACTCAAACTGTGATGGAGCCAAAATTAGAAAAAGTTAGCTTTATGTCCTCCTCCACTGGGGCCAAAGAGGTGGCTCAGCAGACAAAGGTGCCAACCCTGAGGGTACAGTCAACAGGTAGAAAGAGGGAACTGACTCCTGAAAGTTGTTCTCTGGCCTCTATGTGTGCACTGTGACTCAAGTTCACACACACCAATCAATACTAGTTTAAAAGTCGCATGACACGAGTCATGAAAGAGGAGGGAAAGCTATCTATCTATCTCTATCTATCTATCTATCTATCTATCTATCCATCCATCTATCTAGTCATTTTAGTTTTGGGGGGACAGTCTCATGTAACCCGAGCTGGCCTTAAATGTGTTATGTATGTAGCTAAGAGGATCTTAAATGTCTGATTTTTCTGCCCCCACTTCCTGTATCACCACCACACCTGGCTTGTCTGGTGTTTTAAAACTCTCTTAAGATGTTTGCGAACCTTGTGATGGAGCAAGCCATGGGTGTCTTTGAGCCGTCTCTGAACTCTGGCTTCTGAGCCTTGGGCACACTTTAATCTGGCCATAAAACTTGGCTCCTTGCTTTCCCACACACATCTGTGATGGGGGAAGTCTTCTGTGCTTCTCTTATTGGTTCATGAATAAAACACTGTTGGCCAATAGGGAAGCAAGATAGGCGGGGCCAGGAGACAAGGAGGATTCTGGGAAGTGTAGTAGGAGAGGAGTCGCCATGTGATCCCACGAGGCAAGGACACATGAGTTTGATGTTCATGGCAAGATAAGACCATGTAGAAATACACATATTAGAAGTTATGGGGTAATACTTAAGACAGAGCTAGCCAGTAAGAAATCCTAGTCACCAGCCAACAGATTTATAATTAATAAAGTGTCTCTTGTGTTATTTGCGGGCTCTGAGGCAGCTGTGGAACTGGGCAGGAATCCTGTAACACATCTGAATCATGGCAAGCTAAGTAAACTCTGGAGTTTGTAGGTAGAAATGGCCATGCAGTGGAGTAGGAATAAATATATCCATAGCATCCAGGGGTCTGTCTCTCTCTGAGAGGTTCTTACTCTGTAGCCCAGGTGGGCATTGAGCTCATGGCAATCCCCCTGTCTCAGCTTCCTAAGCACTGCTGTTGCAGGTGTGCACCACCACTCCCAGGTACATCTGGATTTTACTAAGCCCTGATTCCTCTGTTTTTACCTTCTCCTTCCTCCTTTCACAAATCTCCCTTTCTGTTCCTGACAGCTCTTTCCTCCCCTATCCCTGTACCAGGCAGACCCCTCTTTCTCTGAAGACTCATACTGAAAGGCTTGGTATTGGCACAAGACACCCCAAAACCAAGTTCTCAGTGCAAAGGAGATTTATTTGCCCCAGAGAGACAAAGGGCAGGGAAAAAGAGATAAAGACAGGAGATAGATGATGAGGGAGAAGGTGAAGGGTTATTTGCCCCAGAGGGACAAAAGACTGCCTCTGGATAGAGGGAAACAGACATGGCCCATAGGAAAGTGGCAGTTTACAAAGGGGAAAGGGGAAACCCCATGTTAGGATGAGTTGGTTTGTTTTAATTGGGCATGCTAGTTAGGGAAGCCAAAGAGGGCTTTTGATTGCTGGACTTCAATACTTTGATAACTGGACCTTGTGTTCAGCCCCAGGAGGAGGAAGTGGCCAAATAAGGAACTAGACCTTGGTGGCTAGCTTTAGGAATGTAATCTAATGTTTTGGGGTTTTTTGTTTGGTTTGGTTTGTGTTTTTGGTTTTTTTTTTGTTTGTTTGTTTGTTTTGTTTTGTTTTGTTTTTAGCAAGGAACGGGGAATGGGAGAGAAGGGCAAGGCCTGCCAGAGCCTTGTTTGCCATGCTTAGGCCTATTAGAGTCCCTTCACAGTCCTTTTGAACTGTGAACCCACAATGCCTGGCTCTTCTACCCCAACCTAGTCTGTCTAGTTAAAGAGAATCCCCTCATGTTAGAATCTAGGGTCAGCAGGACTCTTTGTTGCCACTTACTTGGTTCAACTGAGGGACAGATAGGGTGGGGTGGGGTGGGGCAGACTTAGGGTTGTCTGTGCTAGAGATCTGAGCTGTGTCTCCTCTCACCCAGCTGAGCAGCTGGTCAGGGACAGGCAGGGTACTCCAGCTCCCCCAGAGGGCAGCCATATCTGAAATAAGTATCTACCTTATCCCACAGATTTCATCTTAAAAATGTAAGAAAGAAGAGGTAATACATTTTTTTCCCTTTCAAATCTCTTGACTTCAAAGAGATTGAACCTTTGCTGGACTTTGGGGCCAAGTTAATAATATGCCTTGAGATCATTTAGGAGTATGTACTTAATGTGATGTCCTACTGTGTGCTCAGCCTGTTTAAGTTTAACCTGCCTTTAAGAGAACAATGAAACCAGCCCTCCCATGCCTTGGATTTCCCATGCAGCTTTACAAACTAAGCTAAATACATTGCTTTAATCTTAAGCTATGAACTCTCCAGCTCCTGACCCAGAATAATGTATGTGTGTATTGTAATCATTTGCTGAAAGCAACTAACAGGCTGAACGACTTTTTGTTTTTGTTTTTTGAGACAGGGTTTCTCTGTGGCTTTGGAGGCTGTCCTGGAACTAGCTCTTGTAGACCAGGCTGGTCTTGAACTCACAGAGATCCACCTGCCTCTGCCTCTGGAGTGCTGGGATTAAAGGTGTGAGCCACCACCACTGCCCAGCCAGGCTGAACAACCTTAAACAAAACAAATAACCCATAAATGTTGGAAGCAATATGTGGATACAGGGGTTTTGAGTGCTGCTGTGGGTCAGTCGGAGTCAGTAGGGCAGCTTTTCCCCTTGTAAAACTTTGTTAAAGATTTCTATAAAAGATGTATTCCTCATTGCTTTCCCATACTGTAACACAAAAAATAAAGACCCAGAGACTGGTATTGGGGTTCACACTTCAAGCTGAAGGTCTGAAAAGCAAAGCAGTCAGTCACTAATTCTTACCTCTATGGGCTGAAAGAGCATCTGACCCATGAGCTCTCCTCAGTGTGGCTGGAGACTAAATGCCCCGATCTTCAGTGTGGCTGGAGAACGAATGCCTCCTACTGAATACTGTAGAACCTGCTTCTGTCTTTTATTCCCCTCTAGTGCTGGGATTAAAGGTGGGTGATTTGTTACTCTTTTACACAGATTCAATCTCCTGTATCCCTGGGATCCCTTTAATGTTCTGTTCAATAAATACATAGCAAAGCCCTTTATTACAGAGAGGCATAACACAACAGACAGGCAACAGGGACAGATCTCAGACACACACAGCAGACAGACTACAGACAGGCCAGTAACCACAGACTACAGACAGATGGAAGACACACAGAGAGAAGTGAATTCAAATGGGGGCCTTTTCTTGGTCAAACTACACCGATGAAGTTTCTGTTTTCATTCCCTTGTTTAACATTGGCACATTTTGGTGTCCCCTCTGAGGTTTCTCTGATGCCTTGACATAGTAGGCTTTCTCAGCAGAGATAGCAAGGGTCTATGGGCCACATGGTAGTGGGTGTAGGTGTAGGGTTCCAGGATGGTATGGAATCTTCCAGATTAAGATTCAGGCCTCAATCAACACAGGGCAAGCCCTCCAAGCCTGGAGGCACACCAATCCTGAGCCTGTGCGTACCCCTAGACACTCACCTTACACTGCCCTACAAGATCTCTCTACAGCCAGTTCGAGCTGTCTTTGCTAGCCATCTGCCATGGTGGGTGGGTGAAAGACCCGAGCTAACATGGGGTTAGCTCATTAAACAACAATAAAGCCTCATGCTATTTGCAGAAAAAAAAAAATCAGGCCTCCATAAAATCTGAGGTGAGCGGTGATGGAAGATGTGATCTGGCTAAGAAGGAAGTTGAGGTTAGTGTAGTTTGGGCATTTTGTATCCTGACTTCTATGCTAGATGCCGTAGCCTCCTCATCTACCATGAAGGCACAATCTGAGTGCTTCAAGGGTGTGGGTGACAAGGATGGATTCAGTAATACCTGTGGAAACCTGGAGATGGCAAATGGAGAACTCCAGTTGGCTTCCTGCTGTAATCACCAGCAGGCAGGTGAGCCAGAGTCAGTTTCCCCACAAAGTTGTAGGAATCCAAGAAGACCTGAGACCTGTACACTGCTCAGCCAGCTTGTGAATTCAGTCTGAGATGAAGTCAGTGACCTTTTTGCTGATGGTGTAGTGCTTACAGGTGTAGCTATTGGCAGCATCCTTGCTATGATGAGCTACATGGGGTGGAAAAGCCAGCATAGGTATCAGTGTGAACTTCATCACTCACCTTGGCACATGTTTTCCAACACTTGTCTCATTGAAGATGATGAGGGAGTCACCTCTTTGGTGGTCTGGTCACTTGGCATCTGGCCATTCTAGGTAGTAGAGCTCCCAGCAGATACTACCAGTCTGGACACTAGCCCTGGGGCTTGGGTAGTAGCCCACACCAGTTCTGTGATATTAGCCTTATTGACTCTGGCCCAAGTGACACAGCAGAAAATGATTTCGATCGGGTGAATGCCTGTATCACTGTCATTTGGGTGTGCCTCTCAGGTTAGGCAGCATGGGGCAGGGGTTTCAGAGCCACCACCATCCTTACTTAGTCAGGGGTCTGGGTTCTACTTTGTTCTTGTTCAGGTGACCTGTGCATGTCATGTAATGTAAAAAGTATTGAATTATGTGTGTGCTTGTTTGTGTGCACATGCTATGGCACACATGTGGAGGTCAGAAAACAATTTTTGGAAATTGGTTCTCTCCTTCCACTATGTGGGACCAGGCTATTGGGTTTGGCAACAAGTGCCTTTGCCCACTGAGCCATCTCTCTAGCCCTCTATGTAAAAATTTTAGCCTAATTGTTCTCAACTCTCTCATGAGGGTTAGGTCTAATTGATTCCAATGAATGTCTAGCACACATTTATTGGGATCCAGTTTTTGAGTTTTAAAGCTAACAAGAGTGCGTATACCAAACCCCTCCCTGAGAGGTGGGTTTGAACATCATAGTTCACTTATTTACCCTTCTCAGTCATTTGACCAATGTCTGGTTATTGTTGTGAACTAAATATAGTGGGAAATTACCAATACGGAATCAGGTAGAAATATAAGGGTATTTAATAGGGAAAAGCCTTACTTACAGAGCGACCTAGCCAGCCAGTGGGTCAGCAGCCTGTACAGCAAGTACCAAAGAGAAACCGAAACCGAAAACGCAGTCACATTACGTCACTCTGACCATGCCCTCACAAGCCTGGTCAGGCACACCTGTAGCCAGCCCCTAAGAAGGTGTGGCTACAGCTTCCCCCACAATTCCCCTTTTAGTCTAAAAGAGGATTAAAACTTAACAGTAAAGGTAAAATATAAGAAGATACAACAATCTACTTATGTCACATCCTAACTATCTATTTTAACTAAACCCTAAAGTCATCTGAAAGAGGTGTCCAAGCCTGAACACCTCCTTCCAATCTCAACCATAAACAATAGGAAGCTATCCCTAACTAGGAAATACACTATCCTAAGTGACAACAATGGGGAAAGGGGGCGTAGCATTCTCCAAGTTACTTCCTGCTGAAATGGGACGATGATAGTCATGTGGGGTCCTGTAGGAAGAAAATGTTAGTATATTGAAAGTCTTGAATGAATTGTATCCAGTCCATGTTAGATGGGATTCACTTGATTGAAGATCTCACTTGAAATCCTCAACTTGATTGAAGTCAGTACCCGAACCTCTGGCCGGAGTGTCAGTTGAAATGGAGCAAGTTGGATCCAGTGCAGTCGAGGAGGTGTGGCCCATTTTCTTTCCATTGAGTCCAGGGATTGCTGTCAGGCAGGTCTTCATTGGCTGTGTGGGACTCAAACATAAACAGTTAGCAGAGAACTGTTGAGGGGCTGGCTACAACTAAATACTGGAATAGCTGCAAAAAGTCCTTGAATACAAGCAAGCCAGCACCCAACAGGGGTATTGGCCCAGAGTGAGGCTGAGGCAGAGCAGAGAGCTGGGTGCACACAGAATAGGTGCACATCTTTGCTCTTTGTCCTGGATGGGTACTTTTTGTAGTTGTTTTGTTTGAGACAGGGTCTTTTTATGTAGTCTTGGCAGAGCCAGAACTCACTATGTAGTCCAGAAGCTGTCCTTGAGATTCACAGAAATCCCCCTGCCTCTCTGCCTCCCCAGTGCTAGGGAGAAAGGCTCTTTATGACATGAGCACATCTGGTCCTCTCAATGGCATTAACGAGGAAATGCCTTTCCCGGGGATATCCTCCAATGGTTGATCCAAGACTGTCTGGGTCCTGCAGTTGTTTCATATCAACAGTCACTTCACTGGTATAAGAAGGGAGAATCACAACAATTCTCTTTAAAGGTTTTAAATGAAGGCTGGATGGATGGCTCAGTGGGTAGAGGTGCTTGCCACCAAGCCCGATGATCTGAGTTTGATCCTTTAGGACCTGCAAGGTGGAAGGAAAGAATTAATTCCTACAAATTGTCCTCTGACTTCTACAGGCATGCCATGGCACTCACCCACCCTTGCCAGATAGATAGATAGATAGATAGATCTTAATTAGTTTTATCTTTTCATTCTAGCACTGAGCAGAACTTTACTGAATAAATTAAAATGTTACAGGAAGCCAGACAGAGGAGGTCAGTTTCAAGAAAAGGACTTGAAGAAGCCAGGAACCAAACACAAGTTGCTTTCCTCGCACCGTTGCCCAGAGATTGAACAATAGATGACTTGCTTGGTTGGTAAGGGTGACTCCAGGTGACTACCTTCCTGGTTTAATGATTAAGGCAGTGGGAACTGATTAAACCGGGCTCTTAGAGAAAACCAGCCTTTGATTTTCTTACTTTGGAGCAGGTGTTATGGAATGTCATGGTGACTCTGTTTAGGTTGTTAGTATGGGTGATACCCCCAAACAGAAGAAGCTTTCTGAAATTTGTTTAACACAAGGCGCCTCTTTTCCTCCCTGTCCTTCCTTCCTTTTCCTTTGCCAGCATCTCATGTAGCACAGAGTAGTCTTGAACTTGACATTTAGCAGAGGATGACCTTGAACTTTGATCCTTATGCCTGCACCTCCCAAATGCTGGTATTACAGGCATGTGCTGGGGACTGAATCTAGGGCCTCATGCATGCTAGGTGAGCTCTCTACCAACAACCCCAGTGCTTACTTTGTGAGACAGGCCTCCATTAGTCTAGGAGGTGTACACACATGGTAACACATGTATGTAGAGATCAGGGGGCAACCTTGTGGAGTTGGTTCTCTCTTTCCAACATTACAAGCCCCTTTTTCTGCTGAGACAGTTTGTTGGCCCAACTCTCTTCTCCTCTCCACCTCCCCTCCCCTCCTTTCTCCTTTCCTCTTTTTTTCTCTTGACACAGGGCTTCACACTATAGCTCAGTTTGGCCAGCAGTTTATTATGTAGCCCAGGCTGGCTTTGATCATAGCAATCCTCCTAAATTCTGGAATTATGAGCATGTGCCTCACATTTAGCTCTGAAATATTTTTCTTGAGTCGGTATTACTTAGAACTTGTTTCCTGGTTCTGAAATGAGCAAAAATCTGTTGCAAATGAGTAAAAACCCTGGTTATAACTCAGATTCTATGCCTTTTACAATGATCTGCTTGCTGTGCCAGTGAAGAAAGGCTTCTCTCCTACATGGTAGGAAAGGAACCCATGAACTGACATGATCTTCTACTGTGTTCTTAGCACTGAGAGCAACTGGGCACAGCACCCCTTGTCTGGGGATAAGCTACCCACCTAACTCAGTAACAGGAAAGAAAAGAATCACAAACACCCCAAGAGTAAAAAGCAGTGTGAATCATTTCCAACAAAGGTTAACATTCTTTATGCCATGATAAAGAATTGTCTGCCATGGGAAAGAAAAGCTAGAAGCTCAACAAGAGACACTCAGCCATGGGGAGGAAAGATCTCAGTTGGAAATACTAGCTGACTGCCAGTCAATTTCTATTAAATGTTTCTGGTGCCCAGTTTGATGATTTCTTTCTTTCTTTCTTTCTTTCTTTCTTTCTTTCTTTCTTTCTTTCTTCCTGTCTGTCTATCTATCTATCTATCTATCTATCTATCTATCATTTCTTTCTTGTTGCTTATTCTTTCACTTTAACTTGCTATATACTTAATAAACTCACTCATCCAAAGCCACAAGTATGGTTATTGTAAATCATTCTCTGGACCATATAAAGCATGACCACATACCTGGAGTTACCAGCAGAACCCATAGGTGGAAGGCTCCACTCCCTTTAGATGTCAACTTTGAGTCCCAGTTTGCAATCTGTGCTTTCTGACAAGCCTGCTATAAATACAAGTAAGCAAATGAGATTAAAAATCTGCTAGTGTGGCTGACAGAACTTGGGACGTGCTACTTACTTTAACTGGTTCATCAGAAAGGCTATTACAGGGGATAAGAATGGACACTACTCCTCCTTATTTTCTTTTTTGTCTTCCTCCAATTCCTCTTCACATTCTTCTTCATCTCCTCCTCCTCTTCCTTTTCCTCCTCTTCTTGAATTTTCAAGACAGCGTTTCTCTGTGTAACAGCCCCAGCTGTCCTGGAACTTGCTTTGTAGACAAGACTGGCCTCTAACTCATGGAGATCTACCTGCATCTGCCTCCCAAATGCTGGGGCTAAAGTTGTGTGCCATCACACCTGGTCAGAGACATTTTCCGAATTGAGGTTCCCTCCTCTCCGATGAGTATAGTTTGTGTCAAGTTGACATAAAACAAGCACACTAGGGCACTGCATCATCATGTAGATACCCATCTCCCCATCTCTATCATCTATCACGGTGTTATCTACCTTCTATCTACTTGTCTATCAATCTATCAATCTTTATCACCTATCTCCTATGTATCAGCTTATTATCTAGCAATCATTATATGTCTATCATATATCTACTATCTATCAACCTATTATCTACACACACACACACACAGAAAGAGAGAGAGAGAGAGAGAGAGAGAGAGAGAGAGAGAGAGAGAGAGAGCATAAAATGCTGACGGTGGCTGTGCATACAGCTCAGTAGCGGCATGGTGTGAGGCTCCAGGTTCAATCTCCAACATAAACACAACCAAAACACGTTGGGCATGGCAGTGCATGTCTTTAACTCGAGTATTCAGGAGGCAGAGACATGTGGATCTCTAAGAGTTTGAGGCCATCCTGATCTGCATAGTGAGTTCCAGGCTAGCTAAGCCTACATAGTGAGACCCTGTCTAAACAAACAAACAAACAACCCCACAAACATAAACAAGTTAAACAACAACAAAACACTCCTAAATATGATAAAAGCATAGAAAGATGAATGTGAAACCCTGTACCATAGTTTGTTCTGATTATCAAGTCTCAGGTACTGTGTATAACTGTACACTGCATTGTGATTCCACTGTAACACCCCATGTCTGTCTAGAGCACATTGCTAACACACTTCCGTGTGGAATTTGTTTCTTTATAACTTAGGGGCCCAAATGGTGCACCTGGTTCATCACTGTCTGACTCTTATGATTAGAATTTCTCTGGTAAAAAGGTTTCTCTCAGCTGCTTTGTTTGCTTGTTTAGTAATCTGGCTTTTTAAAGGCAGTGCCTCATATAGTTCAGGCTGGTCTTGAACTCACTGTGTAGCTGAAGTTGGTCTTGAACTCCTGCTCCTTCTGCTCTCACCTCCCAAGTGGCAGGATTACAGGTATGAGTCACCACATCAGGCATTACTGTTTAGCCCTTATAGTCCTAGAAAGACTCAATCATTCATTATAAGATGGAAAGGCACACCGAGCATGCTTTTATGTACTGGCGCTTTCCCAGGTGCTGAGGACACGGAGTCTGATGGGTTCCCTGTCCCCAAGAAGCTTAGCCTCTAACACCATCTCATATAATCCTTTTCCAAAAGGCTTACTGCTTAGCAATGCTTTAATTCAAATTCTGGCCACTGGCCACTTAACTTTGGGGTGCTCAATACTTCCCAAGGCATTTCTGACTTCTGACTTTCCTGATATAAGTGCATCTCAGCCCTTGGCATCAGTCCTCCTGTGACTTCCAGTGCCACTCTCTGCCTAGGTGGGGCCAAATGGCTTAGATCCATCCATTCATGCTCTGAGGGTCAGTGCCCAGATCTCACATTATCCTGGCTACTTAGCCTGTAATGATGCCTTCCTGAAAGCCTGCCCTCAGGAGTGGATCAAGGCTGGAGTGATGAGAGCAGGGTGTGAAGACACTTAGGTACTGCTTCCTGGAGAATGACTGGAGCTCATCGAGGCTGGCAAGAAAAGAATCTGTTCCTCCAATTTCTGGTGCTCAAACCCATCCGTAAGCTGCTCATCGTCTCCCATTCCACATGTGGTAGCATACTATAGCAGTCCAGCTCATAATACAGTCCCCCTCACCGCCCCCCCCCCTCTCTCTCTCTCTCTCACACACACACACACACACACACACAGAGAGAGAGAGAGAGAGAGAGAGAGAGAGAGAGAGAGAGAGTCTCTTGAAGCCTGAGCTGACCCCAAACTTGCTATGTAGCCAAAGATGACCCTAAACTTCGGATTCTGCTGCTTCCATTTCCCCAGTGATGGGATTACAGGTGTGCACCACCATGTCTGGTTTCACACAGTTTTGGGATTACAGGTGTGCACTAGCATGTCTGGTTTCGTACAGTGCTGGGGATTGAATCCAGAGTTTTGTGCAAGCTAGGCAAGCAAGCATTCTACCCACCCTACATCCCCAGCACTTGTCTCTGTCTCTTGGTTTCCAGAAACTTTCTCTTTATATAGCAGAAAGAATCAAGATGGGGGCTTGTCCAGGGACCAGGTAAACTAATGTCTGGAGTCTTTCAAAACCCCCAGGCTAGGTAATATAGATTGCACAAGGTGTCCAGAGGACTCCTGTGTTCGCTCTGCCCATGTATTGTAAAATGAAAGCAGGTGGGAGTTAAATACATTCATTTCCTTCTGTGTTCTGTCACTACAATCCCAGTCTCACTTCCCCTTCCTCCTTTCTTCAGGGAAATTGAAAGGGCTCTGCTGGTTATAGCCTTCCCACCCTATTCACCCAGGTTTGGGTCACATGCAATCTTTCTTGTGCCTGTAGAAAGCACTTCTCAGCTGTGGAAATTGCTTATTGTGCCACCCATGGGTACACCATTCACATATGAGTGATTTTCACGGGATGAGCCCCTCCCACGGTTCATTAGAATTCATCAGAGGCTGCTCTGGGTGGCCTGCACTGGGCTCCTTCTCTCCAGTTTGAGAGTTAAGTACAGAGACTTTCTGTTATAAGAGAAGAAGTAAGGGATTATGACAAGTGGTGATAGCTGGCCTCAGAATTGGGGAGAAGCTAAGGGAGGGGGGGAAGCAGCAAAATATGAAGCCCTTACATAGAGAGGGTGACTGCTCTCCTGACAGGGATGGAGCTGTGCTGGAAAGTGCTTGGCTGGCATGCATTAGGCTCTGGATTCAATCCAAGCACCACAAAGAAAACAAAACAAGACTTCACTCAGGCAGGTTCCCTCTGTTCAGGAAAGCTGAAAGAATAGTGTTGCCTTTTGGGTTATTAGATAGTAGGAGAACTCTCCACTTGATTGAGTGTCAAAAAGACATTATCTCTTTCTTTTTTTAAACTATTTTGAGACAGCATGTCAGGCATCAATCAGTAAGAGCCTGCCCTCTAGATCCTCCAGCTGGCTTCCAACCCCCAAGGCCGGGGCCACGGCCACATACCAACCATCTTGGCAACATCTGTTCCTTTTTTTGATCTCTTCTGCTTTTTTTGTGCCAGTGCCTCTGGACCAGGTGCCTTCTGGGCTGGAGTCTCCTGACCTTTGAAGGAAGCTGTTTTTTCTGGCCTGCGGCTTTCTGGGCCACAGCTATCTTAACTGCAGTGACGGCCCTTTTTTTTTTTTTTTTTTTTTTTTGGCCCGGATTTTAACTTTAGCATTCACAAAGGCCAACCACAGCTTCAGGAACATGTGAATTGTGGGAGGAACCTTCAGGATAACTGCTTTTTAGATTATTTATCTATTTACTTATTTATTGTGATAGGCCTGTGTAGACTTGGATAGCCTTGAATTTTCTTTGTATCCCTGGATGACTTAATGCTTGATCTTCCTGCCCCTTCTCCCAAGTGCTGGGATTACAGGCACGGATTGCTACACCTCGTTTTGTGTGGTGCTGGGGATCAGTCCCTGGATCAAGCACTTTAAACAAGGACTCTACCACCTGAGCTACATCCTTGATCGCACCCCTAAATCTCCTTTTGGTTTACTCTGTCCCTCATGATTTTGAAATAGTCAAACTTTGTCATTGTGGTTGTATTTGTTATTTTTCTGTGGCTGTGGCAAGCCTGTGGCAGAGGGCAACTAAAGGGTTTATTTTGGCTCGGGGTTCCAGAGGGAGCATAATGGCATGGGGTTGGCATGGCAGCAGCCTGCCAAAGCAGGGTCACTTCTGCAACTTCAGGCACAAATCAGAAAGCAGACAGGGAGACCTGGAAGTTCCATGAGGACACAGCTCTCAGCTTGACCCTGTGATAGACTTCCTCCATCAAGGGGCAGCACCTCCCAAGCGGTGCCACCAACTAACTGCAGACCAAATGTTCAATCATCTGGGCCTATGGGGGACATTCTCACTCAAACCACCCTAGTGGCTCTCCTTTCTCTGCCCTGGTTTCAGTCTTACTGGCTCTCCTTTCTCTGCCCTGGCTTCAGTCTTACTGGCTCCTCTTTCTCTGAACTGGTTTCAGTCTTACTGGCTCCTCTTTCTCTGAACTGGTTTCAGTCTTACTGGCGCCTCCCCACCTCTCTCCATGCTTCAACAACTGGGTAAGAAATAACTCCAAGGTCTATTTTATTTTTTAATTAGTGTTTATCAGTTATGCAAATAATGGATTTCATGATGGTATTTCATATATGAATGTAAGATTCTTTGGTAATATTTACTCCCTGATTAACCACACTTAAAAAAATATTTTGTGTCTGGCAGGTAAAGGTGACTGCTGCCAATCCTGACTACCTGAGGTTTTTTTCTCCAAGACTCACATGGTGAGAGGAAAGAACAGACTTTTGCGAGTTGCCTTCTGAGATATATATATATATATATATATATATATATATATATATATATTAAATAAGTGTAATAAAATCTCATTTATTTTAGCTTATACAGAATTAGGCTTCATTATGACAGTTTTAACATGAAATTTTTTGTTGTTTCCCACCCCTTTCTTCACTGCCCTGCTCCCTTCTCCATGTGCCCCCACCCAGCAACCTCCTTTCCTCTTACATGTTACATGGCCTTCCCCCTTCTCAGCACCTCTTATTCCTCTCTCATAACCCCTTATTTGCATATATGCAAATATTAAAGTTAGGATCTTCATATGAGAAAGAGCACATGCTGTTTTTCTGAGGCTAGGTCACCTGGCTTAATACAATACTCCCCAGTTCTATTTATTTTCCTACAAATTTCATCCTCAGTTTTTTCTTAAGAGGAAGTAAAATTCCACTGTGGATATAGCCCACATTTTCTTTTTTTCATTAAAGATTTTATCATTTTAAATTATGTCTAATGTATGTGTCTGTGTGGATGAGTGCAGGCACCTGCTAAGGCCAGAGGTTTCAGATATTCCTGGAGCTATAGTGGAAGGCAGCTGTGAGCTGCCTGATGTGAGAGCTGAGAACTGAACATAGGCCCTCTGCAAGGATTTCCTCAGTTTTGTCCATGACTGCTCCGTCCACTCAGGTCTAGATTCTGGTCACTTTTTTATGAGGTAACGTGGAACTTTTAGACATGTTGGTTTTTAAAGACCAAATAGGCCCCTGGGTGCTCACTCAAGGTAGGAGAATACAGAGTGAAGGGAGCATACAGGAAAGGGCCTGTGAGCACACAAATGGCTCCTCAGGAGGCCAGGGAGATGTTGAAACTCGCCTCTGGAGGCTCCTCCACCTTTGCCTGTGCCTCAGTGCAGGTGTGGAGCAGCCTGGGGGCCTGCAGCTTGGGACTGCCAAATCACTGTAAGGCAGCTATGAACTAGATCAAGATATTTAATTTTATTTTACTTTCTCTGTACTGGGTATTAAAACCAAGGCTTTCGGTTCTTTATTTTTATTTTGAGGCAAGGTATAACCAAGTTACCCACGAAGAAATCCTCCTGGCTCAGCTTCCCAGGTATATGTCTGTGCCCTCAGGTCCAGCCTATTTGTTTCTTTGAGACAAGTTTTTGCTATGTAGTCCAGGCTGGTTTTGAACTTGCAATCCTTCCATCTCAGCTCCCCAAGTGCTGTTTTGTTGTTGTTGTTTGTTTTTGCTAATTACCGAATATTTTTGCAAAGACCATAATTTTGCCATGCGTTCAAAAAATATTGTTTTTTTGAATATTTAGTTTAAAAAATATTGTCAAAATCACAATAAAAAGCAATTCGGTGTTTATTGAGTGCCTGCTATTTGCTAGCTGTCCTTCTGGGAGCCAGGGATGTATTCAGAAGAGAAAGAAATCTCAGATTCATAGAGCTTAGAGAGTGTAGTCAGAAATCGACAACATGACAAGTAACCAACAGTCTGTTACATCAGGTGATGATAAGCAATGGGGAAAATGAAAGCCTAGGGGTGGGTAGGAGTACCAAAAAGGGGTGAAGGTGGCTTACAGGTCACTCTTTCATTTTTCCCTTACAACTTTAACATGCATGGAAAGTGTCCTAGGTGGGGAAGTGGGCAGCTGAGCCATCTAGTTTGGAGGAAGAGCATTGTGGATCGAGCATTAGTAAGACTCAGGGAAAAAGCCCCGAATGCCTACTGCATTTGAAGAACAGAATGAGGCTGTATGGCTGCCCATAAGGGGGAGACAGGAAGAAGGTGGCATCAGAAAATCACGAGGGTCCTGTGGTGAGATGGCTCAGGAGGTTGCCTGTCTAGCTGTGATGCTTGGAAAGGCCTCCTGACTGTCCAGACATCTCAGCAAGGAGCTTGAGGTGGCTTTTGAATCAGAGCCATCCAAGAGCTGAGACCCTCAGTCCAGCTGCCTAAAAGGAAGTGACTCTGTCAGCAGCCACACAGGAGAGCTTGGAGGTGGATCCTTTCACCATGGTCAGTACCATAATGGGGCCTTGTAAAGGATGGAGGGCAGAGAGGGCCCCACCAGGCCTTGTCCAGGTCTCTGACCACAGGCAAAGATCACAGGCATGCTTTGTATCCGGCCGGGTACTAAGCTCATTCTCAATTGTGACCCAGCAGCAGATAAACAGCAGTCCCACACCCTGGAGATGTATGTAGGTAGCATTCTTCAGATCTCAGCTAGCCTTGGTGAGGGGGAGCCCTGACCACTATCCCCCATCTTCTCCCAAATGCCTCACTACTGAAGCAGGAAGAACTGACACTTCTCCATGATCTTTTAGCGGAATCTCCCCCGCCCTCCCCCCCTCTCACTGGGAATTGAACCTAGTGTCTCATACATGCTAGGCAACGTGCCGGATCTCTGAGCTATACTCCCAGCTCATGATGCAAATTCCTGCAATATGGCCAGGAGCCACAGCTGGTCAACCTGGATTGCTTGCCTGTGGGAGCCCATCTGTGTCTCCTTTTAAAAACCAGCTTTTGGTACTTCCAATAGTTGCATCAAAGTTATGTGTTCAAAGGGGCAGCCCACAGTCTGTGTCCACCGTAGCTTCCAAGTGTGACTGCAGATTTAATTTTGATCATAGTGAGTTAGGGTGGACCCTAAATCTAGTCACTGTGTCCTTAACAGAAGATGAGTTGAGAGATAGATAGAGGCAGAGACTGGCCAAACGTGGACCAGAAGGACAGAGGTGAGCAAGGTTTCTGTTTGAGAGTCTTTGAAGCGAGCATGACACTTTGATGCCTCACGTACTCCAAGCCTTCAGAACTGAGAGAAAAAAAAATGTTCCTGTGGACGTGTGCTCTGACACCCTGGGAAACCAGCACAAGAGCTTATTTATTTTAAAATTATGTACACCACTTACCCGGACCCTCGGCCGGCTGTCCCTTTCTTCCCCTCTTTCATTCCATCTCTCCTCCCCCTGCTTCCCTCCCTCTTCTTAACTTTCTTCATTTTTTAGTGACAGGATCTCACTGTGTAGCCTAGTCCATTCTCAAACCAGACCCATTTCGGCCAGTCAAGGGTCAGGGTTTTAGGTTTGTGCCCATGAATCTGTTAAAATTCCTTTTATAGGTTGTTTGGTTTTTTTTTTTTTTTTTCTCACGGGGTTTTTTATATAGCCCAGCTGACCTCAAACTCCTCCTGCCCCTAAGTGCTAGGATTACAGGTGTGCACAACCAGTAATTTTCTCTTTAAAAGATGATATAAAAACCTTGTTTTGTGGTGCATGTTAGGCGTGTGCTCTGTCGCAAAGCTGCCTGTGTCTTCACTTCCTGCTTTTATTTATTTATTTTTCATTAGTTTGTTTTTGGTTTTGTTTTCCAAGAAGGGGTTTCTCTGAGTAACAGTTCTGGCTGTCTTGGAACTTGTTTTGTAGACCAGGCTGGCCTTGGTCTCACAGAAATCCATCTATCTCTGCCTCCTGAGTGCTGGGATTAAAGGCGTGTGCCACCACTGCCTGGGCTGAAAGTTTATTTATTTATTTATTTTACATATTTGTTTAATGAAAACTATTGTGGAAACGTTGAATCTAAAAATTAAGATTTTTAAGCAGAATTTTACAGAGGAAAACTTATGTCAATAGCAACTTTTAGGCATCCTCTGATGAGGCCTCGTTTTTTTTTTTTTTTTTTTTTTTCCTCTCCTTTCTGTTCCCGGTTTGAATAAGCCCTAACTGGACACCAGGGAGTGATTTAAGAGGGTCACTTGCTTAATCTGACCACAGCCACCTCACAGGCGAATCCTTAAGCCACAGGGACTCTGGTGCAGACAAAGGGGAAAGGCAGATAAGCATGAAACTATGGACTCAGGGCTACTCTGTCCACAGCCCCTGGGGGGGGGGGTAGATTTCCCAACACAGCACAGCTCAGCGTATTTCTTCAACCGTCATCACTAAAGACCTTTTACTCTGGGAGTTTTGCTTCCTTCTAGAACACCCCCAGTGAGCTCAGCATCTCCTGACAGTTGGATCACATGCCTTATCGGCTTTAGAGTTTGAGTTTTCAGTAACCCAGCTTTGTGACTACTGATGGTCCTCAGGGTGAGGAGCTGGCTTCCTGCTGCTTCCCACCCACGGCCCTGTGATACCAGGGGCAAACTAGAACCCTAGTGGACCCTGGTGTTAACCTCCAACAGAAGGAGTCACACTGGTGGAATCCAGGACAGAGACCATCAGATGCTAATTACAAAGTTCTTCAGAGTTGGCTGTTGACACAGATTTTTCACAATGCTCTCTCAGCAGCCCTGAAAGCAGGCAGATAGAAAGACCCATCCTACAGCCGGAGAGTGATAGCAGGAAGTGTTAACAGGACCCGTGCCTAGCACTGTACCAGGTCCATGTTTGTTTAGTCCTTTAAGTGTTTGTGTGAGGCAAATAGCACATTCATGTCTCCACCACACACACCAAGCGTGCACTTTACTGCTGAGCTATGCTACCAGCTCTGTTTTGTATTTTAAAGGTAATTGAGGTTCAAAGATTCAAAGATGAAAAATGACACAGCAGTAATGGTGGAGCAGGAACAGAAACTCAGTTCTTCTGCTTGTGTCTGATCCGTTTGTGTGCGTGCACGTGAGCATGCGTGTGTGTGCCTGTGCTATTGTAGATGTATATGAAGGCCTAAGGTTGATGCTGGATGTCTTCCTTCTTCTCTCTCTGACTTATACATGTAGGCAGGGTCTCTTGATGGACCTGGAGATCATCCTTTAGGTTTCTCTAACTAGTCAATTTGCTCCAGGAATCCCCTATCTTTGCTAACCTGTCACGGGTTGCAGATGCTCATTTGGAGTTTTATTTTGTTTTTGTTTTTTTGGCTTTGGTTTTTGAGACAGAGTGTCTCTACATAGCCCTGGCTGCCCTGAAGCTCACTATGTAGACCAAGCGACCTTGAGCTCATAGAGCCTGCCTGCCTCTGCTACCTGAATGCTGGGATCAAAGGTGTGTTGTGCCTACAGGATGTCCACCTGGCTTTTACTTGGGTTCTGGGGACTCTGAACTCTAGTCCTCATGTTACATGGCAAACATTTGATCTGCTGAATTATGTTTTGCTGAGCAACAACTTACTCCCAAACATAGCTTCATCTGTCAGTTACTTGTCTCATGGCACTGACAAAATAACCCACAGAAACAACTCAAGGCTTATGGTTTAGGGGACTAGGGTCCATTGTGATGGTTAATGCATAGCATCTAGAGAGGTTGAAGCCGAGCTTCTCATGTAGTGGCTGAACAACGAAGCAGGGACCACATGCTGCAAGTGAGCCTAGGCTTCAAAGGCCACCAGCAGCCCCATTGAAGTTTGCACTTGGAAAACATTGCTGCTGGGTGGAGCCCAAGTTTTCAATACTACGGCTTATGGACGTCATTTTCTGTTCATACTGGAACAGGGATGGAGTAGTTCTGGGGGTCTGGAGTCTGGGAACAGAGGGACAGGCTGCTGTGGCCCAGGGTCTCCAGGAATCCCTTCACACTGCTTGTTCTGTGGTAGCTTCAGTTCCCAAAAGGCCCAACTGAGGCTGGAGATGGGCTTCCAAGGTGGCTCCCTGCACAGCTTGCAAGCTGGTGCCGGTGCTGGCTGCTGACAGTCATACTCAGCTTCTCCCCAACTGGGTTGCTGGAGTGTCCCCCACAATAAGGTGTCTGACTTCCCCACAGTGATTCACCTGAGAGATAGCAAGACAATGTCCTTAGGACCTTGTCTGAGAAATGACACCATCATTTCTGCGACTGGTTTTGCTGGCAGCCATATGCAAGAGAGGCCACTGCATAACTGTGACTTCAGGAGGCAGGGCCCACTGAAGACTATCTTGAATGTGATAGATATAACATTGCCCCTGCTGCCTAACAAAGAAGCATTCAGCATAGAAATAGCCTTTTCATGGTATCAGCTCGGCTCTAGGGCTGGGCAACATGAAACATACAGGCTTTCTGGAGTAAATCCCACCCCCTTTTCTTCCTTACGGTGCCAGGGATCAAACGAAGGGCTTCACCATGATAGGCAACCTCTACCCATGATCTATACACCCTTAACCTCTCTGGTTTTTGTGTGTTTGTTTGTTTCTGATTTTGCTTCATTGTTTGGTTCTTTGAGACAAGATCAAATGTAGCCCAGACGGGCCTTGAACTTGCTATGTAGCCAAGGATGACCTTGAACTCCTGATTTTCTTGCTTCTGTCTCTCTACTACTGAGATTAGGGACGTGTATCACCACATCCAACCTCTTTGATTTTGTAATAGAACTTGCACATGGGGATTTTTACCACCAATAGTGTAAACACTGGGGAAGATTAGTGCAAACACAAATAATTGTGATTATTTTTATCACAAATTATTACAAATAATTGTGATAGTTTTGAGGGGCATCTTAGGAAAAATTAAAAATAATTTTTGAGAAAATAGATATGGTTATTGTTACTTAAACATTATAGAATGTGTATATGTATCATAACACTACGGTTCTTCCTTAATATGTACAATTGTACATCTTTATGTATCAGTTAAAAATTTCAGCCAGGGCTGGAGAGATAGCTCCATTGATAAAGTGATGATGTACCAACATAAGATCTAAGTTTGATCCTCAGAGCTCAAATGGAAAAGCTGAGTGTGATAGTGGTGATTATAATCCCAGCCCTGGGAAAGTGGAGGTAAGATTCATGGGGTGTTTCTGGCCAGACATCTACCCACTCTGCAAAACTTGAGGCCAATGAGAACCCTTGCCTCAAAATAACAAGGTGGGTGGCTCCTGAGAACACCACAACATGCACGCACGCACGCGCGCGCGCGCGCACACACACACACACACACACACACACACACACACACACACACACAAATCTTAGAAAAATACTCATTTTTGTTTTATACCTTTTCTTTCTTTTTTTTTTTTTTTTGGCTTTTCGAGACAGGGTTTCTCTGTGTAGCTTTGGGGCCTATCCTGGTACTCGCTCTGGAGACCAGGCTGGCCTCAAACTCACAGAATCCGACTGCCTCTGCCTCCCGAGTGCTGGGATTAAAGGCGTGTACCACCAACACCCCGCCTTGTTTTATACCTGTTTGTGAGTGCAGTGCCCAAGGAGGCCAGAAGAGGGCATCAGGTGCCCCTGGAGTTGGAGTTACAGGTGGCTGTGAGCACCTGATTGGGTGTTCATGACTAAACTTAGATCCTATGAAAGAGCGCTACATACTCTCAAGTCCTGGGCCATCTCTCTAGCCTTTCCTGTTTTCTCTTCAGTGCTGGGCCTCCACATGCTGGGCAAGTGATCTACTGTGGTCTTAAGACTGCAGCCAGCCCTTTGGCTGGTGTGATAGTATGAATGTAATTGACACCCATAAGCCTATAGGGAGTGGCACTATTGGGAGGTATGGCCTTGTTGAAGTAAGTGTGTCAGTGTGGGGGCAGGTTTTCGGGTCTCTTTTGCTTAAGGTTCACAGTCCACTTACTATTGCCTTCTGATCAATATGTAGTCAGCACCAAGCTTCCTGCCATCATGACAATGGATTGAATCTCTGAAGCTGTAAGTGAGATACCTCAATTAAATGTTTTCCTTTATAAGAGTTGCTGTGGTCATGGTGTCTCTTCATAGCAATAAAAACCCTAACTAAGGCAGCCAGGTATGAGGGTGTATACCTTTAGTCCTAGAACTCAGGAGGCAGAGGCACTTGGATCTCTATGAGTTTAAGGCCAGCCTGGTCTATCTACAGAGTGAGTTCTAGGGCTGCATAGAGAGATCCTGTCTCAAAAACAAACAAACAAACAAACAAACAGATTACAGCGCTCACTTTCTTGAAATCTATAGTTTATTTTTGTCATCTATAGTCACTCTACTGTGCCAATGTCGACATTTAACAGACCCAGAGTTCTGAGAAGTTGGGAAATAGCCACGCCTCAGTCAAAGCCTTGACTCTGAGCCCTACCTAACAGTCCTTACTTCACTTTTTTGAACTGTAGGTTTCCCAGCTCTGGGGTCACTTAGATGTTTTCCTTTTCCTCATTGCCGGAGGTCTGCTGGGGACAGCTTGAGTTCACCAGTTCCCTGTAGACTCCCTTTCCCTATATTGTTTACTGCACACATATTCTCTTTCCTAATCAAACAGCAGTAAATCAAGGAAAGTTAGTAGGTCCCATAACCTCAAGAACCCAGTTTCCTGGCCATGTGACAGACAGTCGTCATTCCTGCTCTCTCTGTCTGCCTCCTGGTGTCTCATAGGACCTCTCCAAGTCTGTATTTGTTTCTAGTTGGAGTCTGGAGGTAGGCTGGGCTCTTTAAACTGCCACTAAGCCCTTTCCCCAAGCCATAGCTCCAGTCTTTGCAACCGGCTTGTGGTTGCGGAGCTCCTCTTTCGTGCCCACAGCGCCACCAAGTGTCTGATCTGGTGGAGGAACAGTCAATTGTCCGAGTGAATGAACCCTTTCCATCCGGTAGGTGCTTTCTTCTCACATGGAGGCCAATGTTCTGCTAGAACATTCCAGTGTTGTCCACCCTGACTTCTTCTGCCATGACTTTGGTTTTCTTCCTTTCCTGTTTCTGAGGGAATGGAGTCTGTAGACCGGAGTGTGTTTGGGCAGCTGGGAAAGCCTCTCATAAAGTCAGTCTAAGACCCTCTAGTTCTTGTGGGCCTGCGGCACATTCCAAGGCAGGTGCCTGGTTTCCGTCTTCTCCCCGAACCTCCGCCTGCTCATCACCTGAGTTCTGCTGCTACCGGCTCCTCCATCACCAGTTGAACCTGTCCTTTCCTCAGACCTCCACAACCAGCACCTGCCCATCCTCCACTCCATCGGCAACTACCTCACAACTCTACTTTATGCCCTGCACCTCCACCTCAGCCTTCTGCATCAGAACCTCCACGACTCGTGCACTCCACAGCCCTGTCCACACCCCAGCTCTGAGCCTGTCCATCTCCAAACTCCAGGCATCTGGACCCCTGGGTCCTTTGGCCTCCAGACTGGACCAGGGGCAGGTGACCTTGAACTAGACCCCACTGAGTTTGTCCTGAACATCTTGCCACCTGTGAAAAGAGACAGGGTGCTATCAATGCTGGAAGCAGAGGCTCCTTGCTCAAGCTCTGCTCTGAAGCCCCTGAAACTGTAGATTAGGGGTCAACGCCTCATCAGCCTTGCAATTCCGGGGCCAAGAATCTCCCGGTCTTAAATTACTCTATACCTAGGCAGGTGGGGTCTCCCTGTCCCCGCAAACACTAGCATGTGTCCCCACCTCCACACTATGGGGGGCATATTCCGTTGGCCTGGAAACATCTTCATCGGCTACTCATCCTGAAACCCACATGCTCTTTCTTCTGTGGGTGTGGGGATGTGGCCTGTTCGTTACTGCCACTGTTCCTAACAGTAAAGATGATGCGGATCTGCTTCCGTATAAAACAGCTCACAGAAAAAGTAAAGTTTGCTTGATCGCACTACCCTGGAGACCACTCGATTCTCAATGAATATATCCTTCTAGATTAAAGGTTTATTTCCTGCGAACACACATACACACACACACACACCACATGAAAAATGGAAAAAAAAGGAAGAAAGGAGTCAGTTGCTCTAGATGTCAAGGGTCACATACGTTGATAATCTTTGAAGATAGAGTCATTTTCTACCTCAAATCCCTGAATTTTTCTGAAGCACAAACTCATGTATCCTTCAAGTCTAGCCCACATGACTCCTCCTTGTGGGACTCTGAGGTTTGCACAGGTTGAAGTAACTGTCTACGCTTTTTTTGCTAAGAAAACATGTTATTTATTATTTAACAATTTCATGTATGTATTCAATGCATCTTTTTTGTTTGTTTTTTGAGACAGGGTTTCTCTGTGGCTTTGGAGGTTGTCCTGGAACTAGCTCTTGTAGACCAGGCTCGAACTCACAGAGATCCGCCTGCCTCTGCCTCCCAAGTGCTGGGACTAAAGGTGTGTGCCACCATCGCCTGGCTGTATGCAATGTATCTTGATCATACCCATACCCACTTCACATTCCCCGGAGACATTTCCAACATATCCCCTCCGCCCTGTCTCTCCAGTAAGTGCTGCCTGGTGGAGTGCCGAATGACCTTGCTGGCTTGATCTTGTGCAGGTAACCACACTTGCAGTGAATCCAAGTATAACCGTGTCACATCCACAACACAGCAGTCCTCAAAGTTCATCCCAGTCCTTTGGCTCTCACACTCTTTCCACCTCCTCCCCTACAATGGTCCCGAGTCTTGGGGAGTTGATACAGATGACCCATTGAGGGCTGAGAACTCAACAGTCACTTGTTGCCAGCCCTTTGATCTGTGTGAGTCTCTGCATTTCTGCCCACTGCAGAAAATGGCCTCTTTGGCCAAGGGTGAGGGCAGCACCAACCTGAGGGTATAAAGGTGAGTATTGTGGGCAGTTTGACAACACTTACTGCACTCCTTGTGGTCTTGGATCTGCTTATTAATTTGTGCATCTGAATTCCTCCCTGATTGGAACTCTGAATTCAGGGATCCTGTCTAATTGAGTTCAGGATTCCTGTTAAAGAGATGTTCTGACAATTGCCTTAATATCAGGAAACAGTGTCAGACTAGTTTAATGAGTTGAGACTATTGGGGCTCAATTCCTGCAACAACAAGGCCAAGAGGGAGCATTTATAGGCATGGATGGGGTGAGGAAACCAGTGGATTGAATGCTATTAAAGAGTCTTCAGGGCACAGGGATTCTGGCTGAAGGCAGATTTAGGAAGAATGAGGAATGGGCAACTTGATCACATCTGGAGTCGGGAGTGGATATCAACACACAGGGATCGGTACTAAACTGACCTGGTGGGATTCTTTTGCCAAGACAAGGCAGGCAAGGAGGGCCGGGGAGTCTGGCTGTAGCTGGGTCACCACCCACAATGGCTGTGCATATACACTGACATGAGGGGTATGCACGGGGCTGCAGAACACCAGCATACTAGCCTCACTGTCTTCCAGGGAGCAGAGCTCAGAGTGTCCTTGATGGGCTTTGTCCGTTCCAAAGGAGTTTGCCTCACTCACCTAGTGACCTTCCTGTCAGAGCTCTCTAGAGCAACAAAGCTTTATGCACACACATCTTCTCCTCCCCTGGCTTCTCTCCTAGGACTGGAAACTACCAAGTCCGTTATTCCTTCTCCAAGTATTTGTTGAGCACCAGCTGAATGCCGGATTCTGTTATGAGCGTAAATAAGCTAAGAGTGTGTCAGTGAAAAACCCTCATCTGCATGGGGGCGTGCAACAGGCCAGCAGTTAACTCTAAGCTCACAGGGCAGGTCTAGGAAGTTAGGGAACTTTGAAAGCAGGTAGCATGGAGTGAGCTGGGGGGGGGAGGAGAGGGCTCTATAATTCTAAATGGCATGATGATGTAAAGCATGGTTGAGAAGGTGACATGATGAATGGGAGGCAATGAACATTGCAGAAACAACTCCAGGCAGAGGGAAAAACCAAATGCAAAGGCTAGATTGCAACAGCATAGCTGGAATGTTCAGGAAACCTAAGCCCTGGGGACAGGCCAGACTTGTGTGTGTACAAAACATATAGCAACAGCCCCTTAGTAAAGGCCTTATTGGATGAGGGAAGGAGCAGCCTCCTGGAGGGATCACAGCAGCACACGGACACATCTTCCTCTGGGATCTTGTGAATGGCCGTGTTTCCAAGCCAGCTCTGCTCTGAGCCAGATGAGCAGGAACTTCAGCAGCCCAGGACTTCCCCAAACTTCACTGTTCTTAAAAATAGGATCCTCAAGGCTCCCCGCTTATCACCTCTACCTTCCTGTTTTCATCATCCCGTCTCCTTCTGCACCCTCTGTCACCCCACGGACTTCCCAGGAGGCTGCCTGCCTGTCCATTAGCCCTGGCCTGGGAGTTCCTCACAGGCACCAGCACGGATGTGGCAGCAGACACGGAGCCGGCAGTCAGCTAACTGGCTGTGGGGATGGGCCTGGAGAACAGCGGAGAGCTGGAGCCTGAGGAAGAAGGATTCAAGGGTCAACTGAGGGAAAAGTGGGATTTATGGTGATAAGAAGAAGGAACTCTCTGGAAGTGAGCCCTGAAGAAAGCACTAAGAAATGTCACTTGGGGTTTCACCTGACACAGAACAGAAGGGGTTCAGTGCTGCTGCTCTGAGCACACCCGGGTGCGGGTGCTGCTGTGGCCCCATGTTAGTCTGTAATGGTGGAGACGGCACGGCAGCAGGAGCTAAGGTAGGTGGTGGTACTGCACAATCAGGAAGCAGAGAGCGATGAGTGTGAATGCTCGCCTCGTTGCTTTTGCCCTTTTATGCAGCTGGGTATCCTGACCCATTGAATGGTGCTGCCCCAGTCAGGGGTCTCCCCACCTCAGTTAACCCAACCTAGAAACCCCTTACAGACACGTCCAGAGGTTTGATCCTCGGTGACCCAAGTCCTCTCAAGTTGGGAATCAATACCTGTCATTCCTTTGTGGTAATTATGGGGACAGCTGTGTTCTTTCCCATGTCTCCTTGGATAGGCAACTCTTCTCTCATATCCACCCTTCTCTCTGCAGCCAGACCATTACCTGTGTAATGGAACTGAGTTTGGAACCTGAGTTTGGAACTCAGCCTAGGTGTCTCCTTCCCCAGGAAGCCTGCAGGGAGGTAGGTAGGGCACCTGATCCAGTTTCTACAGACTGCCCACTTCTTCGGTTTGAGTTTTGTTGGTCTGGGCACTCCTGGATCCTGGGCTGGCTTTCTTCCCTTGGTGGCATAGGTCAAGAGCCAGCACAGGATGACATGCATAGCAGGTGGCTGATGACAGATGGAAGAGAAAGGTGTGAAATAGAAGCTCTGGAAATTTAGTATATCCTAGTAGGCATCCAGTAGTAGAGGGGACACTTTCCTACATGGGAAAGCACAATCACTGAAGTGGCATGGGGACAGTTTCTAGATTTGAGTAGCATTTCCTAGACAGACTCTTGGAGCCAAGAACAGTCTCATGCCCTCTGCTTTGGTTGGCAGGGAGGGGCCAAAGACAGGCAGGGGAGACAATCTAACTTTGAAAATGCTTTAAGAAGCACTTCCAAATTTGCCACCTACTAGGACTACCAGTCTACCGGTAGGGGAGGCAGAAAAAGAAGAAATGTCCAGCAGAGATGAAGAAACAGGGTCAGGCACATGACTTGGTCCAGTTAAGTTGGTCATAGCAAACTCTGAATCGGGTGGGCCAGGCCTATTTGTCCTTAGCCAAGGCTCCATCGCACCCTCTCTAGGCATCTTACCTCTCTACATAGCCTCCTCTAGTGTGAGACATGAGCTGTGTGTCAACCAGTTCCCTTGAACATTGTGTGTGGTTTCTGTGTGACTGGAAGTAAGTTAGGCCTCCTCCCTCTGTGCCAGGTGCTGTTAATCAAAGGAGAGGTTTGGATCAGGTACTGCCTGGGACTTCTTGTAGCTCAGAGGCTAAAGCCTCCTACTGTGGAAGCACCTTTATAAAAGGGTCTTCTCAGGATGGTCCTGCTGGAGGGTGACTGGGAAAGGTGATGGAGTTGTCACCTGTCCCCATCCTTTGTTTTGGGATCTGTCTGTGAACGCCAGTCCTAACTAGCTCTGTAGCCTCATACCTGCATCGTTGTTGTGGAATGCTGTACTCCAAGCTCATCAGTCAACTATTACAACCTTAGTCAGGGTAGCTGTGGCCACTCACAAAAGACCCTCCAGATTGGGCTTGCTGATCTTCCCTTATAAAAGGAGGCGGTGAGAAGGGTTATAAGATCTTCACCTGAGATTCCAGCAACTCCATGTGGCTCAGCAGTTAAGAGCACTGGCTGCTGTTCCAGTGGGCTTGAGTTCAATTCCAAACACCCACATGGTGGCCCACCACTTTCAGTTTAAGGGAACTTGATGCCCTCTTCTGGCTTCCACAGGTGCCAGCCATGCACCTGCCACACAGACATGCAGGCAGGCAAAAGACCCACACACATAAAATGAAATGAAAATGAAAACTATTTCAAAATAATAGCTTGTATTTGTTGAATGCTTGTATGCAGCAATTAATGTCTCTAGAAACACAAACTTGTTTGATCGCTACAACACAGATTAGGAACTGGGGCCAGAAGAGGCCAGAGTGGGGAGGAAGCATCTGTGGGATTCAGGCCAGCTAGTGACTCCAGAGTCTACAGACAGTCTAGAGTCCAGACTGTCTTTGTAGCAGGAAGGATCTACATGTGGAGAAGTTACAAAGCTTGCCCCAGTCATGCAGCTTATTGATGTTGAGATGGGAGAAACCAGGCGTGCAGGTCTAGCACCTAGGGGTGGGGACACAGATTCTCTTCCAAAGCAAATGCAAATCCTTCTCAGTTCATTGTGCCATATGCCATTCAAATAACCAGAATGCATGGTATCAGAAGTGGATGCCTGGCAGTTCATGCTTGGGGAGAGGGGCTAACTAATGACTTGACCCGCCTTGGGCCATTGCTGACTAGAACTGGAGAGGTCAGATCAGCTCATTCTGGGCTTCTGTTAATGGAGTCACACAATGAGAAGACTCGGTGGGGGCATCCTCTCCATTTTGTTTATTTGTTTTTCTTAATTTTTTTTTTGTGGCAACATGTGCTTGTAGTCTCAGCACTGGGAAGGTGGATAATAAATTATACCATCCCCAACTAAATAGCAAGTTCAAGGCCAGCCTGGGCTACTCCTATCTTTAAAAAAACAAAAATCAAAAAACAAAACAAAACAAAAAAACAAAGACAACTACAAAGTTTCACCACGAGGGTGCAGCTCCATGGTATGGTACAAGGCCCTGGGTTCAATGCCAGCAAACATCAGACACACACATTTTAGAGTGTAACCAGCAAAGTGAATTTGTTGTACATTGTGTTTTCTTGGATGCTTGAATATTTATGCTCAGCACTACATTTGATGATGATATTTAAGACACTTAGGATGGGCCTTTGGGAGCTGGTGCAAGGCAGCGTGTCTCAGAAGTGCTTCTCTCCCTTCTCAGGTCTTCAGAGGAGCCCTAGAGCCAGTTGACAGCTTGTCACTTTGTGGGAGACCCCAAGCAGAGGACCCAGCTTGTCACTCCTGGATTCCCAACCCACAGAAATGGTGTCAGTAAATACATGTCATCTGCAGCATTTTGTTACATGAACTTGACAGCATGCCATTTTTGGACATTATCCCCACAGTTGCTGGAGAGTGTGGAGTTCAAGGGGATCCTGAGGTAGGGATTAAGACTGGGGATGCCCAAGGGACATCCAGGAGGCTGGAGAAACTAGGATTTTGCCAAGTAATCTGTAAATATATCAATACTGTAATAGCATAAGGCTGTGACGGTGCATTGGGGGGGGGGCATCATTCATTATTCTAGTTTAAAGACCAGAGTACAAAGGTTCAAGGAAGTGATTTGCTGAAGGCAAACCAATGGCAGTCAAGACTCTTGTGCATAAAGGCCCCCTCCAAAGCATTGGCTTTGAAATGCAGTGTCCTCTAGGCAGAGAGGAGGTGTCCCATGGAACAATTACAGGTCTACGTTGATGTCCACACCTAAGGGCCTCTCCAGGGATGGCTGTGCTACCAGTTTCTGAGTGTCTACAGGGGTCCCAACTGTCTGGTATTCCCACCCCATGAATTCCCACGGTAGCTTGCTTCTGGTTAATTTAGTGACTGCCACAAGAGGGAATGTCACTTCTGTGATTAGACCACATGAGTCTGACTTTGGTCTTGCGGTCAGACTGTCCCTTGATGGTTTTGACAAGATAAGATTTGAGGACCACATGCCAAGCACAGGAGAACCACTGGCCCATAGCCAACTGGGAGCTGGGCCATCATTTCACCATCCCAGAAGGAACCTCGCCCCCACACACAACGGTGGCGGTGACTCAGAAGTGCTTCCCTCTCTAGACAAGCCTTCAGAGGAGGCCCTCGTGGGAGACTCTGAGCACAAATTTTAGACTAAGAACCGTCTCTCAAATATTTGATTATGGTCATTAACATGGACCAAATCAGGTCCCAACCGCAGTCTCAACCGGTCCATAGAGATACAAGTAGAATCTAGAAGCCATTGCCTGGAAGAGGTTTGTCATTCTTAGACAATTGGATTTTTGTTTTGAGAACCTCACGGGGAGTGGGGGACAGAAATAAGTCTGAGCCCAAATCAGTCAAAAAGCCAAACAGAAATCTTTCCCCACACTCTGAAAGTGTCCTGAAGGGCTGCACCACTACAGTCAGGTTAAACCAGATGCGTGCCAGTTTCCCAGGGGTGGGAGTCTCATCCTGTGGGTGGTCAAAGGAGCAGTAAGCTTTGAACTTGGTTTAAGGAGGTTCTGGAGAGGCATAAGCAAACAGAATTCTCCTTGAAGGAAAGTAGTTTTCATCTTGTGTCTGAAATAATTTAAGTAAGTAGTTTTTCAAGTAGAATGGGCCCAGCACAGGAAAGGCAACTTTGTACCCAAAGAGATGCAATGGCCACAAAGAGAACAGCTTTATAATTATTTTGGGTGCTGATATGTTTACACAGGGGATGTCCCCAACATAGTCCAAAAAACTGCCTCCTACTCCTGGGCTCTGTTTACCTCACCAATCCAGGCAAGATCGTCTCACCATCATCCTTAGTGTGTGGGAGTTGGAGTCCAAAGGCATTTTTTTTTTCTTGCACGAGAAAAAATATGCTTTAGCCTGGGTTCTGCAGAACTGTGGACATACTGTCT
This sequence comes from Cricetulus griseus, assembly GCF_003668045.3. Classification (NCBI taxonomy): domain Eukaryota; kingdom Metazoa; phylum Chordata; class Mammalia; order Rodentia; family Cricetidae; genus Cricetulus; species Cricetulus griseus. The sequence continues at coordinate 218,106,659 of NW_023276807.1, read as the reverse complement.
TCATGTTGCTATGCCCTGAACCGACTCTGTCTATATGCTCACATCCCTCCCAGGAGGACTGCACCAAGGCAGAGGGAGGAGGGAGAAGTGCTTTTCTGAATGGAGATTCGTCAATGTACTTCTGTCTGCTGCAGTTATCAGTGTTGCTATTTCAGTGAGGAGTGGTGGAGCCTTCACCAGGCTCATGCCAGACGCCGGGGGTGGGGTAGGGGGTGTCTGGGCAGTGATAGGTTAGGGACCCTCTTTGTCGTCAGAAAGCATGAGCTCATGCCAAGGTTTCCGTAGGTCGCTGAGATAGGGCCCGGCTCTCTGGAGACAGGAATGACCTCGGGCGGGCCCCTCGTCATTGAACTAAGAGGGCTCGGTGTCAGCTTGAACTTACTGGTGATAAGGGCCAGATAATGGTAGCCAAACTCCCACGGCCTCTCCAGGCCTTCTCAGGCCTGGAGGCCAGAGAGAGGGCAGGTCAGGGAGGGGCCAGGAGAGGAGGTGGTGCAGGGTGGCCACGTCTCTAAGCCTCTGGGGTAGCTGTTGGGAACCCGAGATTTCCAGAAACCCCAGGATCTGCTTATGAGGCCACACCCCTACCTCGAGCCCGGACACCAGGACCGGGGGAGGGGAGGGATATGTAATGGTAGACAATGGCCACCAGAAGTCCTGGAGGGTCATCAGGGTGGTTGTTCCATTTCCTCAGTTTTACTGTGATGCTGGCTATTTTCATGGGTAGGGTTAGGAGTGAATGCCTGTGTCCTGGCAGCCATGAACTTGGGGGCCAGGCCTAATCTTCAGGAGAAGCCAAACTTGATCACAGTCCACACAGCTCTGGAAGGTTTCCAGTGTCTACGTTCTCCAACTCCGAGTCTTCTGCCCAATGCTTCACCTACGACACCTTCCTTTGACAACAGCTAAATCAGTGTGCACCCAAAGGGGATGATGCTCAGAGCCTCGGGCTTGTGAGTCTATCCTTTCCCTGCACAACAAGAGGGCAGAGGATGGATTCCGAAATGGAGACTTCCTGAAATATCTCCCGCTTGTCTCTTCAGAACAGTCGGTAGGGAGCCACTATCATGTAACCGGAGCCTGAGTTACCAGGCAGTGATGCTTTGTCCCTGAGCCAGCCTGTCCTTGGATAAGGGCCTCAAGTTCATACCTTGACTGGAGCAGTTTGAACCACAGCACAGCAGTCCCCATACCTGTGCTCAGTGCCCTTATCCACTGAGCCTTTGGTCTAGGGAAAGAATCAGAAGAAATAAATGATTCCAGCCTATCGTATCCAAAACGGAAAACGGAAGCCCTTATGTTCCGCAGGTAGTTGTCTTTAATCTGCGAAACACAGCTAACTGCTAGCGAGAAATAAATAATAATAATAAAAAAAAATTAAAAAATCCCTCACGGATAGAAACTCCAGCGCCATCTACTGGAGGCTTCAGGAACTGCATAGGTGCCTGTAACATTCCCATGAAATCTAACTTAGTGTGAGCATGTGTGGCTCTGCCTGCTATTTGTATGTGCAGAAATAGCTCACAATGTGACTGTAAATGATGAACACAGCCTCAGATGGCAGGCTCATCTGTCTGGGTTGGAATTGAGGTTTAACAAAGGTTTCTGCTGTACTGTAATGTTTTGCTTTTTTTCTCTGCAGGTGTCTAAAACCAATGTGGCAAAATATTAACATCCATTAAAACTTACAGGTGCTCATATTGGGACCTGGTTTTTATGTACTTGTCTTTGTGTTTAAAATAGCCTGCCATGTTAGCAGTAATAATTAGATTATATAACTGTCTTTATTATGCTATATGAGTTTCCGACTCATCACATCTTGTAGACCTGTGTTCATATAAGGGTAATAAATATCAACAACGTAGAGGGCTGGCGAGGTGACCCAGCAGTTAAAAAGCAGTTTCTGTGGTAGAATAGTATTTTAAGGTGTGTGACTTTTACTCATTCTGCATTTGTTAAGCTTAGTGAAGCTGTGATTCTTTGCCTGTCTCAAACACCTGATGGTTTAATAAACAACTGAACAGCCAATAGCGAGACAGGAGCAAGGATAAGTGTGGCTGGTAGGCAGACAGAATACACAGAAGGAGAACTGAGGAGTGGAGAGCAGCAAGAGAACAAAGAGAGGAGGATGTCAGGGGCCAGCCATCCAGCTACACAGCAGTCCCCAGAGTAAGAGTAAGATTTACAGAAGTAAGAGAACAGGAAAAGTCCAGAGGCGAAAGGTAGATGGGATAATTTACAATAAGAAAAGCTGGCTAGAAACAAGGCAAGCTAAGGCTGGGCATTCATGAGTAATAATAATACTCTGTGTGTGATTTATTTGGATGCTAGGTGGTGGGCCCCCAAAAAAGCAAAAAGAGCAAAAATATCGCAAAATAGCTTTCTGTTCTTGCGGAAGATCTTGGTTCAGTTCCCAGCCCTTACATAATAGACAGCTCACAACTGTCTGTAACTCCAGTTCCAGGGGAATCCGATATCTCCTGACTACTCTAGGCATGGGACACACACATGATACACATAAAATAAAAATGAAGTAAATCTTAAAAACCAGCACCAATCACAAAATGTAAAATGTGTTGTCTGGGTTCCTGCAGCAGCTGGGTTAACAGCAGAAGTACTTCATGCTTACTGGCAGCTGTCATTCCCAGGCTTCCTGGAGTGGATCTGAGTAACTGAGCAGCCATCAACTCACATGTGGCCTAGAGAAGAATGGTGCTCTTCAGCAGAGGTGACAATATGAAGACTTGTATGGCAGCTTCATTTATCTGCTGTTGCAAACCACAGTCCTTTCCCTGGGAAGACTCAGCAGGATCCATCAGAACATCAACATCATGGCATCTGGACTCTGTAAGGAAGAACTCATGTGGAGACAGAAGGAGGTCGATAAGATGATCACATGACAAGGTTGTGGTCACACACCTCACTCTCCCATTGTGTGGCCTCAGTTCAGAGACACCATGCAAAGCCAGCAACAGTGATTGACAATTCTGCTGCTACAGGTTCATAATATCTTAAGAATATTTCCAGGCACATCCTGCACCTTTATTTACATTGTATGTGTATTTTATTTAGGTTGTTTCTATGGCAGTGCATGCCTTTAATCCTAGCACTTGGGAGGTAGAGTCATGCAGATCTATGTGAGCTGGAGCCCAGCCTGGTCTACAGAGTAAGTTCCAGGACAGTCAAGGATACACAGAGAAACCCTGTCTCAAAAGGGTAGTGCTATGCTTTACGGCTCTGGGTGTGCTTTACGGACAAGCGCACAACAATGACGCGCAGAGCATAGCAACCACCCTGGGAGGGCCTATGGACCATAACAACCAGTTGACCAATCAACACAGGGCAAACCCTCCAAGCCTGGAGGCACACCAATCCTGAGCCTGTGCGTACCCCTAGACACTCCCCTTACATTGCCCTATAAAATCTCTATACAGATGCTTCGAGCTGTCTTTCCTAGCCATCTGCCATGGTGGATGGATGGAAGGAAGGCCTGAGCTAACATGGGGTTAGCTCGTTAAACAACTATAATAAAGCCTCGTGCAGTTTGTATCAAAAAAAGTCAAAACAACAACAACAATCAAACAACAATAACAAAAACCTATGCTCCATGTTTGAAAGTGATTGTCTTGGGTTGTGTCTTGGGATTTAAAAAAAAAAGTCTTTAGTTGCTTATTTCAAAGCAAGATGCCTGATGTTCCAAGCAAGGAGAGGGAATTGAAAGACAGTATTAAGTATGAGTTTGTTGACAAGTTTTAAGGACCAGGAAGTAGATCTTGTTGACCAGGAAGTAGATCTTGTTGACCAGGAAGTAGATCTTGTTGACCAGGAAGTAGATTCTCTTGTCCAGATGGCTAGGTGTTACATCTTGCAGTCTGTGTAGTGGGTTGATGAGTTAGGGCCCTTGAAAGGTGGAATACTCAGTAGATGGAGCTTCCTTGTAAAAACACACCTACTGGTGAGGGAGACTTTGTCTAGGGCTCTAAATGGGACAAACATCTCCCATGTTAAATGCTAGTCCCAAGCAACCTAGAAGTCCACCCAGGGCTGAACTTACAACAAATGTGATATATACATAAAACTAAATATTATTTTGCCTTAAAAGGAGGAAATTGGGGCTGAGGAGATGGCTCGACAGATAAAACTGCTGGCTATACAAGCATGAGGACCTGAGTTCAAATCCCCAGAACCCATTTAAAAAGCCAGGCATGCCCATGTGTCTGTAGCCTCAGTGCTGCAGAGGGTAGAGAAGGATAGATAGAACTTGCTGGACATGGGCCCAATGGAGACCCTGCCTCGGGTGAATAGAGTGGAGAAAAATACAAATAAAAAGGTTAGCCCTAATTCAACTCTTTTCTGGATTTCTGCTGGGGCTGTTGCTTTTCAGTAAACCCCTCTCTACCTTGTGTGCTAGCTAGGCCTGGTGTCACGTGACTCAGAGCCCTTATCACCTCATCTCTGTGCTTGCCTCTGTTTTAACCTCCAACATGTTTGCCACTGAAAGCAGGATCTTTAAGAAACATTTTTTTCTGGTTGTGTTTGGATCATTAGATCTAAAGCTGGTGAATTACACTTCTTAAAAAGAAATCATGTGTCTAATGCAAAAGACATTTCCCTGACCTTTATTCCAGTCCTCTCTGAGAGAGGCAGCAACCAATGTCATTTTGGTGTGTGAATCTTCCAGATCTTTCTCTATTCCCCAACACTTTGGGGGCTTTATATGGTGTCATAGCTGGCTTTTATGATCAACTTGACACAGCTTAGAGTCATCTGAGAAGGGAATCTCAAGTGAGGGATTGCTTAGCTCAGATTGGCCTGTGGGCATGCAGTGGGAGAGTCCAGACCACTGTGGGTGGCACCATTCCTTGAGCAAGTGATCTGGGCTACATAAGAAAGCTAGCTAAATCTAAGCCCAAATAAGCAAGCAGTATTCCTTCATGGTTTCTGCTTCAAGTTCCTGCTTGAGTTCCTACCTGAACTTTCTTCCATAGTGGACTGAGACCTGGAAGTTTAAGCCAAAGAAATTCTTTCTTTCCCCCAAGTTGCTTTTGGTCCAAGTGTTTACCAAGGGAGAAGAAAGGAAACTACATGATATCCATAATCCATGACGTTATACATAATTCATAATGAAATATGCATAATTCATATAAACTGGGGAATCTTCCTTTGTGTATAAAGATATTTTGTGTATAAAGATATTTCTGATTGACACACGCAAACCTACAGACCTGGCTTATTATACTCTAGTATATTTCATCACTCTGTCAAGTGACATTTAACTTGTTTGTAACTTTTGCTACTGTGAATAATTCTGCAATGAAACTTCTCGTGAATATCTCTTGTATATACACAAAGTTTTTCTCTTGGGGAAACAGGGATGGTAGACTTTCCAGTGAAGAGAAGACACATTCAGCTTTTTGATATTTTAGTATCTAGAATGGTCTCTCCAAGAGGACTAGGTTAAAACACACTATGAACAATGAACAAAATGACTTGGTTTTTCTTACGCTCAACCAGAACTGGTTAGCGCTTTTAAAAGGCTCCTTCTCTGATTGCTGTTTTCTTTCTTTAGTGGCCAAGATGCATGGACTCAAGCATGCTCTCCCCACATCCCTCTACCTCCACCTCCCTGCTTTCCAACTATTATTCTATAATATACCACACGGGCATACTTCATATGTTCACGCTCCGCATACAAGTTATGCAGTGTCTCAAACATGCATCCATATAGTCAGAAGTCATAGGATGAAAAACACTCAGGAGAGACCAGGGAGTTAGCAAGCTCACACCCATATGTCACTACCCACAAAGAGCATCCTTTCCAGTGGAGATAAGAATATTAATGGGAAAAGTGCTGTTGGACTATCTCATTTCCCCATGTGGGCGGCCCAGATAAGTGGCAGCCGAGATCTGGACAATAACACCCAGCCTGACAGCCTCTGGGCAGCTTCCCCCATCTTTCACATCACAGACTTTCACATCAGGGCTTGTTGGACAGGGACAGAGCTTGGAGCAGGTCAAAGGAATGGACAGTGACAGCAAAGGTGGAGGAGCTAAACCCACGGGGTGGAGGTACCTTGGAACTCATAGCAGCCCTGAACCACCAGGAAGGGACAGCAGGAGGTTAGAGTCTCTAGTGCAGTGCTTCCCAACCTTCCTAATGCTTTAATACAGTTCCTCATGTTATGGTGACCCCCAACCTTCAAATTATTTTCATTGCTACTTCATCACTGTAATTTTGCGACTGTTATAAATCATAATGTAAATATCTGTGTTTCCCAATGTGAAAGGGTTGTTCGCCTCTCCAAAGGGGTTGCAACCCACAGGTTAAGGATGGCTGCTCTAGTGTGACAGTGAAAGACCTAAGGCATGAGGTCAGGGAGGGAAGACGGCAAGGGGCTCAACTTGGAGCAGATGGGACACAGATTCACAAGCCTCCTTCCTTTCTTTGTTCCATTACCAAAGAATGTGAAAGATGGGGCCTGCTTCTCTTGCTCCGCTCCCTCTTTGCTGCACTCACTGGCTGTAGGATCTGTATCCTTCCATAGTTCATTGAGAGCTGCATCTGATACCTCGGTCTTAATCCTAGGCATCTCAGCCACTCTTGGTACCCACTTTAAGCCATCCCTGCCACGTGTCAGTTGAAATTGTGGGGAAGGTACTGGAGAGCAGTGATTGTGAGTGGGGCTCTGCTTTCTGAAGCTGGCAGCCAGTTTCACCTGGAGCAGAGGCCCCCGAGCAGCTTGCTTCTCGTCTCTGTAGGGCTAGAGAGATGGCTAGAGCCTAAGGGACTCCCTGTAGACAGGAAGCTGAAGGCTCCAAAGTGGCTGGGAACAGAAGAATTCAGGTGCTTCAACTTGAGACTGGTGTGATGGCTAATCTTGGTTGTCAACTTGACACACATGGGAAGAGGGAGGAACTGACTCCATCCAGTTGAACAAGGGGCATGCCTGGGGGGGCATTTTTTTGATTGTCACCTGACATAAGGACACAGCCCTAGGTGGATGGTGTCATCCCTAGCATGGGCTGGGCTGTACTAGAAAGCTAGCTGATCATGAGCCTGGGAGCAAGCCAGTGAGTAACATCCTCCACGGTCCCTGCTTCTATTCCTGCCATGACTTCTCTCAGTGATGGGCTCTAACATGGAAATGTAAGAGATGTAAGAAACCTTTTCCTCCTTAAATTTCTTTTGATCTTGTTGTTGTTTTTTTTTAAGATTTTATTTATTATGTATACAACATTCTGCCTCTACATATGCCTGCACGCCAGAAGAGGGCACCAGATCTCATTACGGATGGTTGTGAGCCACCTTGTGGTTGCTGGGAATTGAACTCAGGACCTCTGGAAGAACAGTTGGTGCTCCTAACCTTTGAGCCATCTCTCCAGCCCTTGTTTTCATTTTCTAAAAGCAAAATTTCATACTAATGAGGTCAATGTGCTTGTTGTAAACATCAGTAAATTTCACTTTATTTATGTATTTACATTTCTAACAGATTTATTTTTTTTAAATAAATGGCCTATGGGGTGGGTAGGGTAGGCACAGAAGTATGGAGCAGTAAATAAGAACAAGTGGATGCAATCTTACTAACTATAACTGCAAACTCTTATAGAAGATGATGCCCTGTTCAAAACACAACAGATTCAAAATGAGGTGTTTCCTTAGCAAGACTGGGGATTCAGTCACTGGTATTTGGAATTTAGGATGCAGTCCTTGTTTTGGGGTGGACCACTGGGTGCTTGACACAGCCCGTGATTTTGACCAGATTTGAACAGAACAATGACCACCCAACTGAGGTAGAAAGAGATGAAGTGTTTGGTTTCCTGTGTCACATAGCTACAAAAGGTTTGCCCCACAGGAGGGGTTGTAATTTCTTCTCAAACTCCTTCTTGATATGGGTGGCAATATCCTTTGCTATGTTATACTTCCCCAGTAGCCTAGTAGTGCATTCCACAGGTCATGAGTCCTGTTGTGTCTCTTCTGACAGGTCTACGTTTTTTAATCACTGCTTTCCAGTCACATTTAGTTGCTTTGGAGCCTGCCAGTCAGTTGCTGTGGCCTCCAGGGGAGGGGCTGGAGATGCTCCAGTGACAGAGGAGACCGGGTCTACAAAAGCTGTGGCACATTTGTCGTGTGTGTGTGTGTGTGTGTGTGTGTGTGTGTGTGTGTGTGTGTGTGTGTTTATAACGTGTGGAAGTCAGAGCACTATTTGCTAGCATCTGTTCTCTCTTTCTACCATGTGGGACCCAGGATTCACACTCAGGCTATCAGTCTTGTTTGCAAATGCCTTTACTCACTGAGCCATCTTGTTGGCACAGTGTGGTGGTTTGAGAAAATGGCCCCCCATAGGCCCATAGGAAATAGCACTTTTTTTTAAAGGATTAGAAGGTGTGGCCTTGTTGGGGGAAGTATGTCACTGGGGGGTAGGCGTTGGGGTTTCAAATGCTCAAGCCAGGCCAAGTGTCTTTCTCTTCCTGCTGCCTGTGCAGTATATCCCAATATAGAGCACTCAGCTCCTCCAGTGCCATGTCTACCTGCATGGTTCCATGCTTCCCACCATGCTGATAATAGACTAAACTACTGGGACAGTAAGCCAGCCCAATTAAATGCTTGCCTATATAAGAGTTGTCCTGTCATGGTGTATTTTCAGAGCACTAGAATGCTGACTAAGACACCTACTAGTTTTTGTTAATGAAAACCAAGTCAGCAATTCAAATAGCAATTTTGAAAATCTAACATTCTAACACAGTGCAATCCCAAGATACACACTGACAAGTAAGAGTGGGGAAATATTAATTCAAAATCAAACCATTGTGTTTCTATAAGAGCAGAAAGCTTAGTTTGTGCAGTAGCAGCTCTTCCCTGGCAAGTGTGTGGTGGGGGTAGATAACTGCTGAAGTCAGCATATGAAAGGAGAGAAACCTAACAGGACCCTAGGAAGCTCCAGCAGGCATTCAGGAGCCAGATGAGAATGTGGCATCTGAGGGAGACAATCAGCCTCCAAGCCCCTTCTGTCTTAGGTTAGTTAGTGTCTGACCATCTGTCCCATGGTACAGAGACCAACCTATGGTGACATTTGTTGAGAAGGTGTCACTGGGCTGGAGCCTCTGCAAAGGCACAGGGACTGGATGGAAGACTGGCTGGGGATACTCCTTCCTTGGGGGGAACTTCCAAGGTGGTACTTTCTTCACCTGCTGCCCTCCGGGGGAAGGGGAGACATAACACAGGTGTTTTCTGATGTTGAACAAAATCGACTTCTTGCCTAATGGTTACCTCCTCTCCTCTTCTTCCTCTTCTTCCTCTTCTCTTCTTTTCCCACTTTCTCCTCCCCCCTTCTTCTCAAAATAAAGGCTCATGTGTCCCCTGCCCCCTCCACCTTGAACTCACTATATGGCTATGCAGAATCTTGGTATTTTGATCCCACTGCCTCTATCTCCTGAGTGCTGGGATTACAGGTGAGCACCACCTTAGTCGGTTTATGCTGTGTTGGGAACAGAACCCAGGGCTTCATGCATGCTAGGCAAGCCCTCCACCAACTGAGCTGCAACCCCAGCCCTCAGCGAGTAATTCCTGAAGACATGAGGTGCTTGCAATGACCCATAATCACAATGTGATATCCTGGGTAAGGACAGAAAGGCCAACGGTGGGGTCTGTGACCCAGCATATAGGAACCCCAGCTGCCTTTGGGAAGGTCACTGAGACCCAGTTCACACAGTCAACAGGTGATACATTCAGATTGATGGGGATAGAGAAGCCAGGTAGACCTGACCACCGTTCCCAGGTGGACCCTGGTAACAAACACATTATATATTTATGGACTGCTTCCCTTACACCGATCGTGAAGCACTGATTTAGTTGTTCACTTGATTCTTATAAAAGGGCTTGAAGAAGCCGGGCATTGGTGGCGGGCGCCTTTAATCCCAGCACTCGGGAGGCAGAGGCAGGTGGATCTCTGTGAGTTCGAGGCCAGCCTGGTCTCCAGAGAGAGTGCCAGGATAGGCTCCAAAGCTACACAGAGAAACCCTATCTCGAAAAACAACAAAAAAGAAAGAAAGAAAGAAAGAAAGAAAGAAAGAAAGAAAGAAAGAAAGAAAAAAGAAGGGCTTGAAGACAAAAGTCACACCCCGCTTTGGTAGATTATACACCGAGATCTAGAAAGGTTATAAACTTTGCTTAAGGTTGCCTACTGTGGAAAACAGCATGAGCACTATCCTTAAACGCTGGACCAGACTGGAAAAAGACACCAGTGTTGAAGCCACCAGAGTGGTCACATCATCTGGTGGAATGAGGTTGCCTCCCAATCACTGGTGGGAGGCCCCTGCCATACCCCTGAAGGGCCCCTGTGGAACACAGGGTTATGAGAACGTGGAACAGCTGGAGTCCTAGACTTCCATTTTTGGACTGGGTAAAATGACTCTATAGGACAGAGAGAAGACATTGTGGCTGTAGTACCTGTGGCTGAAGCACTTTTAGGCAGCAGAAGCTGGGGTTATGTAGGTGGCTCAATCAATTAAACGCCTGTTTTGCAAGCAGCAGGGCCTGAATTGGATCCCCAGAATCCACCCAAAAAATAAAAAGCCAAACCACAATAACAACAAAATGTCAGAGTGGTGTGCATGTGTGTAATCCTAGCACCTAGAAGGCACGCGTGCGCATTCTCTCTCTCTCTCTCTCTCTCTCTCTCTCTCTCTCTCTCTCTCTCTCTCTCTCTCTCTCTCACACACACACACACACACACACACACACACACACACACACACACACACTCACCCCCTCCCCTGTCCTTCTGTGGCTATGTTTGTGGGGCTGTCCTTTGCAGCTGTGTGTACTAAGAACAGCATAAAGGAGGGTGGCTGAGAGAGATCTACATGCAGGAGTAGGGTTCACCCAGTGTCCAAGACTCAAGAACAAGGCTGAGGCGCCCCTGATCTGAAGGCTGAAGCTGAAGCTCCACAGAACCAGGTCTATGCCAAAGTAACCAGAACCCAGGGCCGCCTCGGTTCCTCCCGATACTCCCTCTGCTGGCCTGGAGCGAACTGGCCGATAGGAGCCGGCTCTTCAGATGAGGTCATTTGTTATGGTGGCAGGGGAAGGGAGGCGGTGGGAGCAGGGGCCATGCTGTCTGTTGTCCCCTTGCTGGCGCCACAGGGTGGACAGCTGGGGTCTTGTCTGGACAGTACCTCGGGCAGGGTGTGATGAGAAGGTTCGCGACTCCCGAGGTCAGGGAGCGCAAGGCAGCCTGTGTTTTGTCGGGACTTATGGAAGAGAAGTGGGAGCTAACTGATAGGCTAAACCCTCCTTTTCTGTGATTCCCTCAGGGGTCTAGTTGGCCCTGTGTGGACCCTGAGCTAGCCTACAACACGCAGAAGGGACCATTGTGGCTCCTCAGACATCTGAGCTCTGCTTTATTCTGGAACACTTTGGTGTTTGTCATTTTCCTAGGAGGCCTCCCCAGTTTTTCGGGTTTTCAGAGGCCACCCAGGAAACCTTGGCTATCTTTTTTTTTTTTTTTCCTTGAGTGATGCGACCCATTTCCTAGTGTTACTTACTGATGTCAACATGTGCCGCCCAGGTCTTCTGTGTGCAAGTGGATTGAGCCACTCTTAAAAATGCCTATGCTTATATACATGTTCCCAGAGTGTTCTCAGAACTCCTCATCCCTCTCATTACCCACCAGAAACAGTCACTTCCCTGCTTCTGACCCGGTGCTGTGCTCTGAAAATCCAAGTGAGTGGCAGCCAAGGCCTAGCTTCTCCTCCCCATTGTTTTGTCTGGGAGGTTGCCTGCAATGCTGTGAATAACAGAAATTCTTCTTAGCTTGGGTGTGCTCCATTGTAACAACGTCGCAATACTGGGCTACTGAGATGTCTCAGGGGTCACCTCAGAATCTTTTGTGCACAAAGATGGACAAAATTGTCTTCTGACCTCCACACATGGGCTGTGGCCCCTACAAACACACGCGCACGCACACACACACACACACACACACACACCAAACACACATGCACATATACACACACACCAAACGCACATGCACATACACACACACACACACACACACACACCAAACGCACATGCACATATAAACCACACATACCCCCCCAAACACATGCACAATACACACAGACATGCATACATACATGCATATACATATCACACACATGTGTATGCACACCCTAAACACAAATTCACATGCATATACACAGCACACACACACCACAAGTACATGCATGCATGTGCACATACACCCCAAACACACATGCACATAAACCACACACATTCACCCCAAACACACATGCATTCATACACACATGCACAAACATACCACACACAGGTGCACGAACACCCCAAATGCACATTCATGCGCACACATACACTCCATATTTCTGTAGAGTAGCATTAATTTCAAAGGTTTTTATTAACATTTGAAAGGTTTTTACTTGGAAGTATCAAACTTCTAAAATTATATTATTTGTTGTGTTTCCTGATGTTTTTCCTGTTTTACTTTTTCACGAAGAAATGATCCCTTTGATGTAGTTTATGATTTTTTTGTTGTTGCTGTTTATGGGTTTGTTTTTTGTTTTTGCTTTTTAAAACAGAGTTTCTCTATGTAACAGCCCTAGCTGTCCTAGAACTAGCCCTGGAGACCAGGCTGGCCTCGAACTCACAGAGATCCACCTGCCTCTGCCTCCTGAGTGCTGGGATTAAAGGCATGCGATCCACCAACACCCAGCCAGTCTATGTTGTTTTAAATGGCATTTGTGTTTTATTTCAAGTAGAGGGTTGATAAAGTAACTCTACAGCTCCTTGTTTGTAACCTCCTATTTCTGCTTCATTTTGAGTCTATTCTAGGGTAATGTGTGCAGTGAGGCTTATGTGCAGAGAGTTGTCAAGAGTCCCTGACCCTAGTAACTGAAGGATCCTTGATTTTTCCTTTCCCACTTGACAATGCATCTGCTCATCTGCCATTATCAGCTCCCTTTTGTTGCGACTGAATAATGGGCTCCTCTGCCCAGAAGGGGAGCTTAGGCTCAGGCCTCATCTTCAGAAATTCTGACAATCTTAGTTAAAAAGCTTTATTCAGGAGCTTGAGGATTAGTCTGTGTGATTCAAAGGTTTAGTGGGGTTATTGGCAATTGCTAAATTGACAGGAAGGGGCTACACAACTGCTGGGTACCAATGTCTTTAACTTTCCTTCTGTCTACATCTTTGTTTGGATTCCTTCTCCAAAGTTTTAAAGCTATCTTCACGGATGTTTGCCTGCTCCTTGTCACACATTCTTCCATGAATTGTCTTTTCTTTGTTTACTGTTGCGAAGAAGGCTCTTTATTGTTGTTGGGTTTGGGGCTTATTTGTTTGTTTTTAACTCATGCAGTCAAATAGAGCATGAAGGGTATTTGATATTTTTATTTCCCCCCACTGTCTTTGAGCTGCTGGTTATATGATCAGACTCTGAGTGAAGGGTACTTGATGCTCTAGCGGGCGTTCTGAAGAAATATCATGTGAATCACGAAGGATTCAGCTTAGATGTTCATCAGCTGATGAACGAGAAATGAAAATGTGATACACACATAGTGGAATTTTATTCAGCTATAAAAGAAAATGAAGTTAGCAGGAAAAAAAATGGATGGGACTGGAAAGCATTGCACTGAATAAGGTAAGCCAGGCCAGAGGGAGAAGGCAGGAGACCTTAAGGGGAGAGGGCAGGGCAGAACAATGAAGGTGGCAGAGGTCAGCAGGAATACTGGGAGTTAAAGACTTAAGCAGGAATGGTGGCAGGAGTAAGGGAAGAGGAGAGGAGAGGGAAAGAGTATCCAATACTAAGGATGTATGAAAAGCCCTTGGGAACGTCCACTACTTCGTAAGGTAATTAAAAAGCTATATAAAGAACTATTGTCTGAAAAGGCACGCATGAGCAATTGTCTGGGAGGTCTTTCTTTTGGGCCTCTTGTGCAGTAGAATCTAGGACCAGGCCTGAGATACCCTGCTATTTCCCATTAGTGGATAGATTCAGTCCCATGCCGACCATCTCTCAGTCATCAGCTTACCTGTGGTCTGTTATGTGGTTAGTATTTCCCATTTACAGACAGGAGACTAGAATTTGGTAAGCACCCTTTCTAATGTCACTCAACAAAAGATGACAAGGAACGAAGCCCAGATAGATCGAAATTATGTGCAATTAAAATAAAACTACAGTCAACACATTACCTTTGCTAAAGGTCTTTATTACCATATACAGCTGGAAATGGATTTTGTCCTCAAAGCCTGTGTTAGTAAGCCCTCTATCCCCACCCCCACCCCTGTTCCTCTCCTCCCCAAGCCCCAGTGTAAAAGACCCTGTCTGGATCCCTCTATTGTTGTGACGTTTGTATCCAAGCACATACTTTTTCAGCTCTGTTCAGATCTTAACAAACTTCAAGTGGGAAGTGGGAAGAGCCCGAAGCCTGTGGTTGCGCCCCCTGGTGACAGAAGCAAAAACTAGGGTTTGGCCTTCCTAACCTGATAGTTTTTATTTGTCCAAGTCTGCAGGGCTTCGGGAAGCCCAGAGCTTTCAAAGGCAGGTATAAGATGGGGAGTCACCAGCAGATTGCATTGAATTTTGATCTATGTTATTTTTAGTCTTACCCAAGTTGGCATGTGTCCTTTTTCCCAAATAATGAAGATTGAAAAAGATAAAACAATTTTTAATTATGGTCCATCACCAGAAGTGTGATTGACAAGTCTCCCCCCTCTCTGATCATCTTTTCAATGGTCTTCAGCCAGTTGGGACTTGTGTATATGGGTGTGTTGTGTGTTTACACCTGCTAGTGCATGTGTAATGCCCTCTCTTTCTACCATGTGGGTTTGGGGGATCAAGCTCAGGTAGTCAGATATAGCAGCAAGTGCCTTTACCCAACGAGACATATTGCTAGGCTCCCCCCCAATTCCTTTTAATTATACAATCCAGTGCCATTTTAAGTGTATGCATGGTTATGCAATGAGTCTCTAGAACTTTCTCTAACAAAGTCTAGTCTTGTTATTGAATTCTGACTGCATGCCTACCACTGTGCTACCCTTGACCAAGGAAAGGAAGAAACTGACAGTGAAAACCTTAGAAAAGCCTTGGATTTCTCCAGAATGCCCACCACAGACTGGAAGCTGATGTGCAAAGACTGTGAGGGAGTAAAATGGATGACGGCTGCCACATGGTGGCAAGAAGGAGTCACAATCTATAAAACATGCTTCATGCAGCCTCTATACAAGCCAGGAACTGGAAGAGAGTCTTGGCCATTAGTATTTCAGAATGGCAGGACTTGTGGGAAGATGTGACTTTGGTGTTTGTATGGATTGGTATCCATCAAACTCATTCATCAAGGGAAGAGATGAACCTGGAAGGCACTCCAGGGCTCCACACAGGCAACAAACCAGCTGTCCTGGATTGAACCTGACTCTTGTACTTGACAGACAAGTGCTCTCATGCTGAAGCACACATTGAGAATCATAGTTTTGAAGATCTGAGTCCTCTTTGTATTCTGCTGGAGAGAATTCTGTGTCCTTAGTTTGCACTTAACTCTCAAAGTTGTGTTATTGGTCAATATAATTACAGCCTTGGGGACCATAAGAAAAATGTGAAATCTGAGGAGTTTTTTTTTTTTTTTTTTTTTTTTTTTTTTTTTTTTTGCTTTTCTGTTACCTACTTTTCATTATTATTTAATATTTTTATTTTTCCCAGACAGAATGTCATATACCCAGGTTGTCCTTGGACTTCTGGTTACCCTGCCTCTGCTGGATTACAGGTGTGTGCCACTATGCCTGGCTTGATTTTCAATTTTATGTTAATTTTATTACATTATTTTATAATTTTTTTTTTTGGTTTTTCGAGACAGGGTTTCTCTGTGGCTTTGATGGCTGTCCTGGAACTAGCTCTTGTAGACCAGTCTGGTCTCCAATTCACAGAGATCCACCTGCCTCTGCCTCCCGAATGCTGGGATTAAAGGCGTGCACCACCACCGCCTGGCTATTTTATAAATTTTTGTACCACTACCCTCCTTTCTTTTGCTAAGGGGATGATAGGCTTTAAGGAACCAATACATGTTGCCACACACTATAGATGCTTCTGGGAGGAGGCTCCAAAGGGCTAACCAAAGCATCATGTCATTAGAGTCTAGCTGCTTGAACCATCATGACCTTTAGGAAGTTTGAGGACCAGAAGCTGAAGATCTGTGGGCAGGTGGGCCCTTCTTGCTGTACCAATAGTGTTTTTATGGCCACAGTTTTGGGAAAGAGCACTTGTGAGATGAGGCTGCCAACCATTCTTATTGCTCTGCAGTGAATTACAAGGATCTTGATAGAGCCCATGGTTCTGTCCCTCCTGGGGAGGGGCACATGGCAATGGATGGTAAGGAAGCACCCTGGCACAACACAGCTGTGTAGATGACAGCTTCATCCTGAACGTGAGTGTGATGATGCATGGGCAAAAATAGTGATGGCAGGTATGTGGGAACTGAAGGTCAGGGCCTGTGTTGAGCCAGGAATGGAACTTGAGATCAGTTTATGGCCCAGAGCCTTCAGAAGATCAGGTTGGATTCATGATTTCTCATTGAAACTACAAAGTTGGTTCCATGGTGTAATGGTTAGCACTCTAGACTCTGAAACTACAGCCCAGCCAAACTCCTGTACTTCCCAAGTGAGAAGCAGTTCAGTGCAACCAAAAGTGGACTCAATCACAATAGACTGGATTGTGTGTGTGTGTGTGTGTGTGTGTGTGTGTTCCCAAATAAGTAAATACATTTGTTTAGTTTGTATATTACTTGTATGCGTATGTTTTTGAGGGCTGACCATTTGGTGTTGGGTAACCAATTGGTGTGCTCTTCCCTGGGGAAATAAAAATAATAACAAATGATGATGATAACAAGAAGAAAAAAATGAAGATGAACTGAGTTCAAATCCAGGACAAACTAATTTCATACTTGTGTGATCTTGGAAAAAAAATCATCATTTGAAGAAATCAGATTTTTGTTTTGAGGATTAAGTAGTTTGATATATGCAAAACAGTTTAAAGACTGATCTCATCATGGCAGCCTTTGTTTCTGCACTCAGAGTGTCATTTCCTTGGGCCTGTGGACTTATATGGAGCAGTTGAGTCTATTTTATTATTTTTGTTTAAATTTAATTGAATTTTATGTATGTGCTGTCTAACTTCACATGCTTGTGAAGTTTATGTAGAGGCCAGAAGAGAGTATCAGTTCCCTTGGAACTGAAGTTACAGATGGTTGTGATGCTAGAAATCAAGCCCAGGTCCTCTGGAAGAGCAGCTGATGGTCTTAACCACTGAGTCATCATCTCTCCAATCCCAAGAAGGAATTTATGATTTAAGACAATAAAGAAAGACCAGGAAGTGCTGTTCACTGCAGTGCTTCTTTACAAAGCACATCTGGAATCCTGACAATACACAGCAGATCAGCCAGTGTGCTCCCCATCTGCCACCCACAGTCTCTCTTAGTGAACTCTTGGACCTTGAAGACAGATTAGGAACTTTTAATCTTTCACAGAACCTTTTAATTGGAGCCATGAAGTATAGGTTATATACCTTTGGATTGAGGAGGTGCATATAACTTGTCCTTTTTACAACAGGACATTAGGTTGTTACAGTAGCCAATCCAAATCCATCCTGGCCTACAACCAAAGAAACAAACGCCTTTGTCTGCAACACATGTTTCAAACTCTACACCGTCATTCCCGATGGCACAGTTAGCTGAAGGAATAAAGAAAAAGACAAATCAGTGTTCAGGAGGCTAGGAGCAAAGCCAGTCTTGTTTTCTCTTTCTGGTGGAGGGTTTGGTATCTGTTGATTCCCCTTCTGGGACTCATGCCCTTACTTCCCATAAGATGTCAGTGAGACTGTAGAGTCTAGGTCCAAGAAAAGCTGGGCATGGTGGCCCACGCCTTTAATCCCAGCACTCTAGAGGCAGAGGCAGGTGGATCTCTGTAAGCTCAAGGCCAGCGTAATCTACACAGATCGAGTTCCAAAACAACCAGAGCTACATAGAGAGATCCTGTATCAACAAACAAACAAGCAAACAAAAACATGATTTAGAGGAAATAGGAATTTATTGCCTGAATAGGGGTGCACTCGTCATGAAATGGGCTCCTCTCTTTAAAGATCCTGAGGATCTATAACTAATATAGAGAATGATACCTTAATACCCCTTGCCCATATCCTAGCCCTAACCCACCAACCCATCTCCTATGGGTGAAACTTCCCATTCTGGGGTTACATTGTTTGTTTACTTATTTTAATTTTAGTATCTGAGCCCTTAGGAGACTTTTTCATATCCAGACCCACAGTTCACCTCCTACCTGCAGGCAAAGAGATCGCCAGGAAGAACAGAATGCCTGAAGGATGCAGGTGCATGACTGTGGAGGATGCAGAGCCAAAACTGCTCAGATAGCTGTCTGGGAGCTTCCTGTATAGAGATATCTGGGTTAGGTGGGGCTGAATTCTGGCTCACTCTTCCAGGGAGCTCACAGCTTCTATAGGTTTAGAAGAAGAGGAGACTCTGTGCCATTCAACACTACATTCATTTCTGCAAACCATATGATAGGAAGGTACTCAGCTAAGGGCAGAGTGTCTCCACCAGCAGAGCAGGTCACCCCTGCATCAGACCTAAGTACCTTCCCTCACACCTTTTGAAATTTCAGGAGAAAATGGCTACATCATTTACCTTCAAGTCACATTTGAAAGCCCAGGGTCCACAAACACTATTACAGAGCACAGGCAATTCAAGGCTGGGTAGGATACAGGTAAGGGGTGCTCACGGGGTTCCAAGAAACAAAAGGGTCTTAACATGGCAACATGGATTGACTAAGAGTAGAGGGATTGATTACTCAGGGAGTGAAGAAGGGAAGTGTCCTCACTTACCTGGCCAGAGGCTGATGGAGAAAAGTCCCCAGATGATCTTCCTTTTCCAGATGGTTGGCTTGAGATACCAATCACAGTGTGAGGGCCTCAGGGGTCAGGGAGAAACTCCCTGGCCAGTTCTGTGCTGTGTTCACGGTTGGATGCCTAGACTTAGAAGTGAACTGAACCATACTTCCCTGGAGCTAAAGTGTGGCCCTTGAAAGGAGCTATTAGGCTTGCACTGCTTGGGGCCAGTGATGGGTGGTTGATAATAACTGATTTTATTATCCTCTTTGAAGTAGGCTCGTGGTCAAGTGGCCCACACACTGCAATCTGTAAGATGTAGCAGAGCGTAGTCTTACTGGTTACACTCTGCTTTGAAGGCATATTCTCTTGAAGACTTTATTTAGCATATCAACTCCAGTTTCATCTTCTCCAAAACCACATGCATTGTGTGTGTGTGTGTGTGTGTGTGTGTGTGTGTGTGTGTGTGTGTGTGTGTGTTCAGCATGCTTGTGGAGGTCAATGAACAGCTTTGTGGGATTGTCTCCTTCTACCTTTATTTGAGTTCTAGGAATCAAACTCTAGTTATGAGGCTTGTACTGTTAGTACTTTCCCAGCTCAGCCATCTTGCTGGCATTCCTGCTGGTATACTGGAAGTACTCATTATTATTATTAAATAATCCACTGTAGTAGCTATCTTCCTTTCTCCTTCAGAGACCTCCAAAGGCCTTCTTGGTAAAGGAAAACTGCTGAGAGAGTTTTGCTCTGTTCTCTATTTTGAGTTAAACTCAGGTTGAGACCATGATAGTGGGTTATGCATTGACATGTTTTGGTTGCCAGTGGTGAGATGTCTCTCCCAAAGAAGGATTCTTTGCCATGAGATGCCTTTAGGGCATCTTTCATTGGATTTGTGGTCTCACAGAGCTTCAGTCTCATCCTAAGCATCTGCTATCATAAATACTGGAAAGGAGCCTGGCCATTCTGTTAGAGATGGAAAATTAAGGCTCAGAGGGGTTGAAAGGGCTTGCCTAGGGGAAGCAAGCACTAACAGAACTGTGTGCTACATGTGGTATTTGTTAGTCAATAGACCTAAAATCATGTCTTTGATTTGAATAGATATCCACATGCCAGACCACCTTCCTGAGAATGAAAGAAAAGATGCTTTGTATAAAAAAAAATTCTCAGCATCACTAATACAAATGGAAACTGGAGTTACATATCTGGCTCCGGTAAGAATGGGCTATATGATAGAGAGACTAAAGATAACAAAAGTTGGGGAGGGTATGAAAAAAAGGATACAATATTGGTTGGGATGTAAATTAGTAGAACCATTGTGGGCAATAGCATGGAGGGTCTTACAGACATTAAAGGAGAATTACTTCACGATCCAGAAATGCTGCTAGTGGGGGTTTATTAAAAGGAAATGAAACCAGCATGTCAAAGAGTCATCCAAACTTCTGTATTAGTTGTGAAAATTCTTCAAAACATCCAAGAAATTGAAACAACCTGTATGTCTATCAACTGATGACTGGACAAAGACAATTGAGCACCTATATTTAATATTAATCACCCGAACACCAATGGGACTGGAGATGATATACAGTGAACTAAGACAGAGGGGTATCGCATGATCTTGGGGTCTAAAAAATGAGAGCAGAATAGTGGTTATCAGAGGAGGGAGAGTAAACAGAGCTGTGGGACATCCCCTCCCCGCCCCATGCCCCGCTCCACTGGTTAGACAGACAGAAGTTCTGGTGAGGTATCCAAAGCTAGGTTGACTAGAGATAACAATAATGCACTGTACATTTTAAAAAGCTGGAAGAAAGGGGCTGGAGAGATGGCTCAGAGAGCACTGGCTGCTCTTCCAGTGGTCCTGAGTTCAATTCCCAGCAACCATATGGTGGCTCACAATCATCTGTTATGAGATCTGGTGCCCTCTTATGATGCGTAGATATACATGGAAGCAGAATGTTGTATCCATACTAAATAAAAAAAAAAAAGCTGGAAGAAGGCTTTCATCAGCTGGGTATGATGGTTCTTGCCTATAACCCCAGCATTCAGACCATGGAGGAAGAAGGATCCAGAGTTTGAGGCCAGTTTCAGTGAATTCAAGCAAAATGAAACAAAGTTTTCATAAATGTTTGTGAATTTGAATATTTAATCTGACTTAAACATTGCAAGATGTCTGTGAGTCCTCTTTTATTATGTAAGTTTTAGTTCATTTGGGGGGGGGCAGGTTTTACAATGTACCTAGGCTGGCCTTAAACTCTTAATTCTTCTGTCTTGACATTTTTAGTGCTAGGATTACAGGTATTCACTAGCACATAATGAGATTTTTTTGTTTGTTTGTTTGTTTTTGTTTTTCGAGACAGGGTTTTTCTGTGGCTTTGGAGGCTGTCCTGGAACTAGCTCTCGTAGACCAGGCTGGTCTCGAACTCACAGAGATCCACCTGCCTCTGCCTCCCGAGTGCTGGGAATAAAGGACTGTGCCACCAACGCCCGGCCATAATGAGATTTTTATGGATTTATCAGTTAGCAAAAAAGGCAATGAACTACCCAGACTAGCCACCACCTTGAGAAGTGGTTCCCTATATGTGTGTTGTGACCCCATTGGGTGGGGGGTCAAATGACCCTTTCATGGGGGGTCGCTTAAGGCCATTGGAAAACACAAATATTTACATTACGATTCATAACAGTAGCAAAATTACAGTGATGAAGTAGCAATGAAAATAATTTTATGGTTGGGAGTGAGCAAAACATGAGGAACTGTATTAAAGAGTCACTTGGGGGCGTTGGTGGCCCACCCCTTTAATCCCAGCACTCAGGAGGCAGAGGCAGGCGATCTCTGTTAGTTCGAAGCCAGCCAGTGAGTGCCAGGACAGACTCCAAAGCCACAGTGAAACCCTGTCTTGAAAACAAACAAATAAACAAACCAACGAACAAAAAAGAGTCACTTGGTGGGACTGCTCTAGGGCTCCAGTCCCACAGAGTACCAGGTGTGGGATGTCTGTGAATAAGAGGAAATATGGCTTCCTTCATTGCTTCTTCATAACGTTGTTTTTAACTCACAGGAATTGAAGACCTTAGCATAGCCTTTCCTCTGGTTGTGATGAAACTGAACATATGTCCTGCCTCTAGGCTTATCCAGAACATTCCATTCTCTAGCTTTGTTCCCGTAGATCTGTGTATTAGGATAAGCCGTGGAGTTGCACAGCAGCTAAGGTTGCAGGCACAAGATCTGCACAAATGAAGCCAGTCAGAAGTCTAGCATAGCCGGAAGAGGGGCTCTTAAAGCTCCATCCCAGCTAGGGAACTATTAGTGGTTACTGCTGGGGGGAGAGAGAGTCAGTTTTCTCTGGGGGAGGTGACCCCTGTCAGGTTGACCATGCTCCAGTGGATAGCCCTCCATCCATGTACTTGCTGGCAGCACTAAATAAACTTAGTAGGTAAAAAAAGAGAATGCCTGAAGTTAAGAGAAAGAAATGGTGGTGTGGTTCTGGTGGGAGTTGGAGGAGATGGAGTAAGGGCTGCATTTGGCCAATTGCTAAACATTTATGAAATTCTTAAAGAATAAATCAAAATATATTTTAAAAGACTTGGCTGAGAGTACAGTTTCAGGATCCTTGATGAGAGGTGACTTTAGACCAAAAGCCCAAGCCCAAGCTGAAGTATCTGGCTGACTACATAGAACATGACTCAGACACTAGGCAAAACGATAATCAATCAATCAACCAATCACTTTTTGTACCTGGGCAAGTTCAGTAAAGGTTATAAGATCTGGTTGTCCCAAGTGATCAGAAAACATAGCTGCCTTAAGGGACTGTGTAACCAGGTGAAACCATTATTGCCTTTGGTAAGAGAAGAAAGCCCCCGACACTTGCTTTCCGGGCTTCACGCCCTCATACCTTGGGATAGCTGCCCAGAAGTCCGAAGGCTCATTGCTGCTTTGCTAGGCTCCTGCCAAATGTCCACAGGGCACTATTCCTCCTGTGAACATTTTAACATATCCCTGGTTCTCAGAGTTCCTAGCACAAGTGTATCAAACAAAGCTATGCTTATTCCTTGGGTTTCTGGGAATGATGAGGGGCTGCAGAGAAGGGCAGCTCTACAGGGCAGGACATGAATCTGGCTTGAGTTGTCAGCCTTTCTTACATGTCTGCATGGACCCCTGGCCCATTTCTTCTTAGACTCAGTTTCTGCAAAAAATGAGACACAGAGCTAATGAGGGAAAACTTGAAAGGATTGGGTTCATTATGGATGTGTGAGAAGGAAAAGCCAGTAGAACAGATGAAAGAGAGTGTTTCAGAGAGTGAGAGATTCGGTTCAGTTCAGTGCAGTCTGTATTTGGGCCACTCTAGAGTTCATTACCTGCATTTCCAGAGATAAAAAATTCCCTTCCAGTAACATGGCTGGAGGAGACTTACAAAGTTATTCTTTTATTTATTTATTTATTTGTGTGTGTGTGTGTGTGTGTGTGTGTGTGTGTGTGTGTGTGTGTGTGTGTGTGTGTGCTCTCATGCACATGCTTGGGTACAGTAGCTCACTTGTGCATGCCACAATGTCATGTGGAGTTCAAAGAACAATTTTAAAAAGTCAGTTCTCTCCTTCTACCAAGGTGGGTTCTTGGGATCAAACTCAGATCACTGGGCTTGACAGCAAGCATCTTTACCCACTGAGCCATCTTGCTGCTCCCAAGGCTATAACTTTAATGTAGGTAGATAGAACCTATGATAGTTTATGCATGGAATATTATAGGGCAACATATTACACTTACGAAAAAGCAGGGGGGAATTTCTGAATGTGAATAAACCCAGAGCAAAATCTATAAGAGTAAGTAGAAGGGAATATTCTAGAAAGTCCAGGAAGGGGTGACCTCAAGAATACTCAACAAATCCACCCAAATACAGCACAAGAGTATAGGGTATGAACATACATTTATTTGTCATAGTATATGGGATACTGTTACAGGTGAGGCTGCTGAGGCCAATAGAGGCAAGTATAGAAGACTACAGTGAAATTTCCACAGATACAGACAGAGTGGGAGAAGTGGAGAGGTTGGTTTCCAGTCTGCTTATGTCTCCTGAGCACTTCTATGCAGGATGTGTTTAGGGAAAGGCTGGAACTAATGGAGCTACAGAGTTTTTCAGTCATCCATAGGATTTTATGGCAGCACACCTGTAGGATCTTCTTACATAGAAGGGCTCCAGCCCTATGGGACTGTTAAGAACAATCTGTTAATAACCCAAGTTAAGGCATGTAGGGATGGCTCGAGATGCCAACATCTGGAGAAGAGTGACTGGGTTCTGAGGAACATGTTATATTATTTGCCTTAATCCAGAGTCTGACTTTTCATTTTCAAACAACCTTAAAGCACATCATTGATTATATTAACATAAACCAGGTCTATAGGATCGGTTTATAAAAGTACCATACCAACTTCTGACGAGAAAGACTCATCAAGGGATTTATGTGTTCTTCTGTTATTTGGTTGTAGAAGGTGACTATGTAATAGCTCTTGGGAGTTAGAAACATGAAGATCATTATGCCTATAATTTTACTAGAAAAGGTGTGGATAGAGGACGGAAAAAAAAAAAAGACCAACATAGCCTTTATTTACCTCCCTCTTCCCTAAAGAGTTCTGCTTTTCCATTTCTCCTGATTGGATCACTTGTACCCTGCTAGTCCCCTCTCCATTGCTTCTCAGCCCACTATCCTGGCAATGGCCCTCAAAACTGATATAGTCATGAAGCATGCATCTCTTACCGTGATCTTTGTAGTGGTCGAGTTAATTCTGAGGATTATCTGGTGGCCAGAGTACATTTCCACACCCTGTATTGACTTAAAGACAGGAGGGCTCCTCACTGGGTCCAATAGTTTGCTAATCACAAACTGCTATGGAATGCAGGTGTTTTCTCAGTTAATATGGCAGTCATTCAACCTCTTCTAGGTCTCCTTCAAGTGAGAGACAGAGATAAGACTCCTATTTACAGCACTCTCATTTAGGGCCTTTCCATGATTTGTTCCGTATAATGCCCTAAGCAAATTATATACAGCAGGAAGCCAGTGCAGCTAAATGAATATAGGGGAAAAAAGAAATCTGATGCAAAAACTTTATGAATTTTGGAGAAAACATTGCATTTTGTTATTTTCTGAATACTTTACAGTTCCTTTTTTTCTTCTTTATGGCCTCCCTTTGTGATCTGTTGATTTGTTTTTTAATATTTATTTATCTGTTGTTGGCAGTGGTAATATGTCTTGATTTCTTTCTCTTTGTGTTTTCAGTTTGTCCCAGACACTTAATCTTTGTGGTTATGATGAGATTTATTTAAAGCCTACACAGAGAAACCCTGTCTTTAAAAAAAAAAATGCCCTGGTATGTAAGGAGGGATCTTACTAGGTACCTGTGGCATTGACCATGCTCATTTGGATACAGGCCTGAGGAGAGGCAGGCTCAGGTCTCTTGAGGTTCCAGTCAGTTCTCAGAAAGCAGCTGAGACTGGATGCTAGGAGCACTGACCCTGGGTTATTAGTTTCTCATGTAAGTGATTTCTCTTCAATAAAATTAACCTAAGACACCCCTATCCCATGTATGGTAGTCTTTCTCTTACACTGTAAGTCAAATTCCAGATGGAAATAAGCCTGGTATTAGAGGGGAAATCAGCTGACAGTTAGACATCTGTGCAGGATTCTGGAACAGTTAAAGTAAGGAACCAATTGCTTAGTCCTGAAGTCTGCCTCCCAGGCTCTCAGACTCCATCTCCAAGTTTGGTTGAGAAATTGGAAGACAATTGATAGAAAGAAAAAGACATTACTTCCCTTTTCCACAGCAACTAGAATCTAAGTTACTGTGATAAGTGAAGGAAGGTGACAGAAAAACAAACAAACAAACAAAAAACCCCAAACATAAATGGCTGAAAACAACAAAATATTTTTGGTTGTGAGCCTAGCCTTTAACGGCTGAGCCATCTCTCCAGCCCAAAAACAACAAAATAAAACTGGAATTCTATTGAACACATTTCCATTGGCCCAACCATATGTACCTCAATCACCTTCCTCACTGAACCAGAAGTCAGAAATTAACAAAATCAAATCCCAAATAACATTCTTTTATCCACTCTTTTTCTATGCACAGTATTTCCATTTAAAAATATTTTATTATCATTGTGTCTATGTGAGTGTCTGGGTGTGAGTACACACATGCCATGACCAGTGTATGGAGGCCAGAGGACAACTGGTGGGGGACAGTTTTCTCTTTCCACCATGGGATTCAAGGTTCAAACTCAGGTCCTCAGCTTCATGGTAAACACTTTTACCCATCTGGGCCATCTTGCCATCCCTATATACAGTATTTAGAATGCAATAGAAAATGTGGTTTCTGAGGTAGTAGAAAATGAAAAAAAATACAACAACAATAAGAAAAAAAACATGGCTGAAACATATTCACTGTGACCAACATTTTGGAAATTTTATTTAGTCCTTATTAGCATGTATTAATTATGGAGCCAATGGTTCCATTAGACCATTTCTGTACATCATGCAATATGTACTAGTCTCTACCCCCAACGGAAACCACAGAAGGCTTTTGAAAACTATGGTAATTATTAGCACATATGTTTGTTAGGATTTTGTTGTCGTCATTGTTGTTGTTGTTGTTAACTTGACAGAAGTTAGAGTCATCTGAGAAGAGGAAACCTCAGCCGAGAAAATGCTCCCATCAGACTGGCCTATGGGGCATCTTATTGATTGATGACTGATGTGGAAGGAGCTAGCTTACTGTGGGAGGTACTATCCCTGGGCAGATGGTCCTAGGGGATTCAAGAAAGCTAACCAAACAAGCCATGGAGAACAAGCCGGTAGTTCCTGCCTCTGCCTGCCTGCCTTAGCACCCTTCAGTGATGGACTGTGATTGAGATGTATAAGCCAAACAGATGCATTGCTCCTCGAGTTGCTTTTGGACACGGTGTTTTATCATAGCAACAGAAAGCAAATCAGGACAGCACACATTAGTTGCCTGTGCTAATAGATCTCACCGTGGAACCACTGAAGGGCTTTACCCAGGCAAATTCATGATCAGGTTTTGATTCTATAAAGACTATTTCAATTATTGAATGAAGGACGGATGGTAATTATCGAAATATGATGCATGAGACCAGGTAGAAGGTCAATGAATTCAGTGACAGATGGTGATGACTTGAGGGGACTGAGGGCAGTAGTGGAGCTGCAGAAGAGTATGGGTGTGAACTATATGCCGGAGGTAAAACTGGTAAGGCTCAATGTGAGCAGGCAGAGGGAAAGGAGCTACCTGTTTCACAGAAGGTACTGTTGTGGAAGGGGCAGGAGGCCATTAGGAGATCAAAAGAAGACTTGCCTTCCCTATGGCTTGTGATTCACCAAAAGGTGAATCAATTCCAAGCAGTAGAGGCGGTCCAGAAACAGTGTCCACAGAGAACCCAGAATTTTACTAACTCAGAGATGGAAGGGTCAAAGGAATATATCCAGTGGAGTTGGGATTCTGGAGGGCACAGTGGAAGGGTTGAAATGGAGGCAAAGGTGATTGGTTGGAGGAGAAAAGGTCAGAAGCCTCGTGGACCATGGGTAAGCAAATCTGGCTGTGCTTCTGGATGGAACATGTTCTTTAGGAGTGTCCTCATAGCATTGTGATCATGGGATCAGTTCCCTTAGGTGCCTCTGAACTCATGCCTTCTACTCACTATTTGCTGATTTTCTGTGCTGTAGATATTTCATGAGTCTTTCACAGATATGAACCTATGCCATGTTATAAGGTTCATGAAGTCTGAAAATGAGAGCCTGCTGGGAAGTAGTGGTACACACCTTTAATCCCAGCACTTGGGAGGATCTCTGTGAGTTCAAGGCCAGCCTGGTCTACAGAGTGAGTTCCAGGACAGGCTCCAAAACTACAGAGAAACCCTATCTTGAAAAACCAAAGGAAAGAAGAAAGAAAGAAAAAAAGAAAATAAGAGCCCATTGAAGTGGTTGGGTGGTCAGTCTATCTGTGGGTCTATCTATCTATCTATCTATCTATCTATCTATCTATCTATCTATCTGTCATCTATCCACCTTAGTGTTTCTATTGCTGTGAAGAGACACCATTATCATGGCAACTCTTATGCAGGAAAAACATTTAATTGGGGTGGCTTACATTTTCAGCATGGTACTGGAGTAGTAGCCGAGTGTCCTATATCTTGACTTTCAGACACTAAAAAGTGGTTTGAGACACTGGGTGGTATCTTGAGCATATATGAGACCTCAAAGCCCACCTTCACAGAGACACACTTACTCCAACAAGACCACACCTCCTAATAGTGCCACTCCCTTTGGGGACTATTTTCTTTCAAAGCACCATCATCTATATACATCTAATATGGTGGCTAAAACAGGGTAAAGTGACAGCAACTTTATTTATTTATTTATTTATTTATTTATTTATTTATTTATTTATTTATTTATGTCAAACCTACAATGTTGTGCATCTAAGATAAGGGCTCTAACCCTGAGCTACAGTGCCAGACCCAGGATAGTGATGGAAGAGTCAGTTTCTGGTGCTGGCTCTTTGTTCTCTAGCTGAAGGTATTTCACCTCTGTTTTAAAGGTTTGTTATATGGGCTTACTGGTCCCTTCCATGTACAGTTCACAAGGATTTTTCATGTAAATTACTTCATTTGCTCTCAAAAGTCTCTGGGACAGGTAGATAGATCAATGATGTACAACCTGCTCTATGGATGAGAATACTGTTGTTTACAGATGAAGTGCCCCATTAAAAGCTCAAAAAGCTGGCATGTAGAGTATAGGTCAGTGCTCAGATTTACTCCTTAGGGGTCTTCACACAGCACCATACAGCTTTTGTTAACACACCTTGGAAGCTGCTAAGCCCTGTTGACCCTCAGCCCTCCAGGAAAAGGTTTTTATCACACTTCTTATGCCTATCTCACATTGCCCAGCAAGTGTCTAAGCACACAGCCATGCTCAGTAGGAGGCTATGGCTCATTGTTCTCTGGAATCATGTTGGTGGTACTATGGGGTTATTCTGCCCTCTTTGGGGAGCTCTTATTTTCTAAAATGCTTGCAGCCAAGCTTTAGAATCATGTCAGGCCAGTCTTCAACTTCCACACACAGGAGTCAGTTTGCACATTGTGCTGCTGCCATTGATGATTTATGTGAACTTGGTAAAGCTGTTTATTCCAGTTACAATTCAGAGTACTTGTTTTTCAAAGGGGGACAATTCCCACCTGAGTTTTGAATGTGTAAGAGTGAAAACAACCATCTCCAACACTGCTAGTGAGTGACATGAGACTTACAGCTTTGTAAATATACTAAGCATTTGCTAAGTGGGTGTACTCTGAAAACATAAAGACATCTACACAGAATCCCAAGAGGGATTGGGTTGGTAGCTCCAAAGTAGCAGTGTAAATTGCATTGGCCGCCAGCACGCATTTGTTAGTGATGAGATGTTGTATTCAAAGTCAGCTCTTGTATTTATTGGGCTGCTCAGTGGAGCAAGCAGATGTTCTTGTTCTAAAAGGTTCACTAGCCATGCAAATCCTCATGTCTCAAAAGCTACACCTACAGTGACGCTGCCTTGCCTCTCAGCTGACTCTTCACTCGCTAACTGGTCTGGCCATGAGGAGCCTACAGTTGATCCTTGTGGTCTTTGTCTTACTCTCCTATGTCCCACCAGGTAAAATGAATTGCTTTTCTTATGGGATTACAGTGTGAGGTTCTGTAAGACTGAGATAAAGGCATTGCGGAGAGAACAGTAGAAACAGGGAGGGCTATGGGCAGAGATAAATGATGTGAGTAGTTGCAAGGAATAAAGAGGCCATCCCAAGGACACTAACAAGAGACGGCTGTCTCCAGAGAACACACTGATTCTGAAATTGGGTCTTGAGCATCTGTGAAACTTGTGGGCAGGCTGGTCCGATGTTGGCAGGAATGGGGCAGAGTGCAGTGATGAGTCTCTAAGAGCACAGATAGGACATGGGGTGGAACTGAATCTGTTCCTCAGGACTCTTGGGGCTTGCCCCCCTCCATGGTTGGCTGTGGATGCACTTTTTCATTTATTTACAAATCAAGACAAATGTTACAGTGAGAAGAATCTGAAACCTAAGCTAGTTGTCAGTGTGTATTAAATTACTTCATAGCACAGTGGGATTCCATGGGGGCATCAGAATGAGTAGCCAAACTCTATGCTCTGGACAAAACAGAGTAATGTAAGAAGTGGGGACTTGTGATTTTCTTGGGGGGGGTTGTTCTGAAAATTCCTTCCTCCTACCTTAAACCCTCATATTCAAAAGCTGACACTTAAGGGCCAAGTGTGAAACATTCAAACAACAGGTACTAGGGAACATACTGAGATAGTTGCAGCTCTGTGAGTGGCAGAATCTCTGGATACTGTACCGCATCTCCTCCTGATTCCTCTGTCCCCAGAGGGGTGCTTCAGGGCTAGTGAGTAAAAAGCAGGCAAGTTATCAGTAGCTTATCAGTAGCATTGGATCATACACTATTGGTTATTTTCACACACTGACTCTTTCTGCTGATCAAAGCCTAGTCCATGGTTCTATGCTGCCAGCTAGTGGAGAGACCAAGGCTTAACTGGGCTACACCCATTCCCATGAACTGTCCCCTACCTCCCATCTATACTCCTTGGCTTCCAGGGGTACCTAAGTGTTAACATTAGGTATGGGGCACTTAACAAAAAAGTCCTCTTGAAAATGATTGGACTTATTGGGATGGAATCGAGGGCTTCTGAATACTAGGCCATTGGTCTTCCTTTCTACAGACTGAAGTTTTGGCAACCAAAAGCTACCTGGGGGATGCTCACGTCTCCTGGTATGGAGTCTCTGCAGACACCTGGAACTTCTTTTTTGTCTGATCTTTCCATGTAGAAAATAGCAGCAAGCTGAGCCTACTGAGCTGTCCTATGCATATAAATGACCAGTGGTTCATGTAATTTTGGACCATGGGAGCTAATGGCTCATAATAGGGCCCCTGAGGGGTGAAGCCAAGATAACTAGGAGGAGTATGGAGCCAAAGATATGATGATTAGGTAGAGTTTCTTATTAAAATTTATGAAGTGCCTGAAGTCTAATTTATCCATGACACTAGAGGACAATAACTGTCCATTAACCTTTTTTTTTTCCTGTTTGCAGTTAGAAGTGGACTGAATATTTATATAAAACGTATGTTCGATTCATGCTGGCTATTAAAAGGCACTTGCAGGGAAAGCTGTCAACCACGTGAAATATTTAACATTTTTTGTGGTACACAATACCTATGCTGCATAGACCCAGAGGACATGCCCACTCTGTTTGTGAAGTAATTGTGAGTATTTGGGCTCTCCCACTGGCTTTCTTGGGGATTCTGAGATGTGTATTGCACTATTAAAATGATAGCTTTAGGCTGTTAGTATTTCTGTAGGCTGTGTTTCTTGCTTGCTTTCCTTCAGGAAATACGTTAAACTAAATTCTTTGTCACCAGTATTTTTATTGTTACCCCACAAGGGGCATTTTCTAAGGTGCTTCTAAAGGGCATGCCCCAGCACTTGTGGAATTATCCAATAGTTACTTCTTTAAAACACTTTTGTGGGGCTGCAGACAGAGCTCAGGGTCTCAGCCATGCTATACAAGGGCTCTACAACTGAACTAGATCAGCCCCAGGGGTCCTTCTACAGGTCTGGTTTCTACACTGAAACGCTTTTGTGAATGTATTCCATTGTATCGTGTGACTGTGCTCATCACTCTCAATGGTTTGTAGTACTGTGTTGGAGAAACATACCTGTGACTATTCTTGTGCAGTTAAATGATTGTATCCATAGTTTCCAGTTTGGGAGTTTTTATAAATAGTGTTTTGACAAATGTTTCTTTCTACCTTTTTTATAGGTCACATTCTGTCTTAGTAGATCCACGGGTAGTTGCAGACCCAGAAATCTCACCTCGGTCTCTCTAATTATGCTGATTTACATTCTCACCTAATGTGGTCACTTCTTATTCTGGATCCCAGCTGGTGTTTTCTATCTCCAGTCCCTCTTGGGAATATTCATACTAATAATGCATAGTAACTGAATTGTATTTCACCTAGAATAATAAATGTTTACCGATTGGTCAGATGTCCTTGTTTGTGACTGGAGTACAGCTGGAAGTTAGAGCTCTTGCCTATGTATCCTTATTCATGATGTGTTTATTCAAGCTTTAATGTAGAAAAAAGGAAAATAAAAGTCACATGGAAAATACCTAAATTGAAGTGTTGAGTGTGTTGCAGTTTATAATACCCTTGGGGATTTTCTATTGCTTAGTGTGACTACACCATTTAAACGTTTCTGGGTGGGGTGTATCTCAGTTTGCAGAATGCTTTCCTTGTATGCATGAAGCCTTGAGTTCATTTCCCCAGCCTCTGCTTTCAGGGCCTGAATTATAGGCATGCACCTCCACACTTGGCTTCCGGATTTTCTATCCATCATGAAAAGTGGGGCACCGAAGGCATTTTACTAATATTGTGTGTCCAGGACCAAAAATGTCCATTATGATATTTTGGATGTAGGCCTCAATCCCAGGAGCTTGAATCTCACATTATCTTTTAGATGTTGGCCGGTTACCACCAGATGGCTTGGCCTCAGTGGAGGATGTCTCCTAGTTTGTATAACGGTAGACCTAAGCCCTGGGTGAACCCACATCCATCCTGAGGCTGGGGAGACATGCCTGGTAGAATGTTTGAGGGATTGTATATGTGCCTAGGGACTGGTGAGAGGCTGGTGAGGATGTGCAGTTTTAGGGTTGTCTCTGGGATTAAAGAAGATATTTGATATCAGCTTTATACATGATAATAGATGTCTTCTGCTATCACCCCCATGATTGGAAAGCTATTTAAGAGGATGCTTGAATAAAGCGTGGACTCCAGTCTCGAGGATGGACTGAGAGCCCTTCTGAGATGACAAGATGTATCTGTCTCGTCCTTAATGCCGTGGGGTAGCTAGGAGTTTCCTGATCCACACTCTCCCACTCAGGGATGGACCTGGGACTGTTCAGATGGTTCCAATTGCAGCCCCAAATACATCAATCCAGAATAGATGGCCTCTGCAGTGTAGGACTGATATAGGCTGAACCCCAGCAAAACGGCACTGAAATGTGGGACCTGAGAACGGAGGAAGAAATGATGGACACCACAGAGAAATAGATACTGCGGATGTACCAGTCTGAGAAGAAGCGCATGCAGGAAAAAAAGAAAAAAAAGAAGTCAAATGCGGTGAGTGAACGGTGTTAAGTTAGGAGTAAAACTGTATATAATTGTAGAAATAGGAAACAGATAGTTGTAATATAAAACAGGAAGATATTAGTCAGTTGACAAAGAAGTAAAGTGGGTTAGTTAACCCTAAGAATGAAAATGTACACAATGTAGATATGAGACATTGAAATGTCAGTCAGATGATAAAGAAGTAAAATGTAATGAGTTAGACTCCAGAGTAAAAAAAAAAAATGCAGATAATTGTAGATGTGAAACAGAGGAATATTAGCCAGATGATAAAGAGAAGTAAGTTAACCTTGAGAGTAAAAATGTATATAGAGATATGAAACAGAGAATTATTAGGCAGATGATTGTCTATTTACTTGGATATATTTTAGTAGCCAGGAGAGCTGAAGTAAAGCAGGAACAGAAGATTTTAGAGTTTAAGAGTTTTGAAAGGATCCTTCCCTCTCACAGAAGCCACTATTGCAACTGTATCAGAGTTGGCGAAATGAAGGTGCAACCGCTCATACGTGCAAGACAGCAGGAAATATCTGCCCCTAAACTGGTTAGGAATGTAATGGAGAACAAAAACCTCCTTGCCTACTAAGGAGCAGCTGGATGAGAAAGAATATACAGGGCAGAATGATTCGAATGAATATGAAGAGAGAGTTGCTAAGTATCTGGATAGGAAGTTTTCACCTCCCTCATTTTTAACTGGGAATGCAGAGAGACAAAAACCTGATGGTAAAATTCAGCAGGAGCTAAGAGACTTGAAAGATTTAGCAGAATCGCACTCTCAGGAGATAAGAAATTTGCAGGTTTCCTCAGATCAGAGAAATGATCTTTTGTCTATGATAGCAGCAAACATAGATCAGCCTAAGGCACCCCCAGTCAGGATA
This sequence comes from Cricetulus griseus, assembly GCF_003668045.3. Lineage (NCBI taxonomy): Eukaryota > Metazoa > Chordata > Mammalia > Rodentia > Cricetidae > Cricetulus > Cricetulus griseus. The sequence goes on along the minus strand of NW_023276807.1, from coordinate 218,072,644 downwards.
GACAGTCACAGCAGGTCAGAAATCTCCAATACAAGCTAGTATTAGAGAAGCGGCCAATAGAAAAAGATGCTCAGGGATTTCAGACATTTCCTGTATCAGAGCATAGGGATACTCAGAGAAACATAAGCAGGATGCATGTGCCAATACCATTTAAGCAGCTCAAGGAACTAAAAATAAAAATGGCTTATGTTCAGTATAGACCAAGAGCGGTTTTCACCCAGATGCTAATAGAGAATATTGCTGTAGAAGCCTTACCCCCAGGAGATTGGAAGCAGATTGGCAAGGCCTGCCTGTCAGGGGGAGATTATTTGTTGTGGAAAGCAAAATTTGCAGAGCAATGTCAGATCACAGCTGAAAAAGATGGAGCCCATACCTTCCAGTCTCTTATGAAATGCTCACTGAGAAAGGACTATACAAAGATACAGATCAGAAGTTAGGTTTTGAGATAGCAGTGTATACACAGATTGGTGCAGCTGCCAAGAGAACTTGGAACAAGCTTCCAGCTGCTAGGACACAGACCAAAGGTTTTGTAAAGAGCAGGCAGGGACCTAGGGAGTTATTTCAGAATTTTGTCTCTAGGCCAATACAGACATTATCCAGAAAAGTAGGAGATACAAGTGTTGAACTTTTGATTATGAAGCAACTAGCTTATGAGAATACTAATATAGCATGCCAGGTCCATACACCCCACTCAGAATTGGGCCCTGGGCTGTATGGCTGGCTCCGTTCACAGCCCCGAAGACATCCGTCTGGAAAAATTGTATTGCCATCAACTTCTTTCAGATCTGTCAATTTTTGCTTTGCATATTTAGGTTCTTAGGCATGAGGATCACATATGCTTTTCAAATTAAAAAAAAATTAGAATGAACTTGCAATTTTTTCCTGATAAGCTTCCTGACTCTTCCTGGCTCTTCTCAGAACAGTATCTACTTGACTGTCCTGTAGATATATCTCATAATTCATCTTTACATTTTTATATTTTTTTCCTTTTCTATTTTCAGACTGGTTGATTGTCGGTCCACACTGGCTGATGGTTTCTTCTGCTTGACCTTTGTCTGATGTTAAAACCTCCTCCCTGAAGATTTCAACTCAGTTACTATATTATTCAGCTATGAAATCTCTGTTTTGGTGCTGTGTGACTTTTATGAATCCCTTTATGTGTGGTAGACTCCATTTATTAAGGAAGCATGACATTCTGCAGAGAGAGAGAGAGAGAGAGAGAGAGAGAGAGAGAGAGAGAGAGAGCATTCTTTGCTTCATTGAGTATATAAAACAAAAGGTGGGGCAGGGAGAAAGTCAGGCTTCCCTTTCTCTGCACCACCATGCGAGCAGGAATATGGTATGTCTTCATGTCACCATGGACACATGTCTTATCACTCACAACAGGGACCATACAACTGCATACCATTGCCACTTCAATACCAACGGGAAAGGCAGCCACCATGGGATTGCCCTCATGATTGCTTTACCCTCCAACAGATCAGCCTTAGTTAGATGCCTTCTCAGTCATGGCAGGGACCGTGCAACTCTGCGTTTGTCTGTCCACGTCCAGGCTCTAACTGAAGAATAAAAGGGCTCTTTGCTCAGCAAAGGTGGTTCAGTCCTTAGAGACGAATCCACCCTGCAGCTGGAAAAGGCTAAACATTCATCCTTGAGGTGTCTATGTACTTCGTTCCACAGACCCTCGTGAATACCCACGCCTGGTACACAGCATCATCTTTGCTTTTTGTCCGTCGCTGTTCAGGCTCAAACTGTACTGTGGGACATTTTCTAGGGATATTCGAATAGGTATCTGTTTTCCTCCAGAGAGGGCACCAAAGACACAGCCAAGAGATGATGTACACAAGTTTGTCTTGACAAAACAATGAGTTTATAAGAGTTACTAAAGCGGGAGGGGGGAGCAGGGAGGAACACAATGATAGACCCTCAGGCAGGAGCATCACTGAGAAACTCATTCCAAGATGGTTGGTTGTTGGGAGCCAAAGATCTCAGGGGTTGGCATGAGATCCTAGGCCATGCTTGGCTGGCTACATAGTTGTATATTAACCTGTACATAGAAGCTCCTTAGAACCTCAACTCAAGAAAAGAAACAACTTGACCCAGTCCTCCACCCATAGGCTCAGTCATCGAGGCCACCCTTCCTGGACTTGTAACCTTGTAACCTTGCTGAGCTTATTTTTTGTTTTTGTTTCGTTTTTTGAGACAGGCTCTCTCTCTGTAGCCCTGGCTGTCCTAGAACTCGCTTTATAGAGCAGGCCAGCCTCAAACTCAAGAGATCTGTCCCCCTGAGTACTGGGATTAAAGTTGTGCACCACCACCACCAGGCGTGAACTCATTTCTTAGTTTTTATAGTTGTTTTTAATAGATGTCTTGAGATTGTCTATGTGACTAATCACACACCTTAGACAAGAAGTTTTTCTTTGTATTTAATTGATGGTCTTTGACTTCTCCTCCTCATCACACTGACTAGTAATTTTCTCCCAGTAAGACACTGAGCAAGAATTTTGAGACCAGGTATTTTCTTCTTCGTTTTTAATTTTTTTCCTTTTTTTGTATTTATGTGTATGAGATTTTTGCCTACAGGTATGTCTATGCACTATGTGTGTCAGTGCCTAAAGAGGCCAGGAGAGGGCATCAGATACCCTGGAACTCAAGTTACAGATAGTTGTGAGTCACCATGTGGGTGCTGGGAATAAAACTCTAGTCCTCTGGAAGAGCAGCCAGTGCTCTTAACCTCTGAGCCATCTCTGGAGAGATGCCCCTTTGCCTTCTTTTTGATTCTTGTGGCAATACAGTATTTCACCACTACATATGTTATCTGCAGTTTTTGTTTGTTGCTATTGTTTGTTTGTTTTAAAATTACATTGAGGAAGCTGCCTTTTTTGCCTAGTTTCTAAGATTTCTCAGCCTGAGTTATTTATATACTTATTTCTGTTAAACAGAGTTTGTCACTCACAAGTGGCACATGTACTATGCACTGCCAAATGTGGAGCTCCACCCAGATGCCATCCCTTACCCATCTGTAATTTATGTTGAAAAGAACAGGAAGGGATGGACCTTGGAGTAACTTGGGGAGATGACATCTGAAGTTTAAATTCCTTGAGATGTAAGTCATATGGTGATAAGCACATTATTTCCATAAAGAATTAGATAGCAGGAATGATATTTCTTCATGTCTATAATATATTACTGTCACATTATTTGTGTGTGTGTGTGTGTGTGTGTGAGTGAGTGAGTGTGAGTGCACGAAAATGCATGCGCCAAGCACCATGGTACATGTGTGGAGGTCAGAACAACTTGTGAGAGTTGACTCTTTCCTTTATTTTTTAAGATTTATTTTTATTGGGGGCAGGGGAAGGAGTCACAGGCTCTCCTGGAGCTGCAGTTCCAGGCAGTTGTAAATCATCTGATGGAGCTGAGGTCCTGGGAAAGAACAGCAAGAGCTCTTAACCACTGAGCTGCCTCTCCAGCCCCCATCTCTCTTCTTTCACTATAATGGATGGAACTCACGTCATCTGGTTTGGCACAAGCACCTTTATCTACTGAGCCGTCTTCCTGGCCCTATTGATGTCACTCATATCTTTCATCGTGTGTAGTGACAATCACTAATGTCTAAATTGTTGCTTCCGAGGTTTCTTTGTCCTTGGAAATCATGCTTATATATTTTTTTTATGACTCAGATATGACCTGTTCCCCAAAGGCCATCTGTTGAAAGCTTAGTCTTCAACACAAAAGTTTTAGAGGAAGAATTAGATGTAGAGGACTCTGACTTCATTAGCCCAACAAATGCTCCTGTGTTGATGGGCTTTAAGAGAAGTGAGGGAAACTTTGGAGATAGGCCCCAGCTGAAGGGAAGTAGTCCTGACTGAGCATGAGCCAAGGACTAGGTACTGCACCCCCGCCCCCCTTCTCACAAACTCATCTCCATACTGCAAGGTTGGCAGCTTTGCTCTGTCACATGCTCCCTGCTCTGGTGTTCTGCCTGGTCCTGTTCCAGAAGCAAGGATCCACACAACCGTAGACTGAAATCTCTTCAGTGTGTGCCAAAATAAAGATCCCTCCTATTTAAGTGGCATTTCTCGGGGATTTTGCCACAGCAATGAAAACTAATATATTAATACAGGCATCTTCTATGTTTAACTACATCTGAGAACCAGTGACTGAATGTTTTCTAGATTAGAAAGACATTTAGAACTGGAAAGGACAACTTACCCACGAGTTTGCATAGAATCATCCTTCCTTGTTAGTCCTCTAATTGAGGACTCCAGACTAAAAATGAAGCTGCATTAAGGGCTTACTAGTTTTAGAGTCAGCAAGTAGAGCTGTTAAGCTTCCATGAAAGACCACTGAGCTAACACAAAATCATGACATTTATGTGGTTCAAGCAATTTCCAGCCCAATTTCTTTAACTATAACTCACTTGGAAGCCTAGGGCTAAAATAGGCAAAGGTTGGATCATTGTCTTGGCTAAATAACAATAACGTTGGACAACCTTGAGTGAGAAAACATCCCCAGGGAAACACCACATCCATGCCCACCCCCCCCCAGAGTCACCCTAGTAGTCAATATAGGAATTTAAATGACATTTGAAGGTAGGAAGCTTGCTATAAACTATCTGAGACCATCTGCCTTTGGGCTAGAAAACTTGCATAATGGAATTTGGAAAAGCAGAGAGGAGTGAAATGAGTTTGTGAACACGGAGAGGGGGAGAACAGCTAAAGGTCAGATTGAAATCTATTCTGATGAAGGAGTAACATTGTCCCAGGAGGTTGAACACAGTGACATAACCCTATGATATATATATATATATATATCATTAAATATATTATATTAATATATATTAGATTAATATATATTAAACTCCCCAACTCTAAAAGCATCCAATAAATATATATAAGCAAATGAGTTAAATATATAGTCATCAAAAAGAAATCCAAGGGGCTGGAGAGATGGCTCAGAGGTTAAGAGCACTGGCTGCTCTTCCAGAGGTCCTGAGTTCAATTCCCAGCAACCACATGGTGGCTCACAACCATCCGTAATGAGATCTGGTGCCCTCTTCTGGTGTGCGAGTATACATGGAAGCGGAATGTTGTATACATAATAAATAAATAATATCTTAAAAAAAAGAAATCCAAATGACCAATACAATTCTGAAAAGTGTTCAGTCTTTTTATCTGTCAGGAAAATGTAAAATCAAAACTACACTCCAGGGGCTAAAGAGATGGTCCATCCACTACCTGCACTTCTCTTGCAGAGGACCCTGGTTTGACTCAGCATCCTCTGCTTCTCACTACTGTAATTATGGTTCTGTAGAGCAGGGCTCCCTCTTCTGGTCCCCCACCCCCACCCCGCTCCTGCACCTAAAAGGTGCACATAAACTTCAGCAAGCACAACACACATTCACCATTAACATCAATAACAATAATAAACTCTTTTAAAAATTATCAAAAAGTCTCCAGATCCCATCTCACTCGTGTCTGGGTGGCTATCATCAAGCAGTCGCGCAGCAGTGAGGGTGGGGCCGCGTAAGCCGGTCACAGCTGTGCTCCTGGACCATGGGAGGAGGAGGCTCCCGGCTTCCAGGGCGATGGCCAGGCTGCAGGCGCTGATACAGGGGGTTCTGAGAGCGCTGTTGTGGCGGGCACTACAGGCACTGCTCTGCCGGCACCGTGCGCTCATCTCTGCGCCGCGCGTGCGTCCGAGCACCTGGAGCTGGATCTGGTGGCTGCCCAAGCCTCTGGCGAACCGTGGGAACCCTCGTCGCAGTCCGGACCCGCACCTGCACCCGCATTCGCACGGATACCCGCACGGGGACCCCGCGCTGGGAGCCATGCATCCCGGGCTGCGCTGGCACTTGGACGGACGGACCCTGCATAAGCTGCCTGTGCACCTGGGCCTGCTGATCACCGAGCTGGAGCACAGCTTCTCGGACGTGGCGAGCATCGTGGTGTGGTGCGTGGCCGTAGGGATCTCCTACGTTAGCGTCTACGACCACCAAGGTATTTTCAAGAGAAACAATTCCAGACTGATGGAGGAAATTTTAAAACGACAAGAACTTTTGGGCTTAGATTGTTCCAGATACTCAGTAGAGTTGGCAGAGAGTAATGACAAAGACGGTTTAGTTTTAAATTGCGGGTCGGCAGTGCAGGTGCTGTCCCCAGAAGACGGAAAAGCAGGCATTGTGCGAGCGGCCCAGGACTTCTGCCAGCTGGTGGCGCAGCAGCAACGGAGAGCCACGGATCTCAACGTGGATGTGTTTGATGACTTGCTTCGTTCCCAAGGCTTCCCGGATCCGGATTTAGTACTGAAGTTTGGTTCTGTGGACAGCACATTAGGCTTTCCACCCTGGCAAATCAGACTGACTGAAATAATCTCCTTGCCTTCTCACCTGAACCTCAATTACGAGGACTTCTTCTCCGCTCTTTGTCTGTATGCCGCGAGTGAACCGCGTCTGGGAAAGTAGTGATTCAGGCTTTTGGAACAAAGGATCCGAGCGACTCTAATATTTACAAAGTACCTCTAAAACCCTGTGCACACCTAGTTCATATTCCTCATAATTTATCAGCAGACACAAAAAGTGTCTTACTCGAGAGTGCGTGCGTGCGTGCGTGCGTGCGTGCGTGCGTGTGTGTGTGTGTATGTGTGTTTGGGAAGAAACAGGGAATGGAGTACTACAGGATGTGAGCCTTCAGATTTAAAGGACTCAGCCCGTACAACTTTCCTGACTTTGTGAAGTACAGGGAATGATTAGAACTGGTTGTTTAGAGTGGGGTGAGGGTAAATTTTGTTCAGCTTATCCTAGTGACCAAGCTTTAATTTTTAAGAATAATATATTGGCTGACTAGATGGGAGTATCCTCATTTTGAGGGCAATTCGGAGGAGTGGGATCCTGCACTCACACGTTGAAAGTTTGCTTATATTCAGAACCTCTCTCCTCAGATTTTCTGGCCGTTTCCATCACTTTATTCTAGTCAGCAACGTGACTTCTGAGTCCTGCTTTGGTGGCCTGTGTTCTGTGTTGTAAAGATCATTTGAAAAAGAAATTGCTCCATACTGAAGTGCAGAAGACAAAAATTTTAGATGTTTAATTAGGCAGGCAGAAACTAATCGTCTTAAAGGTGGAAATTTTCTTTAAAAGGCAGTTTTGGTGCCTTGGCTGGTATGAAAAGTAGCATGTTACATAGTTCGTAAAAACATTTCCATCAGCTTTTTATTTAAAATGGACATTTGAGAGAAGCTAGCCAGGTAGCTCGGCCCTCCAACGGAGCCAGTTCCTCTTCTGAGTAACACCTGGGATTTTTTTCCTCCACAAATCTCAATAACAATTTTGCATAGGCAATTAAATAGGATGGAGGCCTGTGTCACAAAGTCTATGAAAATAATTTAACTTGATCATTTATGTTCTCTTGTGTCGTAGAGAACAGCACTGGCTCTATTATTTTAAGAAAAAGTCAAGAATATGATAGAGTCTTGATGTTTTCCCACACTGCTCACGATTCCATGAAAACAATTCTTTCTATGTGATGGACAGTTTTGAGAAAGCTCTTACCAGCAAGAGTCATGTACATTTAGTGTGGAGCCTTTGACTACCAGGCCCATAGAATCTGAAAAACAGCAAAGAAAACTGGGCTTGGAAATACAGTCTAGAATAGCTTCTCAAACTCTGAGGGAAAGAATATGTTTCTACTTGGAATTGGAAACCGCATTTATGATGTAAAAAATATAAAATTATTCAAATAAATCCTGGTCCAGTGATATTACTTTGCACTTAAGGTTTTATTGTACACATTTTTAAAAGATCTTAATTATTACAAAAATTTTGTGTGAAGCCACAGCATATGTAAACATTATTAGAGAATCCCCCATTTCTGGTGTGTCCTGTGCAGTGATCCATGTTCCATTGGTTTTTATTTCCCCCAGAGGGGTTAACTTAAAAATTTTAATGCTTTCCATTAACATGATATATATGTTCTTAATAGACTTTCTGGGGTTTATATGGCTTTAGTGAATTAAACTTAGCTAAATTGAAGTAAAGGGATTTAAGACTTGTTAGCCCTACATGATGGTGAACACCTTTAATCCCAGCACTCAGGAGTCAGAGGCCGGTGCATCTCTGTGAGTTCCAGGCCAACCTCGTCTACATAGTGAGTTCCAGGATATCCAGGACTACACAGAGAAACCATGTCTCAAACAAACAAACAAACAAAATCACTAACAAAAAGAAACAAAACACAAACCAAAGCAAGCAAACAAATTGTTAAAAACAAAGTTACGTTGCCCATTGGAATATAACCAAAATCTTAAATCTAACAAGACTTGTAGTCTAGGAAGAATTGCTTAAATTCTAGGGTTTGCATTTGAATGTAAACATTCCAGAACCTTGTCACTTGATTGCTGATGCAATCTGGACTACTTGAAGTGTATTCTTCACTCTGTTATTCTTGCCAGGATCATCACAAGCTTACACCATCACAACCCCTTTTGAGCTTCCGAGGGGCCACATGTCTTTGCATGTATTAAAGGGTTTTTTATTTAAGTTGTTTCTTCTTGACAGTCTCCAAAATTGAAAAATTGCCAAATTGAACCTACTTACAGATGGTTCCTTGGAGCACATAAAGAAGTTTGAGGGCTTGAACTCTATTCTGAAGCCGGATTGGGGATCGCTTCTTCAAACTGACTGGTGTAACCGGTTACTGCTTGACTCTGAAAAGCAGATTAAAATGTGAATAGCAGGTTCTGGTGCATTGTGACTGAGTTCTGAATGCCTGTTTCTGACAAGAAAATGCTATATTAATGAACAGTGCCAAATAAATTGTGCTTATCTATAATTCACTCTTTGAATGTACACTAATTAGCTCTTCCCATCTATGTGATGGTTCTGTTCTTAGAATCAGTGAAATTTTTGTGATGTTTGGGGTGGAAATTTTGGCAACATGCGAACAACTTATACAGCAGGTTTTTATGATTAAGGAATCAAATTTATTGGATTTTTATTAATAAAAGTTGAAACATGTCTGAATGAAAATTCAATAAAAGAATATATTTTCTTCATGGACCATATGAATACTATATTTATTCTAAACAGGACTGTCAAAAGGACTACTACTTTCTTTCTCCCTTCCTTTCTTTCTTTCTTTCTTTCTGAGACAGGACTGGTTTTGTTTTGTTTTGTTTTGTTTTTTGTTTTTTAGCTAATACATATTTTTGGAGTATATTCTCATTTTCACCAGTTATATCTTTGCAGTCTTAGATTGTTTTCTTATTTAAACCAAGAGGGTCTCCCTTGCCTTTGGTAGAACTGTTGTATTCCACGGTAACTAACAGCTGAATTTTCATTTTATCTAGAAATGGTGACTTACACTTTCAAGCCATTTAAGAAAGACTTGGGGGGCTGGAGAGATGGCTCAGAGGTTAGGAGCACTGACTGCTCTTCCAGAGGTCCTGAGTTCAATTCCCAGCACCCACATGGTGGCTCACAACCATCTGTAATGAGATATGGTGCCCTCTTCCGGCCTGCAGGCATACATGCAGGCAGAACATTGTATACATAATAAATAAAATCTTTAAAAAAACTTATTTTTTAAAAAAAGACTTGGACAGTTTTTATGGGCAGGAAATTGAGAGGTAAGAAGTGTGACTTGCCTAAGCACAGAGGGAACTTTCTAACATAAGACTCCGGTGTAGAGGGCTTTGCACAGATTCCATCTAAACCCAGGACCTACCAAAGGTCACACTTTGACTCTGGTTAATGGAAACCTCCTTTAACAAAAGTGACTGTAAGATGGTTTGAAGGAAAACTCAGGGCCTGTGTCAGCAGTTCCCCATGGTTTTAACTGATAGCTGTGAATGGATAAAAGTTATGGAAAAGGAGACTGTGAAAAGGATTTATTGGAGGCTTAAAAACATTCACTATAAATAATGACAATATTTAAGAAAATTAGAGGGTTCAGAGAAAAAAAGCCAAGAGACCTTGATTACATCATGATGACAATCCTTCTAAGATTTCCTTTTATTTCAAAAACTATGTTGGCTGGATAAAAAAGATTCTTTTAGAAAAGAAAGAAAGAAATCAAACAACAAATTCTGGCAAGGTTGTAGAAGGAAGGAGCTTTTACACTGCCAGTGGGAATAAACTAGTGCAACTGCTATGGAAGTCAGCCAGAGGTCTCTCAGAACACTAAATTCGGAACCACCATGTAATTCAGTGGTTTCACTCCTGGGTCTATGTCTTAAGGACTCTAAGTCAGCAACATGCAGAGATATCACACATGTGTGTCCACTTGCAGAACTAGTCACAACAGCCCTGACACACACCTACCAAGAGACGAATGAATAAACACAGTCTGCATCCACAATGAAACCGTGGATAACCACTAAGAAAAATGAGCTTTGGATAAGATGGTGAGCTGGTGAGAGAGAGAGTAGAGAGGAAGCCGAGAGGAAGAGAGTCCTAATACTTCTTATCATACTTTTACTTCCTCTTCCTCTTCTTCTAAATAATCCATGGAGCTTCATTAGCATCGCCAAGGCCAACCTTGTATACATGATGAAGTATACAGTTGAAAACACAATCTGATAAGAAATTACACATGTGAAAATAGACTGTAAGACCTGATGAAATGTGCATTTATTTCAATGTGACCATCTAAGCATGAAATTCCTTTTATTCATCATTCCATTTATTCTTATGTAGACAAGGAAATTTTAAATACTTTTGACGTCATTTCCTAGGCAGATGGAGTTCAACTTGTCACCATGTCCTTTTACTCTTTATGTATTCCTTTGACCGGCAGCAGATGGTCCAGTCCTCACAGTATCTGATGGCATATTCGGTGGTTTCGCATTTCATTCTGCAGTGGCTGTACTCTGAGGAGCACCCGTGACTCTCAAAGAAGATTCCTGCTTCGAAAAGAGAAAACAGACACATTTCACTGTATCACTTATTTGTTATTACATTTTAAAAGATTCATTTTTACTACTTTAAATTTTGTGTGTGTGTGTGTGTGTGTGTGTGTGTGTGTGTGTCTGTCTGTCTGCCTGTCTGTCTGTCTGTCTGTCTGCCTGCCTGCCTGCCTGCCACATGTGTGTGAATACTAGTGAAGTCCAGAAGAGGATGCTGGATCCCCTGGAGCTGATGTTTCGGGTGGTTGTGAGCCACCTGACATGGGTGCTGAGGATCAAACTTCTATCCTTTGCAAGAGCAGTATCTTAACTGCTGAGCCATCTCTCTAACCTCTTTGTTATTTTTATTTTTAGTATTAAGTTTTGAAATTTTACTTGATATGTGTGAGTGTTTTTGCCTGCACACATATTTGTGTGCCGTGTGCATGCCTGGTGCCCATGGAGGCCAGAAGAACTATCAGGTCCCCTGGAAGTGCAGTTTCTGGGCTGCCGTGTGGGCTCTGAGAATATAAAGCCTGGTCCCGTGCAAGAGCAGCCAGGGCCCTTCACCACTGAGCATCTCTCTAGCCACTTTGATTTGCTATTTTTATTGTTTAAAGTAGTTTATGATTTAAGAACAAAATAAAGAACTTTCCCAGGATGTAAGAAAAACAATATTAAAATGAATGCAAGAGAAAACAAGATGGTGATAAGCACCGACAAAGGATGATTTCTTCTGGAAAGAGCAGGTAGATGAGGCAGGGGCAGAAACATTTACTGTACGTTTGTGCCTATGCTAAAAAAAAAAAAAAAAAAAAAAAGCATAGTTAGTTCCTGAAGCAAAACTATTTCAAACGTGCTCATGCTATTTATGTCATGGGATCAGTCTATGTGCCTGTCCACAGATAAATGGAAACAGACACGGATCAAGCTATAAAGGATAGAAATGTCACTAGCAGGAAAATATAGGGGCCTGAAGAGCATCACATTCATTAAGCAAAACTATCTGGACCAGGAATGTTTCCCTGTTTTCCTTCTGTGGATTTTGAAACAGAACCTCACTATGTATCCTTGAATGGCCTGGTACTTATCATGTAGCCCAGGCTATCTTTGGACTCATGCCAATCCTCCTGGCTCAGCCTGGGAAGTCCTGAGGTTACAGGTATGTGTCATCATGTTTTCTGTCATATGTGGAATCTAGAATAAATGAAAACATCTGAGTAGAATGGAGACTATCAGAGAGGTAAAGAGGCAGGAAGATCTAGGGAGGGAGACACGGAAGGGGAGGATGCTGGGTGCCAGTGGACACCATCAGAAGAACTGGTCCTTCTATCCAGTTTTTAAAATTATTATTATTGTTATTATTATTATTATTATTATTATTATTGGTTTTTTCAAAACAGGGTTTCTCTGTGTAGCCCTGGCTGTCCTAGAACTCACTTTGTAGACTAGCCTGACCTCAAACTCAAGGAGATTCACCTGCCTCTGCCTCCTGAGTGCTGGGATTAAAGGCGTGTACCACTAAGTCCAGCTAACAAATCTTAAATCCCTTTAAACTTCAATTAAGCTAAATTTAATTCACTAAAGCTGTAAAAGACCCAGAATGTCTATTAAGAACTGACTGATCATGAACACCCTCATGTGTACGATGACATATGTTTTAAAATCATTTAAAACTATTGAGGCTGCTCTATCTGTAACTTGACCCTGAAAACAGACAATGTGTCCAATAAAATATTTTAAGACAACAACCTGGAGGGTGGGAGGAAGTATTTACAAACTTACATCTGACAAGGACTTAGTGCTGAAATACACAAAGAACTCACAACTCAATAATAAAGAAAAACTCCAATTAAAAGTGGGAAAAACACTTAAGCATGTAGGGAGAAACCCTGATTAAGAGGTTCCCTCGTGGTCAGTGGTACCCCTAATCGGGGTTTCTCCATACATAAGCAGATGTTTCTTTAAGGCCTACAAATGACCAAAAAGCCAATGAAAAGTTCAGCTATCGTTACTGATAGAGAAATTCAAATGATAACTACGATGGGCTATCACTTCATCTCCAGCATGACTGTAATGAAGAGTAGATGGTGGACAATAGCAGGTGCTGGCTGACCTTGTGCACCACCATGGTAATGTAAGAAGAGCAAACAGCCATGGAGTGCAGTTTGGCAACTCCTCAAAAACACAGAATACCCACAGAACACAAGAGTTTGACTCTCAAGTTTATGTTCAAGAGAACTGAAAAGATGTTCACAAAAAACTCAGGTACAAATGTTCATGGACTCACTATTAATAACCCCAAAGCATAGCAATCAATCCACCAGCTGATACCAAGCATATAAAAGCCATAGAGTATAAGTTTAAAAACCTAAAAATTAGCCAGGCAGTTGCGGTGCATGCCTTTAATCCCAGCACTTGAGAGGCAGAAGCAGGTGGTTCTCCAAGTTCAAGGCCAGCCTGGTCTACAGAGCAAGTTCTAGGACAGCCAGAGTTACATAGAAAAACCCTGTCTCAAAAAATAATTTTAATTATTAATTTTAGTAGACACTTTATTGATATTTTTCAATCTTATGTATATGTATTTTTATATGTGTGTGTGTCTGTGCACCACACACAGGTGGTGTCCATAGAGGAGAGAAGAGGACATAGGATCCCTGGAACAGGAATTGCAGGTGGTTGTGAGTCACCATGTAGGTGCTGGGAATCAAACCCTGGTCCTCTTGAAGAGCAGCCAGTGTTCTTAACCACTGTGTTATGTTCCCACTCCAGTGGAGCAATTTTCAGTAACAGAAGGAATGAAGTGCAGGGATGAAACTTAGAGTGGAAGAAGCCAGACCAAAGGATCATAGGTCATATTCAGGGTCCAGAGTGGGAGAGACTTCCAGGGCATCAGGAGAGGAGGAAGGATGCGAGTATCTTTAGGACACATAGTGGTGATTGCTGCATAACTTCATAAATACACTGCAACTACTTAAGGGCAAACTTAAAAAGAGTGAATTTTATGGTAAATTATGTCTCAATAAAAACATAAAGAAACACTAATGGTCAAGGTCATCTTTAATTGTAGCTAGTAAAATATACTCCATGTAATGTGTGCATTTGAAAAATCAGCAGACAATAATATAAATCCAAGTATATGTTTGTTATATAATACTGGTAGATTTTGAATTTAATTTGGAAAGATTAAATAATTTAGCATGTGGTTAATAAGGCAAAATTGTTATTGGTAAGACCCTGATGCTGACAGTGCCACATGCTTTGGTCACAGGACGTAAAGCATAGAGTTGGAACAGTGATGGCACTTCTTCCTGCTGGCTCACCCTCATAGTGCAAAAAGGTATGCAGGCTTCCAGGGAGGGTTGTCACCAACAGTCTTACTCAGCTGTAAGCTACATGTACAATACAGATTGAGGCCCTTGGTGCAATAGCAGCAAGGCTGCCACACAGACAAACAGCCACTTTCAAATGAGATATGATCCTGATTCACAGGAAGTCCAATCCTGTGAACATATCTGATGATGCAAAGCTGGTCACAGGCCAGTGGCTGGGAGTCATAGGCCCTAGTGGAAGGCTGCTGCTGATTAGCTAATGGACATGACAGATCCATCAATACCCTCTCTAAGTAGCTGTTGTGCCCATAGAACAGTGCTGCTATCAGAGCCCGTCAGAGAAGCTTCTCTCTGCACTGGGCATCAGTGACCACAAAGATGGTCTCATACGAAGAATAAAGGATGGTGTGATACCTGCTGCAAAAGGGACATCTCTATCACCCTCTCAAGGCCCAGGGATGGTAGTAGAAGGGGTCAAGGATTGTGTGTGTATAAGATACTGAATTCTAGGTATGACATGATGATCTCACAGCAACTATGATGACCTGCACAAAACCAGGAGGCCTTCAACATCCTGTCAGGGGGAGGGTAGGGCTACTGGTATACACCCCTTCCTGAGTATGCTCAGCTAATAGTTGATGGGGGAGGGAGAAACATTTTCTTCAGTGGTATAACCACTGGTAATTTGCTCATGTTCCTGCAAACAAACTCCCAGACAAGCTCCTATAAACAAGTCTAATGAGACTCACTGGAACACACACACACACACACACACACACACACACACACACACACACACACACAAGGAAGAGAAAAAGACAAGACAGAAACAACTACAACAACAACATGCATAAATGGAGACCACTATAGAAAAGCACAACCAGTCAAAATGCAGAGTTGTGGAGCCCAGTCTCAAGGGACACATCTACAAAACACTTCTGAAGCTCAGAAAACATAGTGGGAGGGGTGGAGCAGGGGGTTTGCTGTGAGATTGAGTCTCCTAGTAATGTCAGAAGTACACACATAAAGTCTCACTAACATGACTGCCTAAACATGAACTGAGCAACGACATGACAATAATAATAGACATGCTAATGTATAAGGGAGAATGCTCAGGAGAGATCTCAACCCTACACAAAGAATTACAGGCAACTAAGAGATGCTGAGAGTAGGAGAAATGGTCTTCCTCAGGGGAGAGCACATCAGTTGGTTATCCAATACCAAATGGTCGGCTCTGAAAACATACATAGGAGTGACATTATACAGACCGAGCAGGTTAGATTATGCATGCAATAACAACTAATGCTTAAAAGGCATGAATTTGAAAGAGACCAAAGGAGGGGCCATGGGAGAGTTTGAGGGAGGAGAAGGAAGGGGGAAGTAATTATATTATTATCTAAAACAAAACAAAACAAAAACCCCAAATGCACAAACAAACCAACCCAAGGAAACCCACCATATCCTCCCACCCCAAAAATGACCTGAGGGTGGAGGTAGAAGAAGGCCAGTTGGGAAGAAGAAAGGGATTGGGGGAAGGGGATTGGGGGAACTGAATGCCATCAAAATATGTCATATACAAGTATGAAAATGTCACAGTGAAACTAATTATCATGTATAATTAATATATGCTAATAAAGATTAAAATGAATTCAGATAGAACCTTCACTCCCACTTTATGTAAGTCCACACAGACTAAGCAAAAACACCCGCCTTTCAACCAGTTCTAAAGAAATACATGACACAGTCCTTTGTCTGGTGCTGATAGCATTCTGTGAACCCAGGACAATGGAGGACGTGCCTCTTTGGCTCTCTCTTACCTTTTGTTTGGGAGGTTGGTTTTTCAAGACAAGGTTTCTCTGTGTAGCTCTGACTGTCCTGGAACTCACTCTGTAGATCAGACTGAACTCAGAGATTCTCCTGCCTCTGCCTCCTAAATTCTGGGGTTAAAGGCATGTGCCACCACCACCTGGCTTCCCACCTTCTTCTAATTGCCTGCTTTCCTTTTCTTATTTTGCCAAATTTCTTACACACCACATAGTCTCTTTCACCTCTATCGTCATACGCCCAGAATGAGAAGCTTTTGTCTTACCCAGAGAAACAATGAACAGCAAGGTGAAGACTCCCAGGGTTGAGAGTTGGACCCTCATAACTGAGGAGGAAGGCTAGTGAGAGTCAGAGGCCAGGATGAGGAGTGCCTGCATTTGGCCCTGGAGTGGTGAGCTGCTGCATGGTTATTGAACCTTTCAGTAGCAAGAACATTTCTGGGTTTCAATGAGGCTTTGTCCCAGGAGGCAACATGCAACGGACAGGACCATAATTCACTTTAAGCACCTTTATCAAATGCTGACTGGGTGTGAGCACAGATGATAAACACAAAGTGGGGAGAGAAGGAACAGTCCTGGAGAAGGTGGGGGATCTGCAACTAACTATCTGTGTCGCCTCATAGTTTCTGGAGCTGTTTAAGTTAAGCCCCCACTTACCAAGAGAAGCTATTCAGCTCATTCCCTGGTGATGGAAAGAAACCCTTGATGTGACATTGTGCTGATTTGCCAGTGTTTTAGAGAATAGACATTCAGATTTTAAACCATTCATAGGATAGTGAGATGTGGAGGGAAAACTTTGGTTATTTTTTCTGAGTTAACTGAATGAGATCAACTAACTTCTATACTGCAAGTCTTTTTTATGTTTTGTTTTGTTTCTCTGTATGGCTTTGTAAGCCAGGCTGGCCTTGAGCTCACAGAGATCCGCCTGCCTCTGCCTCCCGAGTTCTGGGATTAAAGGTGTGAGCCACAACCTCTGGCTTATACTGCAAGCCTTAGTGAACACTAATCATTCACACTTCCCAGTTGTGAAGTAATGTAGGAAAAATGGAGATGTTATAAAGCACACAAAGGCACAGAACACAAAAGTAATGGAATGACAACATGATTTTATTTCTGACAGTAGCATGACTTACCTGTGGGGCTCTGATGAGGCAAATATAGTGAATACCAGAGTAGTCTGATAGGCCTAGGGTAGCTTTACAGGAGGCAGAAACACCCCAACTTGAGAAACTATGATGTATGCCCATATCCTTGATACTGATCTTTATAACTTTAAATTAAACTGTGTGTGTCTATGTACAAGAATGTGAATATCAGTGTAGGTGCCTGAAGAGGCCAGAAGAGGGTGACAGATCCCCTGGAACTGGAGTTACAGGCAGTTGTGAGCAAACAGATGTGGTGCTGGAAACTGAAGTCAAGTGCTCAACTATTGAGATGTTGCTCCAGCCCCAGGATCTTCATTGCTTTCCAGATGTATTCATTCCAAGTTAGGGAACTTTTCCTCACTAAAATGGGAGTTCTTTTCCTGCCAACACTCACTAGAGTGCTCATTCTATTTTGGGCTTTCAGTGAATAGAACATGTAGTTAATTTATGCATGCAGGTTTGTCCTGAAGGTTGAGACATTGGAGATGCCATTGTCAGGTGGATGGATTAACAGAGACCAGGGGACGTGACTGGAGGTCCTTAGAGAGAATGCACACATTCTAGACTAAGAGGGCAAATGAGAGGAAGGAACTCTCTAGGGGTGTCTGTCTCTAAACCCAGGTTCAGGGTCTTCTTCCTTGTAAGTTCCCAAAACAGAGGTATATGGGCTCCTACTTCTCCAGGGTTCTAGAAGGTCCTTGGGGGTATGTGATACTTGATAACTCTTGCACCCACTAAGCTCAGTTTGGCTTGAGTTTTGACCATCTTTGGTCATAAGTCACAAATATACTGAATTTTGACTCCTATCTGCAAACCCTTGGCTTCTTGAAGCACAGTTTATGTGGTAAAGTGATAAAATTTATGAGAAGAAATGGAAGTCCTTTATGGAACACGGAAAGCAGAGATTTTAGGGGCTTTTTGACATTTTCGATCAATCAATATGTATTTCCCTGTGAGATAGATTTGTAATGATATGGTGCTGCCTGGAGGCCCAGGAACACTGTGTGATGCCCAGCTGCTGACTTCCATCATAGACATCAAAGGACTAATTCCACTCTACTCAGGCTATAGGCTGGTGAACACCAGGGCATTGCCAGATCACCCGAGGCCTCTGTGGGGACAGGTAGAATGCATTGACAATGCCTCTCCTCAAAGGTCAAAGAGCCATCAGCCATCAGGTACAGATTGTTACGGCAGAAAAAAGAAGATAACTTATTATCAGATAGCAAATTTGGCCTAGGATCATGGGTTTTATTGAGTGCAGCTTGTCAGAAAGTCACTAGATAGGATTCCCACAAGAAGACTAAGCTACATGTCACATATACACAGAGGGCCTAGGTCAGTCCAATGTAGCCTCCCTGGTTAGTAGTTCAGTCTCTGTGAGTTCCAATGTGCCCAGGTTAGTTTATTCTGTGGGCTTTCTTGTGGATGGATTGGGACACCAACCCAGCCACATAACCTTCAACCTACAGTTTGTCCATCTGTGGGGTGTGCTGGGGTAAGGGTGATGCAGAGATTGTGGGAGTGACCTCTGCTTACTGGCTTGCTCATGGCTTACTCAGTTAGCTTTCTTGGAGAACCCAGGACCTTCTGCCCAGGGGTTGCACCAATCACAATGGTCTGGGCCCTCCCAATCAATCATTCATCAAGAAAATACCCCCACAGGCTTGCCTAAAGGTCAGTCTTAGAGAGATATTTCCCCAGATATGTCTAGATTTGTGTTAAGTTGGCAAAAACCAACCAGAACATATTTCATGTACCAGACTCAGTGCACAGAGTATACTAGGGCATCCTTGTGTTTCAAAATTGTGCATATACACAGGAACGTTGAGACTTTGTCAGTGAATGAAGACATGTCATTTTTCCAGTATGTCTTCACTTGTGGAAGATAAGAAGGTTTCAGCTCATTGGGTGGCCATTGGTGGTGAAAATTTATCCTGTCTTCTTTCTGACTTTGTTAATAGACCTCATGTGTCTGTCGGTCATGACTTTTAAAACTGCTTAGTTCTAAATGGAGGAGTACCTAATCCCTGATCACAGTGGTATGCATGCATATATTTCACTTTGCCTTATTTACGATCTATCTGATTTGTTCACAATTGTTTTATCTGTGCAACATTGCTATTATACAAAACAATGTGTATTTGCCTTAAGAATTTTACTGTACATACTAGCCTGTAAGATGGTCTGTTATATTTTAATGTTTCACAGGTAAATTACCCTCTTATGTTATTAGATGTATTGTAAGGAAATTTTAAAGTTATTTTCTCCCATAATCATACTTTAGGAAAGTTTTTTTTTATCTTTTGTGATAGACACAAAGAGATGTAATCTTTGGGGGATTTTAAGAACTTGGATTCTGGCATTTGAGGTTTTATTTTGGGGAAAGGCATAGGGATTACAGCCTAGTTCTCAGGTGTAGTGTCGGCAAGTTCACATGATTGACAGGGTCTTGCCCATATGCTCCAAGTAGATCTCATCAGCAGTAAAAATTATATTTATATTTAGTGGTTCTAGCCAGGGCTAGTCAAGCACTCTGTTTCTGAGCTACACTCCCAACCCAGAAAAAAAAAAAAAAACTATGCTGTCAGAAGCAAATGAGAGAAAGTGTTTATATTCCAGTGAAGACAATCAAACATTATGTACTTCATATCCATTACTTTATATGTTTAAAGTTTTATCTTGATCTTTTTTGTTGGACATGCATTTTGCTTAAATATTTTCAAGGTGTGGTGTTCTCATACATTTTCTTCTAGTTATTATTATTATTGTCATTATTACTATCTAGAGAGGAGAGTATTGTTATGGCAAATCCCAAATAATTTGTCAACCCTATTTTAAAAATAACGTAGTTGGACATTGAACAGAGATATTCTAGTACATTCTGAAGCAGTAAGGGGATTTCCCCTCTTAGTTCCTTTTATTAACTTCTGGAAGATTTTTAAGAGGCTTACAGAGACCAGTAAGTATGGACTCAGGACATTTATTTCCAGGCAAGGGAGAAGGTGAGTGTAGTTAAGCAGAAGTCTGCAAAGCTTGTCCATGCTTTCCGGAGTTCGAAGCACTTACAGTTTCCTCCCCTCTAAGGAGACTTTCCTTTGGGAACGGGTGTTGGGTAAGGAAAAAACACCCACCATTTCCTGCAACATTTTTTCTCGTCGTTACATTCGCCAATGGTATCATCTGTGGATGTGCATGCTATGTCTTTGCACCTTCCTTTCAACAAAATGCATTGCTTTTCCCCTGGAACAACACCAGCCTTTCCTGCACAGGAAGAAATTGGACAACACTGTTAGTTCACTTTCAAAGTACTGTAAATGTGTGTGAAGCCAGTGCCCAGAAGGTGGTTTGGAATGGGAGACACGATGTTGTCTACACAGACAGATCATATGCTTATACAGAAATAGCAGGTTTTTTAGGGAGAGGGGTTAAGGGTTTGGGATTACACACACCTTGGAGTGAGCAGGATAACTGGTGGGAATTTAGAGATACGGTCCTCACCCTGGGCGGTACATTTTGAGTGCATAGACGTGTTTACTATTACCATTATGGGGAAGGTGTCTTTGGAACTCTCATGGATAAGCAATGTCTTGTTCAGTTTCCTCTCTAGTGAATCACCCTAAGCTGAAGACTTCAATACCTCCACCAGTTTCCACAGCACACTTATCAGATGCGTATGCTCTCATCTCCAGCCTGCTTTGTAGAAAATCAGCCCTCCCTTCTACTTCCATCTCAGCTCCCCCTTCGGAACTGTGTAAGAAACATGTTTATTGAGTTTACTCCATGCCTTTTGCATATACATGCGTGGAGGGACTCCTCAGCACTGAAAGTTTTCCTCAAGTATATATACACATTTTTTTTTTTTTTTTTTTTGGTTTTTCGAGACAGGGTTTCTCTGTAGCTTTGGAGGCTGACCTTGAACTCACAGAGATCCACCTGCTTCTGCCTCCTGAGTGCTGGGATTAAAGGTGTGCACCACCACCATGTTTTCTTAATTCATTTGGCTTTTGAGAAGCACATAGCTGAGGCTACATGTCGGTGCCCTTTGACTTGCCTTTCCAGCATCACAAAGGTTCATTCTTTCCACTGATGATGACAGGGTTGTTACATGAAAGACACATGTCTGCTTATGGTTCCTAGTAAAAGTTGATTCAGCGGTTTCAAAAACAAAGCACACAGAAGCTAAGGGCGTGGGGTTCAGGTTCCGTGAAGATGACCTTTGGCCCTGGCCCTGACTTGTTTCCCTACCAGCGTGTCTCCCCCCCCTCCTCGTTGTGCACTCACTCAGCTGTCCCTGTAGACACCCACACTCTACTCTCCACCTTCCGTTCTGCAGCGGCTGCAGCATCTCTAGGCCTGTTGCTATAGTGCCCACCCGAATGTCAATAAACAGCGGCTGAAGCAAAAATAAAAACATAAAAATAAAAACAGAGCACACAACACTGAGAGAGAAAAGTGGTGGGGGAATAGAGGAAGAATTGGAGGGGAGGGGTTAGGGAGTGGTTTCATCAGAACACATTATATGCATGCATGAAGTTCTCAAACAATAAAAAGAATTAAAAAAAAAAAACACAATCAAAGTAAGGTACTTTGATCTTTTCCTGGGTCTTTGACATCCTGGGTTCACAAGAGACCTGGCTGTGTTAAGTGCTCCCCAAATGAGGAACTGCATGACTTTGGTTTACTGTATCCTCATAGTGCAACCCATTTGGGAAGAGCAAAGGAGGGCTGATATTGAGGGGTCAGGGATCCTGACTTGCAATATAGGTCCCTGAGTTTCCGGTCAACACTGCAGGAGGCTACCTCTCCCTTCCTCCTAAACAGCCTTTCAGTACTCTCTTTATTACAATATGAACCCTGAGATCCAGCTTCTTCACATTTTTAAGAGCTATGGTCAGGACATTTTAGAATTCATCTATAAAATTTACTCATCAAATTCAACTCAATTTTTAGATCAAACTCCTTAGTCCTCTTCCCCTCACCTTCCAGCTCTCATAGCCACCATAGTAGTGTCTGTTCCAAGTTGATTATTTTAGGTCTCTGGTTTATTCCACATAGTTTAGTAACCTCTGGATTCTTTAATGTTGTCACACCTGGCAAAAAAATCACCCTAGTCTCCTCAATATTCAGTTAGGAGACCTTGAGGCAAAAGTCTGGCAGAAATCAGTTGCCATTTTTATGTCTGTGTGTGTCGGTGGAAACAACAATGACCCGGAGGAAGAGAAACTTGGTTCAGTGTTGTGACATGTATGATCTTAGTGAAAAGATATTCTCCATGTGAGCATGGCTTCTGTTATCTAAAGTGAAATATATGATTGCTAAAGTGACATCCATGTTCAAATAATCACCATCATACTTTATATGTTCCTGGGAGTCTGTCCACCTCAGCGATGTTTTGTGACTAGGACTGAGAAGTGAACCGAGGATGGTGTCAACTCCTCTGAGAGTGCTGCTATGTGCCAGGTACATGTGAAGATATTCATAAATTAGGCCAAAGTCCACAAGTGAGAGGCTTTGGCTGTCCTATAAAAGGTTCTTAGTGATGAGCCAAGCAGGGCTCTCTCTTAGTGAGGACGGAGAGATGTGAGCATCCTGCTGGTGGTAGACAGTGCTGTTACTTCTGTTCAGACCACTGCTCCCTTAGCCACGCTCAGCAAGCCCCCCTTTCTTCCAAAAAGTAGTAGGGAACGAGTTCTGTAAGTTCTTACCAGGCTCTGCATGAAGCACCCAGAAGAGGTCTGGAGTGGCTTTAATTTTGATTCTGAATTCTAACATTCAAACTTGTGAATTGCAGGTTTCAAGGATGCAACCAGATTCTTACATCCTTCCTATCATCTTCCAACTAGCATCTTTTAAAATTGATGCTTCCCATTGTCTTCATTTCCCCCATAATTCCTCTGCTCCTGAGTTTTCTTATTTGTTTCTAGTGTTTACATACACGTCTAACCAACAGACTCTGTATGTCTCTATCCACTCCTCAAGATGAATTAATCTCCACACTCCTTTAGAGACTGGGGTGGTAGCCATTTTTTAAAGTATATTGTCTTAAGTTTTATGTCAAGTAGTTTCTTGGCCTCTGTTTTTCTACTTGGGCTTTTCCCTCACAGTGGTGGGGTTCTTGGGCCCCATTTTGTGTTGGTAGGACTCCTTTCTGAATTTGGACCTCATCAGTTCTGAAGATGTTGGATTTTGGGATACTCAAGTCTGTGTACTGACATCTGAGTTATGAGGGACACGGTATAATTGTGCACCTCTGTAGACCTCCTGAGAAGCCCTGTTCCTGTTGCCATTTCCCAGCTTACCTTTCGGCATTATCATCACAAGGAGGAGGAAGACAGGCAGGCAGGAATGGGACCTCATGGTTGAGTGGCCAGCAGTGTGGAAGACTGTTGGTGATGGAGAAGCACGGGGCTTTTATTCATTTCTGGGGGCCTGAGGTTCTTTCTGGTCAGTGAAGCTTGACACACAAAGAAGAAAAACTGCTTTTGTTGGAATATTTCCAAGCCTTAGAGTTTCTAAATTTGGTAACAAATTAACCTAAAAATGGAATACCAGATGGTTAGTCTTTTCTTCTGCTATGGACTCTCAATTTCACCAGAGGTCAGTATCTTCAGCCAATTCTCTTTTTGGAAAACACAATTCATGATTAAGTTTTTTACATGACATATAATGTTCCTGCCTGTGTGTGGAGGGCAATGTTGTAATCAGCTGTACATACACAGCAGGTAATGGTCAAATTAGGACAATTAGCAACTGCCTTCCTGCAAACATGATCAAACACTTCTCCCCTAATGTTTTGAACTGTCTAATTAAACATTGTGTATTTTTTTCTAATAGCCCACTGTGTTCCCTTTGTGCTGCCTGAATACTTACCATTTGAGGTTACGCACAGGATTGTGGTCCACCTAGCAGGAACCACACCTTTAAAGAAAACAAACTTGCCCTCCCCTCAGAAGTTATCAACTGTCCACAGCTCCTCAGTTAGGGTGGGGCACACATGAACCCCTTCCCACTTTGTGCTGGAAAGTTGACTGGCATGATCCCCTGCAGGTCTTATGCAGGCAGATCACAGCTGCCATGAGCTCATGAGGACACTTCCTGTCGTGTCCCGAAGACATGGTTTTGCCTTGCTCACCCCTGGCCTCTGGTTCTTAGACATTTCCTTCCTTTCTTCTGCAATGATTCCTGAGTCTTGGTATGTGGTGTGTGTGTGTGTGTGTGTGTGTGTGTGTGTGTGTGTGTGTGTGTGAGAGAGAGAGAGAGAGAGAGAGAGAGAGAGAGAGAGAGAGAGAGAGAGAGAGAGAGAGATACAGATGTCCCATTTGGACCTGAGCACTCTACTCACACTTACTCTGCAATTTGGCCAGCTGTGAATTTCTGTGTTAGGCACTGTCCACTGCACAAAATCTTCTCTAATGAAGTCCAAGATTTTCTCTAACTTACAGGTAGAAAGATACATATTTAGAGGACAATATGATTTCTTTGTATTTTCATCAAATTATAGCAGTAGGTTTACTCCCGGGGCCTATGGGCTCCTCAATTATGGGTCCTTGGTTAGATATACACACTAGGCATGCATTTCCTTCCTAGGAGGTGGCTTTAAATCTGAGCAGAACAACCTAGAATCTTTTTTTTTTTTTTTTTTTTTGAGACAGGGTTTCTCTGTGTAATGGTCTGACTGTCCTGGAACTCTCTTTGTAGACCAGGCTGGCCATGAACTCACATCCACCTGTCTCTGCCTCCCAAGTGCTGGGATTAAAGGCATGTGCCACCACCCTTGGCCTTATAATGTTCTTGACACTATTATACCTATGGGCATATCTTGCAAAAAAAAAAGAAAGAAAAAGGAAAAAATAGAAGACACAAAGTTGGAAGTTGGGGTAAGGAGAGGAGCGGTGGGAGGAGAGGTAGATTTGGGGAGGAGTCAGGAGGAGGAGGAGGGGTGAACATGGTTAAAATACATTGGACACATGTTTGACCTTCTCAAAAATATATTAAAAGGACTGCATGCTGTATAATGTTAGAAATTCTTCCCCTCACTGGTATCGTCTTGGCACCTACTCTCCACTGTCTTACTCCTTGACATCCCCCTGCTCTAGCTGAACCTCCATTGATGGCTAGTCTACTCTCTTCTCACTAGAGAGTTGCCAGGTTGGGAGAGTGTCTACATCATGGAGAGAACAATGCAGAGAGGAACCGTGTGGTGTTTGCCTTCCTGTGGCTGGCTTCACAGAACATTCTAATTAATCTCCAGCTCCCCCTACATTCCTGACAATGGTAGAATGTTGTCCCTTTTAAATGATGGGACAGTATTTTATTGTATTCACAGTATGGTTATCACATTTTCTTCTTCCCTCCGAAGTCGGGTGTTAGGTGTGTTCTGTTCCTTTGCTAATGAGAATCGTGTTGCAGTAAACATTGGAGTGCAGACAGATGGCCCTTGAAATTAAGATTGCATTTCTGTCTAGCTGTGCCACTGCTGGAGCCTGTGGTTCTGTTTGCAACTCTGAGCGGCCTCCACTCTGCCCCTTTCTTGGCTGTACTAGTTTCCATCCCCATTGGCACTGTGTGAGTCATTTCACCTCACAACCTCATTGGCTTTTGCAAGTTTTTTCTTTTTGATAATAGCCATCTCAACTGGGGTGAGCTCACCTTACTGTGAGCACAATTTTCTGGGCACTTACAATTTTTCCGTATTCTTCTTGGCTATTTCTGTGCTCTCTTTTGAGAAAGGTCTGGTCAAATGATTTTCCCTTTTTTCAAAAAAAAACAAAACAAAACAGATTTTCTTGCCATATATTGAGTCCCCTATGTATTCCGAGTATTACTTCCTCATCAGATAAATGGTGTGCAAACATTTTGTTCCATTCATCAGTTTGTCCCTTAATTCTGCCGATTGTTTCCTTTCATGCAAAGATGCTTTATAGTTCGATATTATTCCATTTGTATAGTTTCACTTGTTGCCTTTGCTTTTGGGGTGTGATTTAAAAAAAAAAAAAGTTGTCTACCCAACTTGTTAAATTCTCCACCATCCTCTTGTAGTAGTTTATTGTCTCTGGGCTAACATTTAGGTTGTTGGTCCATCTTCAGTGAGAATGGAGATCATATCCATCCATCCATGTGTATATGAGTCATCGCTCCCTGGCACCGCTCTGCAAAAGGTTATCTCTGCTCCACTACTTTACTGAGAATCAGTCTGCTGGAGATGCATGAGGTTGTTTCTGAACGCTGTGTGCTATTGCCTGCATATCTGTTTCTTTGGAGATACCATGCTGCTTATTTTCCCTTTGATGATAACATGTCCTGATTCTTTGGGTTCACCATGTTTGGAGACTTAGATTTGCTGTACCTAGTTGCTCATATCTTTCCCTAGATTTGGGACATCTCATTCTTTTGTTTGTTCAATCATTCATTAATTTTAAAGAAGATTTACTTATTTTTATTATACAGGGAAGGGTGTTTTGCCTGTGTGTCTGTGAACCACATGTATGCCTGTTGCCTGTGGAGGTCAGAAGGCTCCAGAACTCCTGGGACTGGTGTTAAAGATGGTAATCTACTTTATTGAGTTAACTTTACAACAAAACACAAAAAGCAAAAGACACCCCTCTCAAGAAATTTAAAAAAAATCATAATCCTCTGATCTTTTAAGAGTTCAAATGTTTTGATTATTTGAAGATTTTGAGTTGCCCATATGGAACACTTAAAACATTCTTTTGGCCAAATCAGACATAGAAGAATAAAATCTAGTTTAAATGCCTTTAAATACTATCTATTTACCCATTTATATTTACATATATTAATTATACGAATTAAGGTTTTTCAAACACATACATCATGCTAATATGTCCTTTAACTATTTCAAGTCCACACCCACCCACCAAGCAGAGTTTGTAACTTCATACCCTAAAGAAAACTCTACCAAAGAGATCTACAGCTGTGTCTGAGTCACATAATATGGAGACATATGGAAAGCTACTCAATGTATCACATGAACGTGTTATCTAGTTTGACAAGGAGAAACTGTGAGAAGAATTAAAGGGACAAATCATTTAACCTTAACTCAGGGAGATAATCTTGGATTAAGCAGGAGGAGCAAATGCAGCCACTTTTACTGGGTGGTGGTGTATGCCTTTAATTCTAGCACTCAGGAGGCAGAGGGGGTGAATCTCTGTGATTTCGAGGCCAGCCTGGTCTACAAAGCTACACAGAGAAACCCTGTCTTGAAAAAATCAAAATAAATAAATAAAATAAAAAATAAAATGTAAATTGGGAAATAATTTTAAGGGTATAGTGTATTTCTTTCTAAAGCCAATGGTCCTTATAAGTGTTGGGTTGCAGGTAGAAGTCAATTGAAATCAGAATTAATTGATTCTTGGACTTTGCATCTCTTCATTAGCCAATTACTATAAATACAGGTTCCCTTCCTATTGGGCTGTCACATAGTAGCAAGCTTGTTCACCCTAGCTTAGAAGACTGAGGAGGTGGATGACCACAGTGCTGAATCACTGAGCATCTCTCCATCTCAGCATCTCTTGCTTCCGACCATGACTGTGTCCTCATCTGACCTCACTTCTGTAATGATAATGAATTGCTCAAGGGCAGGAATCTCGGAACACTCAGTACACCCTAGAGCCAGGCTCAAGTCTTGGCATACAGAGGGAATTCAGGAAATGGCTGTGGAGCAATGGCTTGACTTGCAGTCAACTTCTGTGGCAAATAGTTAAAGGAATTTACTGTTCCCTTCAGTCCATATGCTTTATGCTATTTAGCTGTACAGCTGAATACACTGACCATTACGTCCTTAAATTACAAAACTTCATTATGTTACATGCCATATGGACTCATAAGAATTGAAGTAACATTAGGTGCTTCGGTCAAATGATTTCTTTGCTACTAAACCTTGTCCATTTCATTGTGTGGACCCCTGTCACTTCTATCCATTTGGAATGCAAATGGAATCTAGACTCAGAACAAACCCACAGATCATCCTCCCAAAGCACTGGTAGAAGAGGAAGTGAGACTGAAGAAAAGGACTAGATTATCTAGTGACCTAGTGTTGGAGGTGATGGGGACAGAGTTGCAATTTATGTCCCCAGCCTTATTCTATCTCCCTGTCTGCTTTCTCTCTCTTCCTCTCTCCTAACCTTACCTCCCAAAGCTGCAGTTGGACTGAAAGTGTCTACCTGAGGACTGTAGGAGAGGACCTGTCTTCCTATGGCTTCTTTAACATTGACCCCATTCCATTTTGGTGACAAGAAATGGGTATTCCTCTGCTCATTTTATGACATCACCTGTCCTCTATTTTGCTTGAATGGAAATGAGTAAATGATTAAGTGTGTGTGTGTGTGTGTGTGTGTGTGTGTGTGTGTGTAGCATAGCTCAGTTACTAGATTGCTTGCCTAGCATGCTAGAAGATTTGATCCCCAGTACCACAGGCATGTGGTAGTGCATGCCTGGGATCCCAGCACTTGGGAGGTGGAATCAGGAGGCTCAGTAACTCAAGGTCATCCCTGATTATATAGCCAGTTCAAAGGCTACAAGAAACCCTGTCACATTTCAAAAAGCAAACCAGACCAAACCAAACAGAAATGATAAACCCACAAACAAGCACACAGAAAACAGAACAGTTTTTCCAAATTTTAATTAAAAAAATTTGTGACAGGGTCTCACATAGCAACTGTGGTTGAGTAGTGCTGACTTTCTGGGAATCAAGGTCATCAAATGATTTTGTTCTCTGTGCACTTACTTTCCAGCAGAGAGTCAGTGCATAGTAAGAATCTACAATGCTAAACTGGATTTTGATCTCCATTTTCTTCCCACTTCCACCTTTCCCTTCTCTATTTTGCATTTCCTGATTCAGAGTTGGAATTGCGCTATAAGCTGTCCCCCACTCCCCCAGCATGAAGTGCCATGAACTAGCTAGCTGTAAGCAGTCTTTAACTGAACATATTTAGATAAGAAACTCCATTTATCAAGATAATCACACCTTTCGTGACATTTTCTGCTAGGCGTTATCAGCAGAGTATCTTTGCACATGTGAAGCACACAGACAAAGTAAGTGAGATGAAAGCCATGTTCTGACTCTACTCCATCCATCCCTGGAGGTTTGGCAGGCACCAGAGAAGATGAGATTAGATTCCTTCTGCTGTAAAGTGGTGTGTTGATTATTATCTCTTGGCTCTACATTTTTAGGAATTCTAGATTTCCTGATTTGTTTTCATTGCCAGGTTAGAGCCTGTACACATTACTCCAAGCAAAGTGCCATTTCTTATGGTTCATGCTAACACATGCCAGACATACTCTCTGATTTCCACATCCCAGTTCTCCTTTAACAGCCCATGCGTTGAAAAGGAAGGCAGAAGCTAGGGCTGGGCTGAAGTCTTCAGGAGCAGAGTCAAGGCCAAGGAAGCAGACCCTTTACAGTGATGGCTTAGGGATTTTGCAGTTGCAGCAATCCTCTCAAGGTCACGACTCCCACCAGCCCCTTCTGCCTGGGCCTAAAGAACTCTTAGGCCAGTGGGTCAGGTAAGCAACTTTTCTAAAGTAGAGAGCCCTGAAGATAAAGATTTACTAGAATTGTCTGGGTTTTTTAATTGTCCAAATCTAGAAACTGCCAATCACTTTGTCCAATTAAATTCACACTTATAATGGAGTAAAGGGAGTTGTAAGCACTTGAAATGCCCTTGACTTCATTTTCTCTGACAGTTGTAGAGGAAAATGGATAAGTCAGCTGACCCAGGTCTCTCTGCCAATGGGTCTTCAGGATTTCTTATGAGAGCCTCTGTTGGGCATCAGGTGGCAGTGACTAGCCTTTGAGCATTGTTTTCCCTTAATCATCTCCTCTTACTTGAGCACCTGCAGAGTTTATCTTGTTACCTGGTAGAACTTGAGTCATGCAGAAGAGAATGCAGAAGCAGAGGACAGCGATCTTCATGGTGAAAGAAGAAAGCCTGGCCTTGCTTCTGGGAGGCAGTGAAGACTTCTACCTGTGGCTTGATGGCATCGGTGGGATGCCTTTGTCTGGACAATGAGTGTCCCTCTGTTCCTCATTAGGATGTTCATGGTAGAGTGAGCTCCATGGGAAGACACAAGAGTCCTTGTTTTGTTGGTCACTGGGCTCGTCAAAGATGTGGTTGCATGCCCAGTTTTGATCAGAAAACCTTGCTAAAGGGAACATGGTCTCAAAACATTTTGGCTACAGATGAAAGTTCATGATCTATATTAAATTATAGTGAGTTAGGCTCTGCTAAGGCATCTGCTGGCTTACTAAGTGACTAGATATTTGACTAGTGACTATTATTGTTAATAATCAATTACCCACCAAATTCTTGGTTTGAACTTCCATAGCGCTTTGCTCATCCTGGACAGCTTACCATATTGCATGGATATTTGCTTCCAACACTATGCTGTGAACTTTTTGCTTTAAGGGGGGTATTGAATGACATGGCCATTTATTCTCAAGACTTTTGTCATCCATGGAACAACACATAGAAAAATGCTACTGTGTGTGAGGGAGAGTGGTGGGGGGCCTGGATTTGAGCTTTAAATCTCTAGGTCAGCTAGTACCTTGAGATATGGGCAAAGGCAGGAAAAATGTCTTCTTTAAACACCAGCGACAGCTTCTGGTCTCTTGATTCTGCACCAGGTGATTCTTAGTCACAGCTGTGCTTGGTTTAAGAGGCACTTAGCCCCATTCCAAGAAGTTTTATCATTTTTAAAATTGATCAGGAATACCGGAGGCCAATGAGATGGCTCAGTACAGAACACGCAGAAGGAGCCCTCTGTTTTGCTGAGGGATGTATCATTGAAAATGAAGACACTCAGTTATTTTATGTCCTTAGCAATTTGTAACCTGTAAAATCTGCTTAAGTAGAAAAAAGTACACACTGATTTTGAAACCCGGAAAAATACCCCCACACAGTGCAATAATCCCAGAACAGGATGTGTGGTTTCTTTATATCTCAATGAAGTGTCCCCAACTCATTATTATGTGGTCAAGCAGAGGGTGACAAAGTCCATGGGGCTGCCTTTACCAACAGGATGTTCTCTAGTCTGAATGCAATTAAATTGGAAAGAAACGGGGAGGGGGGGGAATGAAGGAGTGCAGAAAACATTGGAAAACCAAACATGTTTCTAAATAATATATGGGCTAAATAAAGAAATTTATAGTGGGAATTAGTTAGTACTTTGAACAGAATGTAAATGAAACCAAAGCATATGAGCTTGCAGAACATATTTGAGTTGAAAAGGGATGTGTATAGCCCTGGATGCCTATTGAGTCAGTGTGAAGAAGGGTGTGTATAGTTCCAGACGCCTTTGTTATACAACAAGGAAGCACAGGCTGCTAGTCTAAGCTGTCCTCAAGAATACCAAGGAAAACAGTAAACCATGTTCAAAGCAGGGGAAAAAGAGAAGGAAACAATAAAGGAAAGAATGAGTGTCAATGGAATACAGAAAAACAGTGAAGCCAAAAGTTGATTCTTTTAAAAGTCCAAACAACAGGTAAAACTAAATACACTGACAGAAAACCTAAAGAAGGGACTCAAATTATGAAAATCAGGACTAAAATGAAGCATAAGACTACAAACTTAGGGAAATGAGAATTCTGAGGGAATGCTAAGGACAACAATGGCCCAAATAGAAGCAACAGACACATTCATAGGGAGCAAGTGAATAGAAAATATAGGTAGACCTACAAAAATAGAGTAAATAATACTAGTAGTAGTGTTTTGAAGCACATTTGGATATTTTAAAGACATTTTAATGTGTATTTTTAAACAACAGGGTTGAGTGAAAGGACAGTGTTCAGGAAGAGCGTCTGGAAGTGTTCCAAATGTTAGACCTATGGCATCTTTAGAGATGAGTGGCCTCACTAACAACGTGGGAAAGAAGCTGTTGTGTTCTCATGGACAGGAAGCGCAGGTGTCGGGTGTCTGCTCTTCGTTGAACCCACGGCCTGCCTACACTGATGACCTTTAGTCCCCATCAGCTGCTTGAGGTTTGGACTAAACTTTCGAGTGTCTAGTTCTTCCGGATGTGAGCACGGGACAGAATGTTCCCAAATCTTATCCTAAAGCACACAGACTGCTTTGCATCAAAGTCCCAGAAAAGGAAAGATACTCCTGGGGGGGGGGCATTCCAAAATCCCTCTAGGAACCTGGGGGCAAAGCCACACCTCTCTTGGGTAAAGTTTATTCTTCTTTCAGAAGTTTTTTGTTGTTTTGTTCCTAAAGTATGTTTTAGCTGTACAAAATAATGGTAGGAAATCTATGCAAAAAAAAAAAAGGGGGGGGGCTTGGCTCACATTCGCTACCCCTGCTCTCCCCTCTCATCGACCCAGCTCTCTTTCTTTTTCATAACAGGCCCTTTTGTATCTCCAAGTCTTTATTTATTTATTTATTTATTTAAACCTAGTTGTTCTTTAAATGACTTATCATTTGTTATTTTATTGTGTGTGTGTGCATCTGTTTATGTGCATGTGGGGGCCAGAGAATGTCAGATTACCGGAAGCTGGAGTTACAGCCATTCGGTATAAGTTCTAGGAACTAAACTGGAGTCCTTTGCAAGAGTAGCAAGTGCTCCGAACTGTTGAGCCATCTCTCCAGCTTCTAACCTGGTTATTCTTTAAAAGTCATGTGAAAGAATACAAGGGTATCATTATCTTCCTGAGTTTGGCTTGTCTCACCCAACACTACCGTCTCAAGTTCCATCATTTTCCTTCAAATGACACGATTTCATTCTTCCTTATGGCTGGTAACACGGCACTGTCTCTATAAGCCACACTTTCTTTATACGTCCTTCCACTGATAGACATTGCATTAGTTACTTTCCCATTGCTGTGATAACACACCATAAGCAGAAGCAACTGATCTATAGAAGGAAGAGTCCTAGAGACACAAAAATACACCTCCACTGTGGGGAGGCAGAGCAGCAAGCCTCATAGCAGCAGCAAGAGCAAGAGTTTGAGTGCTCACATCATCAGTTGTAAGCACTGGATGCAGGGACAGTGAATTGCAAGTGGCCCAAGGCTTTAAAACTTTCAAAGTTCACTCCCCAGTAAAACACTTATTCGAGTAGAGCTATATTTCCTACTCCCCCACGCCCACCCCAAACAGTGCCACCAACTAGGGGCAAAGTGTTCAAACACCTAGACCTAATGGGGACATTTCTCTTTCAAACCACCACAGACACCTAGGCATGCTCCTTGGCCAGCATGAAGAGTGTATGATAGACATATGTATGCAGGCATCAACAGCAGATGCTAATGCTGAATCCCCTTGGCACACACCCAGGGATGCTACAACTGGATCATGTGGTAATTCTATTTTTGGCTTTTTGAGGGCCCTCTATGTTGATATCCATCACAGCTATACTAATTTAAATTCTTAGCAATTGTCTCTGAACACTCGTCCCTGCCCCACCCTTGAATCCCCTCTAATACTGCTTTTTTAATTGTCGTGCTTGTTTTGTTGTTGATGCCGTTCTGACTGGAGTAAAAAGAATGTCAGTGTAGTTTCAATTGGTATTTTCCTGATGGCTAAAGACATTGAATGTTTCTTCTCATAGTGATTGGGCATAGTCAACTGCTTTGAGAAGTGTCTACCCAGTTCTTGTGTTCATTTTTAGTGGTTGGCTTGTTTCTTCTTTTGGTGTTACCTTTATGCATTCTTTATATATTCCAGTTATTAATCTTCTGATGGATGAGTTGCTGGCAAGGATTATTGCCCACCCTGCATATTGTTTCTATTTTAATTGAAAATAAATTTTAAATTATTATTATCTTTTGCAGGAGTTGGTTCTTTTCTTCCATCCTGTGGGGCCTGCGTGTTGTCAGGCTTGGTGGCAAGCACCTTTACTTGCTGAGACATCCCACCAGCCTCAAGGTTTTTCTTCACTTTAGAGATGGATTTCTTTGCTATGCAGAAGGTTTGATGCAGGTTCATTTGTCAGTTCCTAACATTTCCTTATTAGTGTCCTATTTAGACGTATGCCTTTTTCTATGCCAATATCATGAGTATTTATCCACACTTTTTTTTTTTAATTTCAGAAATGGCATGTGTTACATTGAGGCCTTTGAGCCACTTAGAGTTGACTTTGTATACACGAGGCAAGCATCTGGTTTTGCTCTTCAGCATCTGGAGAACCTGTTGTCCTATGTGTGGCCTTGCTTATGGGTCTTTTATTTTAGTATGTTTCCTTTGTCTACATGTCTACTTTGTACAGTGTTTTATAATTTTCTTTGTATTGATATATCATCTCCCTGGTTAGATTTACTCATAACTATTTTTCCGGGGGGTGGAGGGGTGGGGTGGGGGGGTTAGGGGTGTGACCCTTAATGTGATAATCATCTTAATTCTTTCCCAGAAAATTCATATGCAGGGAAAAAGCTATTCATTTTGTATCCTATTTTTGTATCCTATTTGCTGAATTATTATTTCTATTTTGTTTATCTACTTATCTAGTGTATGTGTGCATGTGCACATGTAGGCTCCATCGTACCACAGTGATATGTGGAGTTCAGAGGACAACTTGTAGTTGTCTGTTCTCCCCTTCCACCATGTGTGGCCCAGGAATTCAACGCAGGTCATCAGGCTTGGCAGCAGGCACCTTTAATTGCTAAACCATTTTGTTGGCTCTTTTTCTAAGACGCCAAGGAAACAGTACATCATTCATTTGATATCTCTTTGTCTTATAAATTCAGACACTCATATCTATAAACCTTCCTCTTAGGACTGTTTTCACTATCTCTCATAGGTCCATGGTATATTACATTACCATTTTCCTTTGATCCTGGAAAGTGTTTTTTCTTTTTTTCCTTTCTTTTCCTTTTTTTAATTTAGAAACATTCATTTTACATATCAATCCCCCAGTTCCCTCTCCTTCCCATCCTCCCATGCTCCCTAACATTCTCCCCAACCCACCCCTCCACCCTCTCACCAAGGACAGTGAGACCTTCCATGGGGGGATCATCAAAGTCTGTCACAGCATTTGGGGGAGGGCCTAGACCCTCCTCTGTGTATCTGGGCTGAAATAGAATCCCTCCGTGGGGAATGGACTCCCACAGTGCTTAGCTGTGTATCTCTGCCTCTGTTTCCATCAGCTACTGGATAAAAGCTCTAGGATGCCATTTAGGGTAGCCATCATTCTCATTATAGGGGAAGGGCATTTAAGGTAGCCTCTCCACTATTACTTAGGTTCCTAGTTGGGCTCATCCTTGTGGATCTCTTCACAATTCCCTAGTGTCAGATTACTCTAAACCTATAGTGGCTCCCTCTATTGGTGTGTCTCCTTTCTTGTTCTCCTCTATTCCTCTCCCCACTCAATCTTCCTTCTCCCTCATGTCCTCCTCCCCTTCCTCTTCTCCCCTCCTCAGCCCTCTGTCTGATGTGGGGTTGGTGAAGATCTTTTCCCATTCTGTGGGCTGCTGGTTTATCTTGTTGAGTGTGTCCTTTGCCTTACAGAAGCTTCTCAGTTTCAGGAGGTCTCATTTATTAATTGTCGACCTCAGTGTCTGTGCTACTGGTGTTATGTTCAGAAAGCGGTCTCCTGTACCAATTCGTTCAAGGGTACCTCCCACTTTCTCTTCTAAGAGCTTCAGTGTGGCTGGATTTATGTTGAGGTCTCTGATCCATTTGGACTTAAGTTTGAGCATGGTAACAGATATGGATCTATCTGCAATTTTTTACATGTCCGCATCCATATCCTTGAAACTTTTAATTCTCTCATTTTTTCTTCAGTGACACTGCTCAAGGGTGTGATTGTAATTCCCCATGTGCTAAAAAAAAATCTGTAATTTTCTCTTGCTGTGTATTTTTAGTTTAATTCAGTTACAATTCAATAAAATGCAAGAAATTATGCCATTTTTTGGTATTTGTTCAGATCTGATTCATGATTGAAGACATGATCTGTTTTGGGGGAAAGTTCCATGAGCTGAAAAAAAAAATGTGTATTCCGGGACTATTGAATGGGCTATTTTGTGGATGTCTAAGTCCTTTTAATATAGCGTTTAACTCCAGGGTTCCCTGCTAATTTTTTTTGTTTGTTTGTTTGGATGCCCATCCATTTATGAAGGAGGGGCGTTAAAATCACTTGCTAGTATTGTGCTGAGCCCATTTCTTGATTTATACCCAGTGTTATATTTTTATAAAATTGTGTAGTCTGACATCATTTGTATATATGTTTTAGATGTGCATGTGCACACACACGCGCACACACACACACACACACACACACACACACACACACACACAGTCATACCTTCTTGGTCTATTGTTCTTTCTAGCAATATGTGATGACTGTCAATTGTCTCTCTGACTGAGTTTGCCTTGAAGCCTGCTGTATCAGCTATGAATATGGTTCCTCCTGCTTGATTTTGTCTTCTGTTCACCTGGATACAATTTTCTATTCTTTCCATATTCAGTCTGAAAATAATAGCTTAACCAGTCAAGTGAGTTTCTTACAAGCAGCAAGTTGAGATTTATTTATTTATTTTAAAAATCAAATCAACCATTTTACATCTTTCAATTAGAGAATTAAGACCATTTATATTCAAGGTTATTTTTTAAAAGGCATGTACTAGTTTCTGCTGTTTTTAAGTCTTTTTTATTTTTCTAGTTGTGTTCATTTCTTTTTTCCTTCATTCATCTTGGAGGTCTGGTGTTTTACTCTGTTACTTATGGCTTCTTCTCATTTGCTTGAGTATTCTTCTAGTGATATTCTTTATCATGCTCTCATGGTGGCATTTGTCTTATTTTTCTTTGGGGTCTAGGTTTCTCCAAGTAGTTTATGTGATACTAGTCTAGTGCTTATACATGTCTTATTTTGTGATTATTTTGGGCAAGTCTTTCCTTCTTGTTCAATTTTGAAGGCTACCTTTGCAGGATATAGTATTTTAGTTAGGCCGTCATCTCCTAGCAGGACCTGAAGCATATCATTCTATGTCCTGTGTCCTCTTGAGTTGTATAACTCCTTGTGAGAAACTGGGTTCTGTTTATCATCAGTTTGTCTTTATGTGTGACTTGGATTTTCTTCCTTGCAGCTTTAAATGTTCTCCTTTATCCTGAGTTTTTGGTATTTTAACTCTAATGCATTCAGTTTTTTGGCATTTTTAAGGCATGTCTCATTGGACTCGAAAAGCCTCCTGTATCTGGATGTCTATTGGAAAATATCTTGTTAGCTTTTAAGGTTTTGAACAACTATAAAAAGTTGTTAATTTTAGTTCATGTGCAGGTTTTGTATGGGTATAAAGCTTTCTATTTAGGTATATTTCAAGGATTAACATGGTAAAGGTAAATTTTGCTAATCATTTTTACTCAGTGACAAAATTGTACTGGTGTCCTATAAGGAGTTATGCTCCTGTTTCTTCACACCATTTCTAATATCCAATAGGGGTGGTATTACAGGTTTGGGCCATTTGGTCTGTAATGGGATTTTACTTTAATATTCACAATTATAATAAAATATGATGTTGAGTGAGTTTTCTTTTCCTTTTCTTTTTAGCACATTTGCCTACTGCCCATCTCTGGCAAAATTCTTGTTCATTCTTTTGATCTAATTTTGTGTTGCTCTCTTATCAAGTTTTAGGCATTGTTTGTATATCTTGAATACCGGAACTTTATTAAATATTTTATAAAGGCTTTTCTCTGACTATCCTTTCTCTCTACATCATCTTAAGAGTGTCCTTCACATAAGAAAAGCTGTTAATTTTAATGAAGTCTATGTTGTCAGTTCTATTTTTATAAGTTATGCTTTTGAAATTTCATGTTTTAAAAAGTTAATGCTAAATCTTAGGTAAACTAGATATTTTCCAACATTATCTTCTAGGCATCACACCACTCTGTGTTTTACATTGAGCAATACCATCAATCTTAACTTAATTTTTGTGACAGTTATAAGATTGTATTTAGATACATAGTTCTAAATGTAGGTTCCAAGTTTTGCTATAACATTATTTGTTGAGAAGTTGATTTTCCCCCACTGAGTAATTTTTGGTTTTTTGTCAAAAAAAAAAAAACAACAATTTTTTTGTGTAAGTCTAATTCTAGGACTTTAATATTCTTTTATTGATGTATTGATTTACTATTTTGAAATCTATCTTGATTATTGTGAGTTTATATTACAGTAAGTATTGAAGTTGGTTATTGTTTGGTTTTTGAATTTGTTCTTTCCCTCAACAATTGTATTGGCTATTTTGGGTCCACTGCTTTTTCATCCTTCGAGTTACTGCCACGTTTATGTCCTCTTGTGTGTCTGAAGATTTCATGTGGGAGGATAAGTTATTCTCTTTTGGTTAGGCTCTGCTAGCCAAGGACAAACCACAGTCCTGGGACCATCATAAAAAGCTCTGGACCTGCCATAGTCCAAGTCTCCAGACTCCAACAGGTCTCTATATCTTCACATCTCAGACCCTTCAGCCATGAGATTCCATCTGCTTCTCCATATTCTCCTCTTCCTTTTGGCCTTCTTACCCCCAGGTAAGTTGGTGACTAATTATAGATGGTGGGGGTCTTCAGTTTAAAAGTCTCTCTGGAAAGTGAGAAATTAATTAACTTCACAAGTTCAGAAACCTAATATCAACAGAGATTATGTCAGAGTAAAATAGACATCCATTGTCATTAACCCAAATGCCAAATGTGGTCAGATTGTACTATATCCTGTTGTTGTGTCTCTGGGTTTCTTGTGAGGCATGGGAATTTCTTTGTAGATACTTAGATCTTCCAGAACACTGGCAGGATGGAATCTCTTCAGGAAGAGGTAATGTTGAATGAGGGTTATAATACCTGGAAATTTAATGGGAAGAGATAAACCTATGAAGTGATTATTATTCCAAAACAAGTGAAAAGTCAGAGTCCCTGTCAGCCAACAGGAAGTTAGCGAGGGAAGTTATTGGCTTTGTGAAATGGGCCAAAATGTAAACCAACAAAAGCCAAAGGAACACACTTTGTAAAAGTTGTTATACATGAAAAATGCTTTGCAAAATTGAGCTGCAGAATGAGAAGAGGGCAACAACTACAAATATTAAGAAAGGCATCAAATTGTAGTGACTTTGTGCATAATAGGCTTATACTTGGTAATTGAAAACATAAGGATGGATGTAAAGAATGACAAATGATTACTGAAATTTAATAGGCTGAGGGTGCATTATGTGTCGTTAGAAAAGATATCATAATAAATTGAAAGACTAAATCAGACTAATAAATACAAGGAACAAAGGAAACAAAAGATCAACAAAACAAAGCAGAACAAAACAAAAAAGGTGTCTATTGAAAGAATAGCATACTTCATAGTAATCTGATAATAATGATCAAGAAAAGATTAAACATACCTAAAATAGCTATTTCACAGATGACTGGGATGATATCACAGTAAACATTCCCACGACTCAAAGAAAAACTCTAAGATTTATTATAAATGTGTGTGATATATTCCATCTCCTTTTGTGTATTTAGCAATCTAAATACGAAATACAGAGTGTTCTTCTAGAACACTGGCAGGAACATCTGTGATGACGTCACTTTCTCAGAAGAGTGTAAAATCAGTGATTTTACATTAATCGTATTCCTACTGGATCATCACCATCAAGATGCAAATATTTTAATGTTTATCTGATCTTAAAAAATAAAAAACTATGTCTTTGCTTCTCCTGTTCCATTTTGTGGAAAATGCTTTAAAATCATGACCTGTGGTCTTGCCCTTGCAAACATTCTTCCCAACCCTCCCACTCTGTAGCTGAAATTCCTTTTGTCTTTACCCACTCATTAAAAAAAAAAAAAAAAGCTTTCTCTTCCTCCCTGCACAAGTCATTAATAATCACCAGGCTGTTGGCCCAAGTAGCTACTCATCATTGTTTACTTTGCCTGTTAGCAGACTTTGCCAAAGCCAGCCCCTCCTCTCCTTATAATGTGCCACATTCCCCCCAAATACTACAGGATGGAAGTTTCACTTAATTTTCAGTCTACCTCATTGATGGCTCCTCCTCCGTTTCTGCCACTGCTTCCTCATTTCTGGTGATTCCTCCTGGAGGGGAGCACCAGGGCTCCGTTCCCGATCCTTTTCTCTAGTCTGCACCCCCTCAATTGTTAAGGGACTTAGCGAGTCTCATTCCCTTTAAAGTCTCCCTTGGACTTTTCTTTGGAACCCCAGTTTTGGAACAAATGATCCAATGGCACGTCTGATATCTCTATTTAGATGTTTGATTTCAAAATTAACATGTCTAAAATAGAACTCATGATTTTTTTTCTCATATTCCTTTATGAGTAGTTTCTGCCACCAGACTGCTTGTGGCCGCCATGCCAGATGGACTTCTTGAACCTCCACCAGTCATCAGGGATTCTCCACTGCTGTACTTCAAAGGGGCTCTGTTGGAGTTCCCGTCTCTCACTCCATTTGGGGGTATTAGGTGCCTCATACCCACAGTGCGTCTTGTCTTCTGCCTTGTCATCAAACCTTATCAGTCTGTCTACATGTGTATTTGTAACTAAAGAGAGAGAGGAGATTCCCCTCAGCCCCTGTGATCCCTTTACAGGGATGGAGGTTGTGATCTGAGACTCCAAGGAAGGTCTTTTTTTTTTTTTTTTTTTTTTTTTTTTTGGTTTTTCGAGACAGGGTTTCCCTGTGTAGCTTTGGAGCTTATCCTGGCACTCCCTCTGGAGACCGGGCTGGCCTCGAACTCACAGAGCTCTGCCTGCCTCTGCCTCCGGAGTGTTGGGATTAAAGGCGTGAGCCACCAACACCCGGCTTCCAAGGAAGGTCTTAATAGTCTCCAAAGAAGACCTCAAATTGGAATATCCCCTGCAAGCCCACCATATGAAGGGAGTTGCCCTATGAATCTTAATAAATACTCTTTAGAGCAGTGGTTCTCAGCCTTTACTGCTCTGACTCTTTAATACAGTTCCTCATGTGGTGACTCCCAGTCATAAAATT
This sequence comes from Cricetulus griseus, assembly GCF_003668045.3. Lineage (NCBI taxonomy): Eukaryota > Metazoa > Chordata > Mammalia > Rodentia > Cricetidae > Cricetulus > Cricetulus griseus. The sequence continues at coordinate 218,031,541 of NW_023276807.1, read as the reverse complement.
AGTTTTGTAGTAGAGCAGTGGTGGCCTTTAATCCCAGCACTCAGGAGGCAGTGACGGGTGGATCTCTGTGAGTTCAACCCCAGCCTGGTCTATAGAGTGAGTTCCAGGACCACCAAAGCTCACAGAGAAACCCTGTCTTTAAAAAACAAAACTACACACACACACACACAGAGAGAGACATACAAACACACACACACACACACACACACACACACACACACACACACACACGTATGTGTATTTGCTACTTCATAACTGTAATTTTGATACTGTTATTAATCATAATGTAAATATCTGTGTTTTCTGATGGCCTTAGGCAACCCCTATGAAATGGGCGTTTGACTCCCAAAGGGGTCAGGACCCATGGATTGAGAACCACTTCTCTAGAAGGTCATAAAAAAGAGGGAGTCAGATTGTGACTGAGACCCTGGAGATGCTAAAAAATAAAAACAAATCAACAACAATAAAAAAGCATCGCCTTCTACCTACAGATGTTGGTTTGAAATTTAGAACTCTCTCCTCATTATCTGCCAATGGCAGCTGCTTCTTTCTCCTGCCACTCAGCCACACATGCAAACATCTGCCGGTCTCTTCCCTTTAGCTCAGTTAGCCTTCACTAAGTCCCCAGCTCCGCAGTGAGCTCTAAACCCCAGGGTCTATTTTACAAGCACTATTCAACTTGTGCTCTTTCTTAAGAAAAGAACATTTGCTTTTGTAACTCTTTATATTCCAGTCTGAGTAGCATTTATTTCTGCTCCTTCAAGATCTACAAATGGTGAAGAACACTTATTAATATAATCAATTTAGCACAGAATTTGAACTTGGCTCTGAAATCCATCTACATTGCATTGTTTCCTCCTGGAACAGCCTTTAGTGTTTTCTTTCTTGCAGATGTCTTGGTAAAACATTTCAATGTTGTTAAAAGATTTATTTATTTTAATTTTATATGTCTGAGTGTTTTGCCTGCATTTATGTCTAAACACCATGGGCATGCAAAGCCAGAAGAGGGCATTGAATCCTCTGGAACTGGAGTCACGGATGGTTATGAGCCACCATGTGGGTGCTGGGAACCTATTCTAGGTCCTTGGAAAAAGCAGCCAGTGCTCTTAATGCTGATCCATCTTTCCATGTTTCTACTTAATTCTTCTCTTGGAAGGCAGGTTTTCTGATAACCCAATTCTACAACAATAGATAGACACTTTTATTGACATTTCTTTTACAAGCACACTTGTATTTACCTTCCTTTTTTCCCGTTTCAGTGATGCAAATTGTGTCTCAGAGGATTTGCTATCTTATATTTATTTTTTTCATGTTGCCAATTAACTGGCGTTTTGTATAGTATCTCCTAAAGTATCTTCTTGATTTCCTGGGTTGTGCTTCTACATGACTTACCATTGAAAATCCCTGTAAATGTTGACCCTCTTACTCTTTCCTTTTGTGATTTGCTATTGTTGAGTCAGTCTTTGGTTTCAGTGCTGCCTTCCGGGTAAATAATTTAAATATGTCTCTTTCTTCACGAATTCTCCTGTCACCATTGTAGAATTTGTCATTAACATTTTGTTTGCTTTCTCAGCTGTAGTTTCCAATCTTCACACTTGCTTGTTCTTTCTCACATCTATAGTATTTTCCTGTTTTTTTTATACCACCCCTGACATACTAAACACACAGAAAACTGGTAGTATATGACTAAGATACATTAACTACTGAAGTAGATACTGCAGGACTAAATAGGGAGAGAAAAAGCAACTCCTGATTCCTTCTAAGTGTAACAAAACATGAAGAAATTGAAAGACCCGAATTTTAGCTTGGAGGAGTAATTCCATCAAGATGGAGAATAGGAGATAGTGACTTCCATCCCATTCACACACACAAGAGACATGTAACAATTGCTTAACCAAAGTATCCTGTGGAGGCTCAAGGGCCGTCCCAGAGCACAGTAGAGCAACAGGAAAAGAAAACCTGATTATTCACACATAAAGGGTTTCTGTGAGATTGGCATCCAAAGACCCCAAGAGATGGCTATGAGCAAAAAGGAAAGGCAGACGTTATCACTATCCGCCACACTCATGGTCCTCAAGCAGCCTGCTCTGGCATGTTTTGCCATTGAGGTGACCAATAACCAATCCTCCCAGGGATATGGAAACAGAGATGATGCAAACCTTAGCCACCCCTACAAAGAAGTAAGTACCATTGTTTTACTCTGAAACTGGAGCTACCAACTCTCCTAACTAGAATCATGTCTTTGATTATCAAAGTTGCAAATATTCCAACAGGGCCCAACACCAGAACCTCGCTCTCTTTCCTACTACCTCTACTCACTCCTCAAATACTAGGCCATCCGTATTTTGAACCACTTTCACAAGCAGAATTCATGAACTAACAGCTCTCTGTCAATGCCTATGCACCAGTTACCAAATCAGTTGCCACAGTGAATTTCACTCATGCACCAGATCATAGAGCCACTGAGGCCATGTACACCAGTGGTCAAAGTCTGCATGAAACGGAAAATCAACAGCCACTGCTCTAAGGAGTTGATTTACAGGCTGAGTCTGGAGCCAAATTCTCTCAGTGTATATCAGTGCTGCAGACACCCACTCCACCACAGAGACAGCCTCACCCGGTGGAAACCATGATTCCACAATTTGAACTGGTAATGTTTGACCTCATGCTGTATGGCATTATATGTGTATATCAATTTTTAAAAGTAGGAAACTTAGCTCAGCATAGACTAGCAAGACAACTGACTACAATGTTTCCCCATGAAACCTTGATTCTGCCCTATCAAAAGGGAAAGAGAGAAAGAAGATAAGAATTAAAAACAGCCAACATTAAGACAACTGCCATAAGCATCAGGAAGGGAGACGAAGTAAGGCAACTACAACATCAGCGATGTGAATCTTCACCCTTGCCGTGGTCCATAAGCCTAAGCACAAGCCGGATCCTATGTTTAATCTCACCCGGCTTTTTCTGACATGTTCCATCCACCCAAGTTTTAGTCTGGGGACTCAGTCTTGCTGTCCTGTGTGCTCTTTGTACTTTCACTTGGATAATTGCTTATTGTTTTCCTGACCTCAGGAAGTGGTCTCTGTCCATCTTACTGGTTCTATCCCCCAGGCTCTGTCTGCTTCATTACTGTATTATTTTGTCTGAAACCTTTGCCACTTTTTGAATCACCTCATTACTCCACTCCATGGTTTGTTGGTTTGGTTTTGGTTTTGGTTTTGGTTTTGGCATGGTTAGATTTCTTGATCAATTGTAACCTCTGTGTAAACAAAAGAAGCTTTGGGCCATTTGTACTGTTCTAGCATTATAAAGAAAAGTGTTTGATGAGTGCATAGCAAGAATTTGTTGACATTCTGCGTCTAGGAGTAAAGCAATGAAGACATGAGTATATTTAGGGAATCTATTTGTCTCTCTTGTTACAGTCAGGTATTTAATGAATTAACTTCTGAAGCATTATCTATACTTTTCATATATTTATATATTTAAGAAAACCAAGGAGCGAGCTATGAATAAGTGAGCTGTTGGGAGAAGGGGAAAGAGGGTGGATGTGGCCAGTGTGGAGGAGGAGCCGCTAAGGGGACCTTTTCCTCACACAGAGAGGTACTCGGCCCACCATTGTTATGTCCTCATGTGCAATGACGCTAATGCTTTGACATCCATACACTGGGATAACTGCTGCCTGGTCTCTTCCCTGCAGTTAGAAGTGGCTTAGGTGCTGCCGAGACTCACTGTATGAATCTGGAGGGCACCTGCAGAAGAGACATTTGCAAAGTAATAGAAGATGAAATCGGTGCTTGCCGAAGACGATGGAAATGCTGCAGGTTCTGGTGGATTCTCGTGCCGATCCCAACACCAGTTATCTTTTCAGACTATCAAGAACCCATCAAGACCAAGGTAAAATAAAAGCATGGAAAAAGCACGAGGAGAGCTTTGTGCCTCTGGAGCAACAGAATCACCACACTGAACACTTGCAGCTCTTTAACCAGATTCTATTCAGTTTGCCAATAAAACTAAATATTGATTTCAAATATGCTCAGATATCACCTATTTATGACATTTCCAAATTTAAGCAAAATATTTAAATGTGAGAAACTCCCTTTGCACTGGAGAAAGGGCTACTCTGTGCTCAGTTTCCCAGGATCCACATGTTGGCTCATAACCATCTCTAACTCCAGTTTCAGGAGATCCAGTACTCTCTTCTGACTTCATAGGTCCCAGACACACACTCGTTATACATACATACATGCAGGCTAGACACAAATAACCATAAAATAAAAATAAGAATAATTTTTTAAAATCCTGTTTCCTGGCTGGGCAGTGGTGGCACACATCTTTAATCCCAGCAATCAGAAGGCAGAGGCAGGTGGATCTCTGTGAATCTGAGGCCAACTTGGGCTACAAAGTGAGTTTCAGGACACCAGGAATAACACAGAGAAACCCTGTCTCATAAAACCAATACATTTTTCAATTAAAAATATTTTTTCCAACTGTAATAGAAACTCAACAGATTAACAACTAGCAACAATGAAGATAAAATTATAAAACAGAGTTAAATCCACACAAACAGAACAGGTAAATTAAAAGACAGGATGCAGGGTTTCCAGACCATATCAGAGTGAAGAGAAAGATCACTGGGGAGAGGGGAGGGGACTGGAGTGAGGTTAGGAGAAAATGATTTGGTATATGCCCCGGCCAGCGGGGTTCTGGTAATTCGTGGGTCCTGGAAGGGGACTAAGCTTGAAAATAAATGGGCGAGAAAATGTTTTTTGTCAAGATCTGTTTATTGAAGTTAAGCAAGGAGTTTTTAAAGAGAAGGGAAGGAGTAAAGAAAGAGGAAGTAAGGGAGGGGAGGAATGGGAGTTAAATGTCCTCAGGCGTGGACAGGTGTCCCGGAACTTTCCTAAGGGGTGGGGTGTTGACTAAATTGCGGGTTTAGCATGGAGGTCGCCAAGCCTCTTGTAAAGGAAACTTTTATATCTGACCAGGGCTGGCTCCTGACAGGTATAAATACATGAAGACTTCAAGTGTATGAGAATTGATTAGAAATACATGAAAGCAAAGAATAAAACAGAGAGGATGGAGGGAGGAGTTGGTTGGAAGGAGAGAGAAAGAGGAAGAGAGAGAGAGGCTGAAAGCTAATAGAAGAGGCTAAAAACTTCCAGCTTCTTTAATCAATAGAAATAATTTTAAATTAATCAATAGAAAAATCAAATTTTTATTGCTTAATTAAAATTTTTAAATTAACTTTTTTTCTTTTTAAATACTTCAAAAGTAAAAGCCCCAACTAACAGTTTGGTGTTTTGCTCCTATGAACAAACGGCACAATTGTTTAGATTATGTCTGCCTTACACTTACCCAGACAAACCATTTCCCACACAAGAACTAACCATCTTGCTGTAAATTCTGGTAAAGTGCTATAGGCACAGGCTGTCAGTACCCCTTCCTGATGCAGCATCTCTCTGACTATACCTCCTCTTGCTCCATCCACCACAAGGTCTTGGTTACCTTAGCTGAATGGCACAGAACCTCAGCTCTAGCTTGGGCTCAGTGCAGGAGGGAATTTGTAAAGGATTGTACATGTCACGTCATGGAGAGTCAGCTAGAGTTAAGATACCAGGTGCGAATCTGGGTGCTAGGAACCAAACGTGGGACCTCTGCAAGAGCAACCAGTTTCTCCAGCCTTCTGCTATTATTTATTTCTATGTGTGTGGGTTATTGCCTGTGGGCATGTCTGTGCATCAAGTGTGCCCAGTGCCTGCAGATGCCAAAAGAGGGAGTTGATCCCCTGGAACTGGAGTTATAGAAGATACCTTAACTCGTGGTGTGGGTGCTGAAAATCAGACCTGGGTTCTTTGGAAGAGTAGCCAGTACTCTTCTTCTTTTTAAAAATTTATTCTATGTATTTTTCACATCGAGTATCTTGATCACATTCATTACCTGTCCCTTTGTATCCACCCTTCACCCCTGCACCCTCCCCCTCCCGAATAAAACAAAATTCAAGAGAAAACAAGGAAGAAAATAAAATAAGAAAAAAAATTAAACGGGGGAAGGAGCTAAAAATCTCGCCATGGAAGCTGCAGTGCGACCCAACAAGTCATGCTGTATACTCCTATGACCACCATACACCTTTCTACTTGCAAGTGTTCATTGCAAAGTCATTGGTCTGGTTCAAGGTCCCTGGTCTTCACTGCACGTTCGATGCTGAGCCCCCACTAGGACTCCTCCTGGACGTCCTGCTAGTGTCCTGTGTTGTGGAGATCCTACGGCTTTGGGTCTGTGGGTCAGGCCCCTTCACAAGCTTCAACAGATAATAGATGGGGTGCCTGTTGGGGCAGACCAAGTCATAACCCTGAGTCTTGGCCTGAGCAGCTGTAGGGTTGGTCTGCCAGGTGGGAAATGGGGACAGCTATCCCATGGTCACTATTTCAGGGCTGGCTCACCAACACCTATGCTAACAGTGCTGACTCGATTAACCTGGGAGCCATTTCTCTAGCTACCCTCTCATGGCTGGCATCCTCAGACATCCCTTCCCCTTTCCTCTCCTACACCCACGTTTTGCCCATTTCCCCTTCATAACATCGTAGCGTCTGTGCCCTGCTCTTCCAGGACGGACATTCTTTAAAGTAAAACTTGAATCCTTTTGCCTTTCTTCACATTGTTTATACAGGGCAAACTTTTCACTCATTGCAATTTATGGCTGAGAAATATACCTATCTAAGGAAAATTATGGAAAACACCTATGAAGTCAATGCTACTACAATATTCAGTAAAAACTTGGATAATATTCAATATCAATTTGTATTCATGACAAAATGGAAGACTGACAGAGTCAAGTAATGGAATTTATTTGGTCAAAAGGCTTGCATTTCAAGTACAATGAATCAAAAAAATCCTTACAATGTGTTCTATACAGCAAGCCCAAGAGAAACTTTTTATAGGAAATATTTATCAAATCTGCGTTTGACAAACAGTCCTGGCTGAGTGGAAATCCTGAATCAAGCAAGAGCATGTGGGAGTTAAGTCTACCCTGCTCAATGATCTCCAGCAGAGGGCACTGCAGACTTCTCCCAAGAACCCGGGAGCTTTCTAGGGTTTAACTTTTTTCAGGACTCTGAACAGTTTCTTCCACATTCAAATTGTCATTCTCGGGCCTCGCGGGCGGGGGCGGGGGGGGGAGGTCAAGCAAGGACACAGCAGACGAATGGAGACCACTTGAAGGGTGAGACACTCTGTCCTGCCTGGTGGGCGAATCCGTTTCTTGCTCCAAGGGTAGAGCGCTAATAAACAGAATGCCCGCCCGTCCTTGTTGTTCTTGGTCTGTCTCCCTGACTACAGAGCTGTGCAGTGTTTATTACCCCCACCTCAACAGACAGGAGCCTGGCGGAACTGCAACAAGGGTAATTCTTCTTGTCAGGACAGTTCATCCCCCCAGTGCTCGCTGTATCTGGACTGGTGAATCTGCGTTTGGCTGGCAGAGTGGCTTCAACTGTCCTGAGATTCAGCACAGGTTTCGGGCTGCTGTGGTCCTGAAGGACTTTCCAGTGGTGTAAGGAGATTTCTTTGGTTGCTGTATCTCCCGTGTGTCCCTGTGGCTCTGCAGTTGCCATCTGAGATCTTCTGTTGAGCTTTCTCTGCTGGGCTTTCCCAGCCTGGTGCTTAGGGGCCAAGAGCCTCGCTCACCCCGCCTACAGGCGCAGTGACACTGTCTGTCCTTTTTGAGATCAGTTTGCTGGACATAGAAGAGCACATAGGAAGGCTTCCTCAGGACAGAAGTCACAGCATACACGGACGATGTTAGAATCATCCACCTTATACCACTGGCCATTGCCAGCTTTGATAACACGGAAATAATGTCCTCTGGGACCAGTCCCGCCGACATGGACCATGGCAGCATACAGGCTTACACAAATGGTCTTCTATTAGATTCTGACATATATGGCTGCAGTTCAAGGAACTCAAGGGGCAGAAACTGTGGCGGGTCTAGGGTCCAGGTCTTAAATACCCTGGGGTAGGGTTGGAAGGGGGGCTGAGGCAGAGCCTTCACCTACACAGTATGTGTTCTACAGAATCAAACATTCAGCCGAGATTTAATTCTTCACATAAAAATAAACAAGGGTATCCCTTTCATCACCATATAAATTTGCTTTTGTCAGTAATAAATGGTAAAATATATATCTACCTACATAAAGAATTGCTTTGAAATAAATTTCTTTTGTAAAACGCCCTGGTTGGTTTTTGTCAGTTTGATATAATCTAGAATCACCTTGGAAGAGGAGTATCAATTGAGTGATTGGTGCCATCGCATTTCCTGTGGGGGTGTTTTATTAAATAATGGTTGACATGGGAGGGCCCAGCCCACTGGGGGCAGCGTAGTAGTGCACTGGGAAGATGACCCCCCCCCCAGTAGTATCTAAGTGGTGAGCAAGTCAAGGATAGCAAGCTAGTGAGCAGCACTCCCTCCATGGCTGTTGCTTCCGTTTCTGCCTCTAGGTTCCTCTTCACAACGGTCTGTAGCCTGTGAGGGGAGATAGGAACTCTTTCCTCCCTGGCCAAGTTGCTTTTTGCCATGATCTTTATCACAACCACAGAAAGTTACACTAAGACAGAAATTGGCACCAGAGAGGAAATTAATGCAGAGGCAGACCTGACCGTGTTGTCATGGGAGGACTGTGAAGGATTTTTAGAACTCGGCTTGAAAAGCTGTTGCATGTTCAGAGCTTAATGAGCTCATGTGGGAACTCGGAAGATAAAGCTGGGAGCAGTGAGGACAATAGAGGCCTGGCCGTGAAGTTCCAGAGGGAAATTTGAGAGTCCCTTAAAGAGCCTATTGGGGCCTCTCATGTGATATTTTGAATTGAGGATCTGTGTTCTGAGGCTGAAGAGTCAGCTGTGATTAAGATGAGCCCAGCATCATCGAAGTGAAATCTTCTGGGACTTATTTCCTTACAGTCAGCTTACAGAAGCCGTGGTCCAGAGTGGACAGTGGCTGTCTCTTGCTGGTATCTGAAACTGATAACATGTGAGAGTTCCCCAGGTGGTACTGAATTTGAAGGCTTGAAGGAGTCATGGAGATCAAGTGAGGTGTGGCACTGTGAGAGGCCATTAGTGAAGGTGCAGCCTCAGTTGGTACCCCAGGATTGGAGGGATCATGGAGAGAAGTTAAGACTTGGTACCACATGGCAGGGGCAGAGTCCCTGAAGAGAGTGCAGAAGTTATTGTTTAAGGCTGCAGTGGAAGCTCCAGCATTTTGGAGATGCCAGTACCATAGGACAGCCACAAAGGACAGCAGTAGCTGTGGTGTGGAGGTGGCCTAAGCCTACGACATAAGTTATATGTGCTGATAGAGCCAGAGAGGTGGCGTTGTCTGAGCCCTTTGGTTCCCAGAAGATGATGAGTGAATTCCAGAAGTGGGACATTGAGCTACAGTTCTTTGTATTGTTGTAGTTTTATTTGGCTTTGCTTTAACTGGAGCTTTGCCCTGGTTCTTCCCTATTGGCATAAGAAGTATGTAATTCTTTTTATTTTATTTTATTTTATTTTATTTTATTTTATTTTATAGGAGCCCACAGTTAAGAGACTTAGAATTTTTAGAGACACTTTGGATATTTTTTAAAAGACTGGACCTTTAAAGTATTTCGATTTTTAAAGACTGTGAGAGCTTTAAAAGTTGGAATGCTTTTACTTTGTAGATATTGACATTAATATGAAGCCCTGAAGATAGACGAGAAAGGACAGGCAGGTTTGATGGCAATGAGCTGGCTATGTTAAGTTGACAAAGGGGTCAGTTGTCCTGGTTGGTTTTTTACACAAGCTAATGTTATCTGGAGAGATAATCCTCAATTGAGAAAATGCCATTATTGATGACACTGTGATTGGGACTGATGGGAGAGGGTCCAGGCCACACTGGGAAGTGCCACCCCTGGAAGGGTGGTGCTGAGTGCTATGGGAGGGCAAGCTAAGCGAGCCATGGGGAGCAGCACTCCCCCATTCTCTCTGCTTCAGTTTCTGCCTTGAGGTCTTCTTGACTTCCCTCCACGATGGACTATAAGCCATAAGGAGGAATAGATCCTTTCATCCCCAGGTTACATGTGTTCATGGTGTTTGACGTAGAAGCAGAAAGCAAACTAGGACAACAGTTAATACTTATTCTTGTATGTGGCACATGTACATATGTGTACATGTTTATGCGTGCGTGTGTGTGTGTGTGTGTGTGTGTGTGTGTGTGTGTGTGTGTGTGTGTATGTGTGTGTGTGTGTTCCTGCACTGGAGGTTGATGTAAGGTATCTACCTTATAAAATGTCTTCATGGCTTATTCTCAATAAATGCTTGACTTGCATACCTACTTCTTATACCTCTATACCTGGGGCCATGTATAGACTTCTAATGTGAAAAGGGTCACAAGTGGGCAAGTTTAAGAGGCCCTGCCCTAGGTGACAGCTTCTCCTCATGGGATCTGTAGAAGTTGGATTCCCCCAGCCCTGCCCTGCCCTGCTCTCTTCTCTCCTCTACCCCTTCTTCTGCACTCCCATGGGTCCTGGGGCCTCTACCCAACCCAGATTTCTTCTCTGAACTTCAAGTCTAGATCACAAATACCCCAAACACAGCATGACCAACACTGGCCTTTTGTCTCCCCTCTGTGACCTGCTCCCTCTCTATTTAGCCTTACGGTGGTACCTGGCATCACCCTGTGTGCCCTGCTCACTCATCCTTGATATGTCCCTTTCTGGCCTCACCCACTCCATCAAGGATGCCTTCCAGATACCTCTGAAACTTGCCTTCAGCCTGTCCCAGTCCTTCTGCTCCAATGCTGCCACTCTGGTCTAAAGACCTTGGCCCCCATGATGCTGTGTGCTCTTGGAGGACTCTCTTCCCACTGACTGTCAACAAAGGCTTCTGGACAAAGTGGTAGAGGGACTTCAGACACACACATTTGCTTCATTGCTTCAGTTTGTCTCTTGTTTGGTACAAGTTGACAGTATTTGCTGGTCCTGACCCTGGAACTTCCTGCCCTAAGTGGCTCAACTTCTGCTTTGCTCACTAAGTGGCACTGCCTGGTTAAACCCCTCCTCCCCCATACTCTTTCTCCTTCCTGGCCTTCCATCTGCTTATTTTCACTTCTCTTCTATGACTTAGCTGAAATGTCACCTCACTGTTACATGAGCCACCCTACCCCACTCCCATGTGTTCATAGTGGTTTTCACTATTTCAGCTTGGCCATTGCCTCCCGTGGAGGTGGAGGTTGGCTGCCTGCTGCCTGGTGATGCCTGGTGAGTACTGTGCAGCAGTGAGCCCCTCTTGCTGGCCCTTGATGAAAATTTGTGGAGTGAATGGAACTGGATAAGGGATTGCTGGACCTGGGGGTAAGATGGAAGAACCCCAATTCTTCCTTTACCCACTCCAATCCTATGGCCAGAACCCCCAAAACAAGCTGATATTTCTGGATAGACTTTCTAGTGAGATTTCACTCCACTGGCTTTGAAATCACCTGAGTATAATTTGTAAGGTTAGCACATGGGTGCCCGAGCTCAGCAGATGCTGTTAGTCTGTGCAGCAGTCTGTATTTCTGACTCAACACCAGGATCTATCTGCCCAGGAACAGAAAGACAGCAGTGTTCCCTGGTATACAGCACAAGGTGCAGACTATTTAACCCCTTGGTCAATAACAAAATTGGACTTTAAAAGCTAAGTTAAATTTTTGAATTTTTATTTAAATATTTTTAATTTTAGTGTGTGTATGCGTGAACAAGTACATGCATGAAGGTCAGAGGGCAATTTTTTTTGGAGATTGTCCTCTCCTTCCCTGTGGGATACAGGGATTAAACTCAGGCCATCAGGCTTATGAAACTTCTTCATCTATTGAGCCGCCATCTTGCCAGCTCAAATTTTAATTTTAATTCAAGATGACTTTACAGGTTTTGCTCTCTGTTTTTTATTTGTTTATTTTATCTGTATTTTACTTGCATGTATATTTATGTGAGAGTGTTGGATATCCTGGAACTAGAGTTACAGACAGTTGTGAGCTACTTTATGGGTGTTGGGAATTGAACCTGGGTCCTCTGGAAGAGTAGACAGCACTTTTAACTGCTGAGTCATCTCTCTAGCCCTAAGGGGTTTTTATTTCTAATTAAAAATTTCAAATCACTTTATTTCCTTGCTTGTTTATTAATATATTTGTGTGTGCCTGTGTGCACAAACCATGGTGTGTATGTGGCAGGTCAGAGAACAACTTTTGGGAGTCATTCACTCCTTCTACTTTGTGGGTCCCGGGATGGAACTCAGGTCCCTAGGCAAGTGTTTTTACCCTCTGAGTCATCTCACTATCCTTTTAAATACATGTTCTTCATCTTGTTATACTGGGAGTTAAACTAAAGGCTTTGGGAAAGTTAGAAAAGTGGTTTTTCCACATGATCATCTCACTAGATGCTGAAACAGCCTTTGACAAAAATCCAACACCCATTCATGATAAAGGTCTTGGAGAGATCAGGGATAACAGGAACATACCTAAACATAATAAAATCAATATACAGCAAACCAACATCCAACATCAAACTAAATGGAGAAAAACTCATCGTGATTCCTCTAAAATCAGGAACAAGACAAGGCTGCCCACTCTCCATTATCTCTTCAGTATTGTACTTGAAGTTCCAGCTAGAGAAATAAGACAACAAAAGGAGATCCAGGGGGGATACAAATTAGAAAGGAAGAAGTCAAACTTTTACTATTTGCAGATGATATGATAGTTTATATAAGTGACCAAAAAAAAAAAAAAAAAAAAAAACTCTACCAGGGAGCTCCTACAGCTGATAAACACATTCAGCAAAGTGGCAGGACACCGGTCACGTCAATAAGACAAACCGGCAGCCCACAGAATGGGAAAAGATATTCACCAACCCCACATCTGACAGAGGGCTGATTTCCAAAATATACAAAGAACTCAAGAAACTAGTCACCAAAACACCAAATAATCCAATTAAAAAGTGAGGTACAGAACTAAATAGAGAATTCTCAATAAAGGAATATAAAATGGCTGAAGGACACATAAGAAAGTGCTCAACATCCTTAGCCGTCAGGGAAATGCATATCAAAACAACTCTGAGATACCATCTTGCCCTTATCAGAATGGCTAAAATCAAAAACACCAATGACAGTTTATGTTGGAGAGGATGTGGAGAAAGGGGAACACTCCTCCACTGCTGGTGGGAGTGCAAACTCGTACAGCCAATTTGAAATCAGTATGGAGGTTTCTCTGGAAAATGGGAATCAGGCTACTTCAAGATCCAGCAATTCCACTGGCATATAAAGATGTACATTCATACAATAAGGACATCTGTTCAACTATGTTCATAGCAGCATTATTTGTAATAACCAGAACATGGAAGCAACGTAGATGCCCCTCCACTGAAGAATGGATAAAGAAAATGTAGTACATTTACATGATGGAGTACTACTCAGCAGAAAAAAGCGATGGATTCTTGAAATTCGAAGGCAAATGCATGGAACTAGAAGAAACCATCCTGAGTGAGGTAACCCAGTCACAGAAAGACAAACATGATATGTACTCACTCATATATGAAAATTAGACGTAGAGCAAAGGATTACCAGCCTACAATCCACACCACCAGAGAAGCTAGGAAACAAGGAGGCCCCTAAGAGAGACATACATGGTCCCCCAGAGAAGGGGAAAGGGACAAGATCTACAAGGGGGGATTAGTCGAAAGAGAAGGGGAGAAGCGGAGGGAAGAGGAGGATGTGAGGGAGCAGAAATGGAGTCAGGGGAAGAATAAAGGAGAGAAAGAAAAGAGATACCATAATAGAGGGAGCCATTATAAATTTAAAGAGAAATCTGGCACTAGGGAAATGTCCAGAGATCTACAACAATGACCCCAACCAAGAATCTAAGCAATAGTCTAGAGGCTACCTTAAATGCCCTTCTCCAATAATGAGATTGATGACTACCTTATATGCCATCCTAGAGCTGATGGAAGCAGAAGCAGACACCCACAGCTAAGCACTGAGCCAAATTCCTGGAATCCAGTTGCAGAGAGGGAGGGATGATGAGCAAAGGGGTCAAGACCAGGCTGGAGGAACACACAGAAACAGCTGACCTGCAGAAGGGGGAGCTCATGGACCCCAGACTGATAGCTGGGAAACCAGCACAGGACTGTTCCAGACCCCCTGTATGTGGGTATCAGTTTGGGGGTCTGCGCAATCTATGGGGCCTCTGGTAGTGGAACAATATTTATTCCACACGAATGGACTTTGGGAGCCCATTCCACATAGAGGAATACTCTCTCAGCCTAGATACACAGGGGAGGGCCTAGGCCCTGATCCAAATGATGTGACAGACTTTGAAGATCCTCGTGGAAGGCCTCACCCTCCCTGGGAGGCAAAAAGGGGATGGGATAGGGGGTCAGTAGGGGGCATGGGAGGAGAGGAGGGAGAGGGAACTGGGATTGACATGTAAAACAAGATTGTTTCTAATTTAAATTTAAAAGAGAGAGAGAAAAGAGGAGAAAAAAAAGAAAAGTGGTTTTTACCATTGAGCTGCATCCCAGACACCTGTATGCGTCTTAAGGGAAATGTCAATCAGTTTTCTATGCTATATTTAAAACCTGTCTTAGTTATAGTTACTGTTACTGTAATGAAACTCCATGACCAAGGCAACTTGGGGAGGAAAGGGTTTATTTGGCTTACACTTCCATATCATAGTTGATCATCAAAAAAAAAAAAAAAAAAAAAAAGGTCAGGATAGCTAAACAAGGCTGATTGCTACCTGGAGGCAGAAGATGATGCAGAGACCAGGGAGGCATGCTGCTTACTAGCTTGCTCAGCCTGCTTTCTTACAGAACCTAGAACCTCCAACCTAGGGACGACACCACCCACAACAACAGGCTGGGCCCTTCCCCATCAATCACTGATTAAGAAAATGCCCTACAGTCAGAACTTATGGAGGCAATTTCTCAATTGAGGTTCTCTCCATTCAGATAATATAGCTTGTGTCAAGTTGACATAACACTAGCCAGTGCAAACTGCAATTTGTACTTCTCATCAAACAGTTACCTTTAATACTGTTACAGTTGATCATACCCAAGACACTGCATAGTTTAAGCATCTTTAGGATCTTCTATTTTAGTGATGCTTTAAGAGCATAGCATCTCTCCATTACCATTCCCAGAGCATGGTTTTGCATCCTTTCTTAATTAGTTTATTGAGAGAGAGATTAGCTCCTAGTCATGTATCTATGCAATAAAAGTCCTTGCTGCTGTATTTAGAAGACTGTGCCCAACATAAATTCCACTCCCAAATCTCTATGTAATGAGCCTCCATTGAGATAATGAGTTTCTCGGGAGGAATTGTGTACATTAGAAACACTGATGGGTATTTTTATAATATATGCACTGCTGATGAACTATTTTGCCTGTTAGTAGGAGCAAGATCAATCTTGGACAAATTTCCCAATAGCTGACAGTACCTTTCCCACCCCAGGCCTGCCCTCTCCTGGGAGTCTATACCCTTCCTATTGCTCCATCCTCCATCCCATCAAATTCTTGACTGTCCCCAATAGTGGATAAGAGTCTTAGTGGAAAGAGGCCCCTGGATTGGATCATGCAGAAAAATAATGACTGATACACTCATTACCATTTCCAGCCATGGCTGGCTGGTGCCTTTCCAGAGAAACATCCTTTTGTTTGTTTTGGTTTGGTTTTTGAGACAGGATTTCTCTATGTAGCAGCCTTACATGTTCTGGAACTGACTTTGTAGACCAGGCTGGCCTCGAACTCACAGAGACCCGTGTGCCTCTGCCTCCTGAGTGCTGAGGTTAAGGGAAGCTCCCCAGTGAAACATTCTTTTTTGAAACTTAGTTGACTATCCCAGGACGACATCTGGACATCCTATAATTTAGGAATGCCCTAGAGATTGTTCATTAAGAAGAGCAACCTACTCAAGCAAACTATCAGTGGGAGGTAAATAAGCAGGTAGTCTTGGAGAACTCAGAGGCAGAGAGAGGAGTTGGTGTCTAGGAGGGCCAGCCCAGCATGGGCCCTCAGCATGTTAAAGGATCCTGGGGAAAGGACCCTAGTTCCTATGTCAATGACAGGCCTGTGGGTGGATCTCACGAACTGGGTAGGGAGCAGTTGGTATCATGCTCACTAAGGGGATAAAACAGATTCCCATTCTCACAGCATGGGCTGGGGACTCATCTGGCTATTGACTCAAGAAAAAGGAGATTCACCACCTGTTGTCCACTTGGGTAAGGGACAGGGCCTGGTAGTCAAAGGCAGAGAGAAACACATGCCATCTCAGGCTGCTGAGCAGTTCAATGGCAGTGCATGCCCTAGGTTCCATCCCCAACATCAAAACCACAACAATAATTTTTCAAAAGAGAAACATTACACCATTACTCTGAACGGTGGGGAGGGCCCTTGGTGGACTTTGGATTTAAATTAAAAAAATAATTTTTTTGGAGATGGGATTTCACCATGTGCCCCAGGCAGGCCTGGAACCCACAACCCACCTGCCTCAGCTTCATGAGTATGACTTTATGTCAGAAGAGGGCATCAGATCTCACTATAGATGGTTTTGAGTTGCAATGTGGTATGTGGTTGCTGGTAATTGAATTCATGACCTTTGGAAGAGCAGCCAGTGCTTTTAATCACTGAGCCATCTCTCCAGCCCAAAATCTTTTTTTGTTTATTTGGGTTTTTTGTTTGTTTGTTTTGTTTTTTTTGAGATAGGTTCTCTGTGAACAGTTCTGGCTGTCCTGAACTCACTCAGTAAACCAGGCTGGCCTCAAACTCACAGAGATCCTTCTGCCTCTGCCTCCCAAATGCTGGGATTAAAGGTATGCACCACCACTGTCCAACTGTATTTCATCTTTACAAAACTGTTTTCAGTTGTGTATCCCATTTTTAGTTGGGTTATTTGTTTTCTTAATGTTCAGGTTTTATTTAGTTTTAGTTCCTTATATATTCTAGATAATAATCCTATATCAGATGCATAACTGGTAAAATGTTTGCCCATTCTTTAGGCTGCCACTTTGCTCAAATAATGCTCTCTTTTGCTATATAGTTTTTCAGCTTCACGATGTCTCATTTCTTAATTGTTGGTTTTAATGTCTTCATTTCATTGATTCTTTGTATTGTTGTATTTTAACTGTTGTTTATTTCTGTTTCATTGATTTTTGGCTCCAAATTTGATTATTTTGGGTATTACTTCTTGTTTTTCTAGAGTTTCCAGGTGTGTCATTAATCTTTTCATGTAGACATTTAGTGCCATGAGCTAGCCTCTTAGAATGGCCTTCACGGTGTCAATAAGTTTGAAAATGTTGCCTTTTTCCTTTTAATTAAACTCTAAAAAAGTTTCAAATTTCTTTCTTGTTTTTTGTCTTGACCGAATTTTCATTCAGTAGTGAGTTGCTCAGTGTCCGTTGAGTTTGCATGTTCTCTGCTGTTTCTATTGCTGATAGGCAGCTCTCATCAAGGGTGGTCAGACAGGATTGAGGCATTATTCTAATTTCCGTCCATGAGGCTTGTTTGTGTCCTAATGTGTGGTCAGCTTTTGGTGTTTGAGTGGAACATCCTGTAGACGTTTGTTAGGATCATTTGATTGATGACATTAACGCCAGCCCTTCTTTGTTTAGTTTTCATCTGGATGACCTGTGTATTGGTGAGAACAGTGTTGACATCACCCACATCACTGTGTTAGGGTCAACATGTGATTTTAGCTGTAGTATTGTTTCTTTTATGAACATGGTGGCTTCATGTTTAGAGCATAAATGTTAAGAATTACATTGTCCTTTGGATTTTTTTTTTTTTTAGATGAGTATGTAGTGTCCTTCCCTCTGATTACTTTTGGCTAGATGCTTATTTAGCCAGATGTTAAAATAGCTATGCCTGCCTTCTTCTTGGGTCCAGTTGCTTGGAATATCTTTTCCCATTCTTTCCCCTGATGTGATGTCTGACCTTGATGGTGAGGTGTATTTCTTGGACAACAAAAAGATAGGTCCTGTTTTATAATTTTATCTGTTAGTCATTGTCTCTTTACCGAGGAATTGAGAGCATTAACATTGAGAATTATTAATAAGTGGTGTTTATTGATTCCTGATATTTTATTTTGTGGTATTGATCTCCCTCCCCTTTTGATGTGCTGTTTTGGGATTGCTTATTCTTTGTGCCCTCTTGAATGTAGTTAACCTTCTCTTCACACTAAAACTTTCCTTCTAGTACCTTCTGAGAAGCTGCCTTGGTGGGCAGAAATTGTACAGTTTGTTTTTATCATGGAATGCTTTCCTTTATGTGTCAATTGCGATTCATAGTTTTGCTGGGTAGAGTAGTCTTGGCCTACATTTTTGCTCTCTTAGAGATGTAGAATATAGATCCAGGCCTTTCTGACTTTCAGACTCCATTGGGTTATTCTAATGGGCCTGCCTTCATATGTTATTGATCTTTTGCCTTGCAGGTTTTCTAATCCTTTCTTAGTTCTGTAACTTCAGTGTTTTTGATTATTTTTTGCTGTGGGAAATTTCTTTTGTGGTTCTGTCTAGGTGTTATGTGTGCTTTTGTACCTTGATAAATACAGCCTTCTTTAGATTGGAGAAATTTTCTTCTATAATTTTGTTAAAAAATATTTGCTGTGCATGCTAGTTGTGGTTGTTAAAATTTTTGCTTAAATTAGAAACAAAGAAGAAAAGATGCAGATGAGACATACGACTAAGAGACATATTAGACATATTAATTGGTTTATTAAAGGCCTGGAAGAGTAGGGAGACTAAGAGAAAAGAGAAACAGGGTTAATGGCTGACCGCCATGGCCGGTCGCCATAGAGAGGCAGAGAGAGCATAAAAGAGACAGAGAGAAGAGAAGAGCAGAGAGAGGAGAGCAGAGAGAGAGTAAAGAGAGCATAAATGGGCAGGGATTAAAGGGGTCCTGCGTGTAGACTTAGTTCCCATGGAACCCTGGCTGACCAGGGTACTGCTTGTTCCACCAGGTAACGGGCAGGCCAGCATGATGCCTGAACCTTTCAGTGGTGGCTCACATCAGTAGAATTTGTCGAAGGAAGCAGAGGCAGGAGAATCATGAGTTGGAGGTCAATCTGGACTACACATTTTTAAAAAAATGACTTCTTCTATAACTATTATTTTAGGTTTTGTCTTTTCATAGTGTCCCAGATTTCCTGGATGTTTTGTGCCCAGAATTTGTTAGACTTAACATTTTCTTTAAATGAACTATCCACTTCTTCTATCTCTTCTTCAAGACTTGAAATTCTCTCTTCCATATCTTTCAATCTGTTGGTGAAGCTTACCTCTGAGGTCTGTGACATCCTGATTTTTTTCATTTCTAGTTTTATTTAAGTTTGGGCTTTCTTTGGTGATTCTATTTCTTTGTTAAATTCTACTTTCACATATTACATTGTTTTCATGGTCTTCATCAAAGCATTTATTCATATCCTCTCCAAGGTCATTGAACACACTCATAATTGATACTTTGAAGTCCTTATCTTGTGCTTCAGCTAAATTGCTTTTCTCAGGGCCTATTACAGTGTGGCTGCTGCCTTCTGGAAGAGGCATGTTGTCTTGGCTTTTCATGTATGTTTTTGCCCTGAGATCTAGGCACCTGGAGTTATGATGTTTGAAGTTATGATGCTCTTGGCATAGAAATCTGCTGTCTTACTTGTTGGGTGGGTGTTCTGTCCCATGGTTGCTGTTTCCCACTCTGGGTCCTATCCTAGTGTGGCTGTGGGGTCCCTGATAGAGAGTGTTTCTGTGGGTGACCCGTTGTCATGAAGGACTGGAGATGGGATAGAAGGAAAGGCTGGAAGGGGTGACAGGAAAGAACTAGGGGACCCTGGGTCTGCATCAAGAGGCAGAGTCCCCAGGGGAGGGAGGAGAGCTAGACATAGGGGCTTCTGTGGTCAGGCTGCAGCAGGGCTAAGAATGTGTGGAGACACCAGGGCGGAGGACAGGAAGGGTAGTAAAAGTTGCTTCCCTGAGTCCCAGCCTAGTGTGGCCACTGGAGTCCCTTGTAGAGAGTGGTTATGCAGGTCAGCAGCTGTTACAAAGGAATGAAGATAGGATAGATGGGCTGAGAGCTGCAGTGAGAAAGAACTTGGGGGACCCTCTGTCGGACAAAACTGAATACTTTCAGACAAACCTTGATTGGATCTATGTTTGTATTCTCTAAGCTAGTCTTTGTAACCTTTACCAAATGTAGATTGATTTAAGTAGAGGTATAATGTTGCTGAATTGGACTTCAACCTCAGAGTTTTTAGTATATATTAATTAAATGTAATATCTACCTCTTATTTTTTACATTACTGACTCAGACCTTCATAACTTGCTTATACTAATAGAGGCAGAGGGATTTAAAGGAACAATATTTTGTTCAGTGCCTTCCAAGGTCAACTATGTCCCAGGGGTCTGTGTGGCTTCTCTCAAAATGTCCTATAACTGTGACAAGACACTTGTTCCTTTGTTCAGGGAGCCATGGAAACCTTACCTGGCAGAACCTAACCTGTGTCTAATTTACAAAGAGGAGGAGCAACACAGAAAAAAATTTCTTCCATGTTTCCAAGTGAAGCCACAATTAAGCAAAGGCCTTACTTTATCCTCACCCAGATGGATGGCCAATAAAAGACTAGAGAGGAAACGGGTTCTTTCCAAGCTCTAGTAACCCCTGAGGACCAGATCCTCAACAGTAAAAATCAAACAAAAATTAATAATTCTGGCCACCTACATGGTTTTAAACATCTAACAGGAAAATATAACCAAAGATGACAATGATTAGTTTTTTTTTTTTCTTCAGTTCAGGGGAATCAGACTTTCAGACAAGAGACTCAAATCCATATGAGGCAATACTTAGAAAACTATTTCTCTCCAGTGATTTTCTTCTTGGTAGGGGAGATGTTCCCCAGACATTGGACATCATGACCTTGGCTCAATTCAATACTGCAGTGCTTACCTGCAGCCAAGAGACACACGCCCACTGTTGTTTTAACCTAAATGTCAAATGATGGTTAAATTTCTTCTCTTTCTCTAGCAGTCATCTGGGAGGACCTCACACTGTGGTTCTAGCCACTCTGACAGCTATCACAGGCTTGAAACAAGATCCTGGGTCCATCACTCTGGAGTTGAGTTTAGGAGCCCTGGACGAACAAAGAGAAACCTGTGGAACCCCCATGAGCCCATCAAGAGATTCTGATGGGCTTTTATTTGGACATTAAAAAAAATCTACTCTGGGGGCTGGAGAGATGACTCCATGGTTAAGGGTACAGGCTGCTTTTCCAGAGGCTCTGGGTTCTAGAACTCACATGACTGATCACAAATATCTGTAACTCCAGAGCTGATATTCTCTTCTGGCTTCTAAAGGGCACCAGGCATCCATCTGATGAACTGATATACATGCAGACAAACCATCCGTACACATAAAAAAACATAATTTCAAAAATACCCTCCACTCTGCCTTCTCCTGGTTCCCTCCCTAGGCTTTGTAATGCTCTAACTTTTGCCTTTATTTCTCCCTCACATCTCCTTCCAGGCACCACTGGAGGACTTCCTCCCCCTCTACCTGGAAGTTATACTACTGATGCACTTTGGGGTTTTAAAAAATAGGCTCACTGGAGGGGTACCACGACTGCCAGACCCAATGTCTCTATTCTGCTGGACGAAGTCAGATTGGTCATCACCTCAACTTTACGATGACAGGATTACCTCTTCAGAAGGAGAGATGACAAGAACAGGAGGTAAAAATTGGCTAATTTAGGGTAAAAAGACTCCAAAGGCCAGGCGTTGGTGGCGCATGCCTTTAATCCCAGTACTCGAGAGACAGAGGCAGGTGGATCTCTGTGAGTTCGAGACCAGCCTGGTCTACAAGAGCTAGTTCCAGGATAGCCTCCAAAGCCACAGAGAAACCCTGTCTCAAAAAAAAAAAAAAAAAAAAAAAAAAAAAAGAAGACTCCAAAGAAACCATGTTTTTCACCAATGATAGCTAATGCTGGAGAGGATGTGGAGAAAGGAGAACACTCCTCCACTGCTGGTGGGAGTGCAAACTCATACAGCCAATTTGAAATCAGTATGGCGGTTTCTCTGGAAAATGGGAATCAGTCTACCACAAAATCCAGCAATTCCACTCGTGGGCATATACCCAAAAGATGCACATTCATACAACAAGGACATCTGTTCAACCATGTTCATAGCAGCATTATTTGTAATAAACACAACATGGAAGCAACCTAGATGCCCCTCCACTGAAGAATGGATAAAGACAATGTGGTACATTTACACAATGGAGTACTACTCAGCAGAAAAAAGTGATGGATTCTTGAAATTCACAGGCAAATGGATGGAACTAGAAAAAACCATCCTGAGTGAGGTAACCCAGTCACAAAAAAACAAACATGGTATGTACTCACTCATATATGGACTTTAGACATAAAGCAAAGGATTACCAGCCTACAATCCACAATGCCAGAGAAGCTAGGAAACAAGGAGGCCCCTAAGAGAGACATACATGGTCCCCTGGAGAAAGGGACAAGATCTCCTGAGCTAATTGGGAGCACAGGAAGAGGAGTGAGGGAGCTAGAAGAAAGAGAAGGGGAGAAGAGGAGGAGGGAGGAGGACATGAGGGAGCTGGAAGATTGAGTTGGGGAAGAACAGAAGAGAGCAAGATAAGAGATACCATAATAGAGGGAGCCATTATAAATTTAAAGAGAAATCTGGCACTAGGGAAATGTCCGGAGATCTACAACAATGACCCCAACTAACAATCTAAGCAATAGTCTAGAGACTATCTTAAATGCCCTTCTCCGATAATGAGATTGATGACTAACTTATATGCCATCCTAGTGCCTTCATCCAGCAGCTGATGGAAGCAGAAGCAGACACCCACACCTAAGCACTGAGCCAAATTCCTGGAATCCAGTTGCAGAGAGGGAGGAGTGATGAGCAAAGGGGTCAAGACCAGACTGGAAGAACACACAGAAACAGCTGACCTGAACAAGGGGTTGCTCATGGACCCCAGACTGATAGCTGGGAAACCAGCATAGGACTGTTCCAGACCCCCTGAATGAGGATGTCAGTTTGGAGGTCTGGGCAGTATATGGGGCCTCTGGTTGTGGATCAGTATTTATCCCTAGTACATGAATGGACTTTGGGAACCCTCTCCACATAGAGGGATACTCTCTCAGCCTAGACACACTGGGGAGGGCCTAGGCCCTGCTTCAAATGATATGATAGACTTCGAAGATTCCCCCATGGAAGGTCTCACCTCCCTGGGGAGCAGAAAGGGGCTGGAATATGGGGTGGGGAGCAGGGGAGGAGGGGAGGGAGAGGGAACTGGGATTGACATGTAAAACAAGCTTGTTTCTAATTTAAAACTGATCTAATTATAATTATAAAAATAAAATAAAGAAACACACACACACACACACACACACACACACACACACACACACACTAGAAAACAGGTTTTTTTCTTGGCTAAAAGCAAGTAATGTCCTCTGGCCTCTTAGTAGCTTTATCTTTGCTAAGGCCAGAGATGCACAAGTGCTTGGGGCTCTGCTCATCCCTCTGCTTCCTAAATTATTTTAGGGTTGTCTTCTCAGAAGAGAAATAGTAAAGTAGCAGCAGAGGCCCATTGATGGGAAATCCCTTCTGTTCAAGAAAAAAAATCTCTGGTCTCGGTGGAGACCTAACATTGCAGCAGGACAGGGTCAATGGCCTGGCTAAAGGACCCGCCCTTGGAAAGATGGGTTCACCTTGAGCCATGACAAAGAGATGGGCAGGAACAATTAGTCCTTTAATGAGTACATATTTTCCTTCCCAGAATTTCCACCCCCTAACACAGTGCCGATGATCTCAGCCGCCTTGAAGTTCAGCTCTGTCTGCTGAGTTTCCACTCTGAGTTTCCACTCAGAAAGGTGCAAGTTTTTCATTTTCTCCTTTTCTATCTCTTTCAATTCCTGACCAGAACCAAAGTATGCTTTTCTGAAATTCAGGGCTTCCTTAGTCTTTCTCCAAAACCCCCTTCCTCATCACGTAGCTGCCTGCCATCTCCAAGCCAGCAACTCAAACAGCACAGCTATTCCCTGGCAACCCCACAGCTAAGAGTCACAGCTTGCTGGCCCTGGGCTTCTCCTTTAAGCTCTAATAAATTATCCAAAGTTTACAAAAGACCTTGTCACCCTAAGCTGTCCCACGTTTGCTCACTGACCCCTTCCTGGCACAACAGAAAGATTATGTCTTAACTTCAAATCTGAAAGGCTGTATTTCTTTAGTTTTTCCCTAAGAACACGCAGTGCTCCAATTACTGGTCACACCTCAGGCCCAGAGCTGAAATTCTTTGGAGGGCATGGTCAGCCACCCGGGGCCAGACAACAGCCTGAATACAACTGAGGTTTCATGAAGGAAGTGGGGAGTGTTTGATGATCAGATGTTTGTCACTGACGTCTCCAGGCACTGTGGGGCTGTTCATTCTACTCTAGGGCAGGAGCGGATTCCCATATTAGTGGCCTACCTGTTCCATGCCATCCCCCTGTCCCAACCCCCAGGAACAGCAAGCTGGGTAAATAGGCAAACACTCCCCCTGTCTTCCACAAGCAGCAAAGAACAGTCACAGAAGTCACCAAAGAGGAAGTCATCCAGGGATGCTAGGCTGAGGAAATCCCTGGAGGCAGAAGACATGCTGCCAATCCTGCTTCATTGCTTATTCTTCCTACAGAGTGGCAGGACCCAGAACAAGATCTAAGTCTAAATTTAACGGGTAAAGATGTTTCAGGAAGAATGTGAAATCAAGGAGAAGCATGTACCAGAGTCCTTGCCAGGCTGTGCTGTGGGCTTGCTTCACACATTTGTTTACAGCATCCCAGCCTTGTCCCTCAAGGAGCATTCTCTCTTTCCTTAAGCTACTGACCTAGTGAACCTGGCTAGCCACTTCTCAGTACCTTCTGGCTGGGTGACACTTCAGGGATGTTGTAGCCTTTCATAGCTGAGCCACTTACATTTCATTTAAAAATATCTGCCCAGCTACAGGCTTGACTCTCCCTGGGATGACCGAAAGTGAGTGTAACCAGGACTGATGAGGTGTTTCCTCCCCACGGAGTAGGGGTCTAGACACAGAAGGGAAAACTTCACCTTCAAAAGCAGAGCTTTGCTCTTAAGTCTGCCTTGTGCCCGGCCAAGAGCAGGCACAGGGGTGTCTCTGTGTCCTGGGGAACATGGTTATTTTTAGGGTGGAGGGATGGATTACACATGGCCTGAGATGATGGGCAGCAGGTCCAAGTCATCTGGGTCACCCACCTCAACACCACCCAGGATTTGTGAAATAATGGGTGCATAGAGGAAATGAAGACAGCTGGAATTATCTGGAAGCACCTGGAAGACTGCTGAAGCGGAAGTGAAGGACAGCACAGCTCTCTTCTGGATCTGCCACCAGCTATGACCTCATATAACCATGACCCCAAGCAGCTCTTGGTGGCTCTCTGCACCCCTACAGAGTGGGAAATGCAAGCCATCAGCAGTCATGCAACTATACCATACATCTGGGCACTGTCACCATGCTGTTGGCAAATGAGGGAACTGAGGCACAAGAGGCCATGCCCTCCCAGGTGCCATTGCCACAGCTCTGGAGAGCCAGGCTCTCAAACACTGTAGTTTTAAGTGTCGACAGTCAATGTGTGTTAGTAGATTTAACGCGTGTAAAGACACTCTAGGATTCATCCCAAGGGAAGAAGCTATAGAAAATAAAGTTGTTGATCACAGCACTGGTAAATGGAGATGGGTTTATTAATCATGGAGCGCCAGCACAGAAGAAATCCATTTGCCCTCACTCTCCTTCCATTGATAAACATGCATGACAAACAAAACAAAACTGTCTCCACCATACCATCAAGGGAAGACATCTGGGTCATTTTACTTCTTGAGGTGGGGTCAATAGATAGCCAAGCTAGCCACAGACCACTCATCCTGCTGCAAACTTCTCCAAGTGCTGGGGCTATAGGTGAGAGCTGCCAGGCCCAACCAGGTATCTGATTCTAAACAGTGCACATGGGTCCTAGGATCACCTTTCTGCTCCAACCACATTCCTCTAGGAAAATGTGGTGCTGGCTTCATCCTAGAGACCTGGCATTGTGACTTTTCCTGGGGAGGGTTATCTGTGCACCTCAGATGGGGCACTGATAGGGATGTTCTTCTGTATATATGTTTCTTTTATTGGTTGATGAATAAAACACTGATTGGCCAGGCATAAAATTAGGCGGGGCTACCAGACTAGGAGATGAGGAGAATTCTGGGAAAGATAGGCAGAGAAGGCCCCCACCAGAACAGTTGCCATGTAGGTCGCCAAAGGAGTAACAGGTCCAGACCCTTCTCTGGTAAAATAAGATCACGTGGAAATACTTAGATTAATAGAAACAGGTTAATAATTAAGACAGACCTAGCCAAATAAGAAACCCAACCACTAGCCAACAGTTTGATAATTAATATAGTGTCTGTGTGTTTATTTGGGGCTGAAGGGCAGCAGTATCAGCCAGGACAAATAACCTCACTCAACAGGTATCAGTCACAGCCCAAAGAAATGACTCTATTGGCTTACTCACGGGGGCGAGGGTGACTCAAACATAGCCACATGACCAAAAAGCCCACCCTAGCTGGGGTGAAGACACAGAAACTGTCCCTGGAGCTCCTTGCATGCCTTGTAAGCAGCTCAGCTGGCAGAAGTCTTCTCTCTCTCCAGCAGTTCCTGCTGTCTTTATAATCTTGGGCCAGGTCTTTTGACTCTGGTAACCAGGAGCTCCCTTGCCTAGGGACTTACATGACTTTCTTCTTCCAGAGAGGGTGTCAATTGGGAGAAAATGGTTCTACAACTAGCTTAGGGGTTTGCCAGACTAGAATATTGACAGCTTCCTTTTATGCACACAAGAAGGACATTCTTGGCTATCAGCAAGACTAGGTGTGGAGCTCTGTCTGGGCATGAAATGAAACCAGAGCAGGTATGCTTAACTACATGAGACCCATAAGATCAGCTCCATTGACATCACCTCATGGGGAGGAAAGGGTTCTGAGCTTCCCCCAGCCTCCAAGTGATTGGGATGGGGGAACACCTCTGTGGTAGAGCTGCCAGTGAATTCTCACCCTCCTGTATGTAATACCAATAAACTCACTGGTTCACTGGGCTTGGAGGGGCTCGTTTCTCTGGTGTGCCATTACCTTCCTTATATGAGGTGAATAGAAGTAGATTTTCTAGGGAAAGTCACATGACACTGAAGCTAGGAGGTTGGGCTGGGACTCTGAGTTTTTCAATTCTTCTTTCTTTGCAGAAAATACTCAGTTCCTTCTGTCTAGGACCCTGCTGCAGCTGCTTCTGCTTCTTCTTCTTCTTCTTCTTCTTCTTCTTCTTCTTCTTCTTCTTCTTCTTCTTCTTCTTCTTCTTCTTTTTTCTTCTTCTTCTTCTTCTTCTTCTTCTTCTTCTTCTTCTTCTTCTTCTTCTTCTTCTTCTTCTTCTTCTTCTTCTTCTTCTTCTTCTTCTTCTTCTTCTTCTTCTTCTTCTTCTTCTTCTTCTTCTTCTTCTTCTTCTTCTTCTTCTTCTTCTTCTTCTTCTTCTTCTTCTTCTTCTTCTTCTTCTTCTTCTTCCTCCTCCTCCTCCTCCTCCTCCTCCTCCTCTTCCTCTTCCTCCTCCTCCTCCTCCTCCTCCTTCAGATTTGTGTATTATGTGTACAGTGTTCTGCCAGCATGTATGCCAGCACCCCAGAAGAGGGCACCAGCTTCTTAAACTGCTGGTTTACCATTCTGAAAAGGCAACATTAACTGGTGTCCACACATACTGTATCTATGAAGGCCACTGCTGGGATCTGACATCGGAGTTTTGTGCATGTGGCCATGTGTTGTCTCCAGGTGAGAGAGGAGGCAAAGACCCTCTCTGTGCTCTCCAGCCAGAGGTCCTGGAGGGCTGAGTAGCCCCCAGGAGTGGTCACCTAAGGTCTGAGGAATACAGTGGAAAGTTTCAGATTACTTTTTTAAAACTCAATACAGTTTAAGTTTTCCATAACAAACAAATGCTTTTCTTTTATTTGTAATATAGAAAGTGAGGGCCTGCCTTGGATTAGATGAACTTTCTCTAAATTCTTGGGATCTCTGTGGGGCCTGGCTACTCCCAGCTTCTCTTCTGCCCTTGGCTTCTTGGGGGATCAGTTTTGTTCCCCAACCTGTTCCACTTGAAGACACTGCTCTGGGGTCTGATGGGAACAAAGAGTGCCGGCAGCAAGAGCACTGCTGGGTCCCTCATGCATCTAGGGTACTAAGGGTACCAGTGGGACAGGGACAGGCAGGGAAGACACCAGGTGGGTGTTGCTTCTAGCTATGGGCCAGGTGTGTGGCAGAGATGCAGGAGAGATGGGGGAATTCTTAAAAAAAAAAAAAAAAAAGGCAAATACCAACAGTTCGCAAAAGCCCACAGCTGGGATCTGAGAGCAGATAGGACATCAGGGAGAGATGGCTAATGTAGAGTCTAGGGTGATTGGAGAGCATGAGCAAGTCACCAGCAGCTGCAGAAAGAGGGCTGTTCTTTAAGGAATGGGCTGATCCAGGAACCTGGGGGACACAGAGACCCAACAAATTCCCAGCCCTGACACACAGCATTTTCAACCCAGCCACACCCAGGCCTTCAGAGAAAGGCTTCCTGGAATCAGTTCTGAACAGCTTACGTATGTGCTATTTTGCAATAGGAAACACTTTAAGGCCTCATTTACTTATTCATTTATTTATTTGATGTTTTTGGCATTAAGAAGCCACACCATACAAAACCCCTTCCTTTACAGACACACACTCTTGAGCTTACCTCCTCCTCCCAGATGAGATGCCAGGGCTCCTTGCTGGGCTGAGGGACAGGCACTCCCTTGGCCCACCATTTGTAAGAACCTCACATCTGGTTTTCCTTCTTGGTAATGAAGCAGGTGACACATGGCTGGGACAGCAACTTGGCCTTAATGGTGTGCTCTCTTGGCCACAACACCTAGGGATGGGACTTTCTCCTCTGCCATGACTATGCCTGGAATCCCTAGGGAGGCAGTTCCTTCAGCTGTTTTGGCTGAGTTTTTGGAAGTGGTTGAGCCTTTTTCTTTAACCCTTTCTTTTTATCTTGATGAACTTGGTAAGTCCTCTGAACACGTGAGTTGTCCCTAGTTCCTACCTTAGTGGTGGATGTCTGGGAAGCTTACCAAGTCCCGTGGGCGCAGCAACTGGCCAAAACAGCAACTCAAGGGCAGTAACTGACCTTGTTCCTGTTTGGAAGCATTCATTGTTCAGGTTTTGTGTTCCTAAAGTGGCAGGTTGGAGACTCATGCACAAGCCAGTCCCTTTTCTTTGGTGCCCTCTGGGCACTAGGACAATGGACTATCTCCAAATGTCCCTCTCATACAACCAGCTCTGGCTGCTATCTGCTGGTCCCTAAACCTACCTTGTTCTGGCCTGTGGAAGAGGAGTTCACTGAAATTCTGTAATGGGACTGAAATAGGCCAGGCCATACCCAGTGCAGGGCCAAGAGCAACAGGAAAATGGCAGGGGTATGGACTAGAGGCCTGAAGAGAGGCTCCTTTCCCAAGGATACCACCAAATCTCTTGTGGCACCAGGCCTCTCATGTTTCTTGTTTATTTGATTTTCTAAGATATTCGAAGTGTTAAGACTCACTAACATTGTCAGTTTGAGGGGACTTCGAGCCCACAGGCTAACCGCTAGACAGACAGCTGCTTCTGTATCCAGGCAGAAGGCTGTATAGTGCTTGGCTGTGCATGTCTCTGGAAAACAATGCACACTTTGAGCAACGATTTAAATAAGGCCTGGTTGTAAAGCTTCAAGAGCCACCTGGCCTTTGAGTGATACACTTTAATAAACAAAAACAAAATAACAACAACAAAAATCTCTACATCTCAGCTTCTCTTGGTAACTTCAGAGTTGGAACAAAAGCAGCTGATGTGTTTCCAATCTGCTTGTACAAGTTCTTGGAGGTCAAGGTAAACTGAGGGAGCCTCCTCCCGACAGTGGAAGAAACTCAGCTGTTCCTCCATGCAGTTGGAGACATTCACAAGCTGACTGGCTGCTAGGAACACTGAGGCAGGGGCTTCTCTACACGAACCTGCTGGAAGCTATGTGCCAGATTACCAGGAGGGGCACAACCAAAACCACGGTCTACTGCCTCATTCCTTTCCATGGGCAGAAACCTCTGCTTCCTGCTGTGCTGGGCTTGTCTGGTACTGTGAGGCAGGGCAGAGACAAGAATTTTGGAGCAATAGGGTAACCCAGCCATACCCCTCCCTACCTCTTCCATACAGGGGCCCCTTATTTCTTAGTACCTATTTTCTTCTCCATAAAATGGACCTCAAGAGTTTTCACTGTGGTTCCTGACTCTGTCCCAAGTGTTTTCAAGGAGGTACCTGACTCTGTTTACATCAAGGGTCAGTGAGGTTCCTGATTCTATTTATCCTCAAGTTCTTGGTCTTTACTTGGAAACTCTACTGTGCACAGAAAATGCACCCTACATTAAAGAGAAACGTGGTTGCAGCCCACATGCTGAGCTCAGGCTGGCCGACAATGGCTTACCTAAGATGGCAACTCTTCTTGGGGTCTACATAGCCAGGTGTAGAGTGACCTGGAAGCTTCCCCATCCTGCCTTGATGGGTCAGATGCCACCAGGGTAGAACCAATGAGTTGCTAGGTTTATACAGTTACACTTGACAATGATGGGACCAAGACAGTAGGTAGGTGTTTGGACATTTATTGTAAGCCATGGAGGCTACTGCTCTGAGAGCCGTACACTGGAATAGGTTACACAGACGTAAGAGGCGAGAGGGCCATACATGGAAAACAGGGAGAGAGAAACATTCACCGTGCTGAGCAGCATTTATTTGCACGGATATAGTCATCTTAATGTCACAGAATAGTCTCACTCAGTACCAGCTCATCACATTTAGGAGGTCAGGGTCAAGGGTGGTGGGTCTGGTTAGTAGAATCCAGCGGCATGGAGAATAGCAACTACCAGAGGGGTTTGGCTCAAACAACCATGGAGAGGCCTGCTCTAGCTTCTAGCTTTAGGTTTTGTAGCATGCTTAGCTGAGCCCTTGCCTAATCTCCTAATTCCTGATTTTTCTGGAAAAAGACACCCATTAAGTAACAAACCCATGGTAACCACATCCAGATGTAGGCCCCAGGTGGCAGTTGTGCAAAGGGAAGAGCCCAAGTCCCTGGTTATGATACAGCAATGGACAGGTACAGCTGTGGGGTTAGTGCCTTCCCTGCTGTCCAGTTAGTAACAGTTTTCACACTTGTCAAGTAAGATTTTTTTTCTCCCAAAATGACAATACCTTGAAAATACCCATTTAAAATGTAAGACAAATGGCATAAATCCCAAGCACACACAGAACAATGGCAATGGTGATATAAGCGTTTTGGTCCACACTTCATACTGGCATATGCTATGAATGAAAGGCTGCAAATCCATCAAAATGATAAGTAAAATGCTCAAACTGCTTTCTCTTTAAAAAAAAAAATCACACTCTCATACATCCCAAAGAACCAAGGGAAAAAATATAAATATTTAAATCAGATTTGAAACCTACTTTTTGGACCAATTTGCATTTCCTAATCACTTTGTCTCCCCAGTAAGATACTCTCAGCCCCTAAAGGTAAACACTTTGAGGTATCTTTTAAATGAGATAGTACTAACAATTCACATCTTTTCCTAAAACCACACCTACTAGGTCCTAGATGGAAAAGGCCAGAAAGCAACTCCCCTGGTCTGGTAGTGTGTTCATATGCCTGAGTGAGGTCAGCTCTGTGACTGGGGACAGTCTGGGTTAGTCCCGTAATAAGCAACACTCACAGAGTCAAAGTCACAAGTCTAAAAGGGACCATAAGCACTCCAGCAGAGTTCATGCCTCACTCAGAAATCTGATCTCATTTTCAAAACCTTTGACAACAGGCTCTGGCATGGAAGTCCAAGGAAGGGCCTCATGCCAGCAACACACATTGCTGCCTGTGTTAGCCTCGAGGCCCTTGGTGGGAATCCAATGTTAAAAGGTGATAACACAGACCCAAACCCCTGAAGGTCAGTGTGTAGTTCTTGGCTGTCAAGCTGAGCTACAGCTTACAGGAGCACACAGACATTCCTGGTAGGACCTGACAGCTTGACAAAGTGGCAAACTGATTAACTTAAGTGTCATTTCATCAAGGTGCTGAATATCCACTTTTACACCAGCAAAAATTTCACCTAACATTATTTTAAAGGAAAAAAATAAGAGCACTTTAGAAAAATGCTTTTCTTTTACTTTAAAATATAAATCTTAGTGAACAAGCTCACTTATATACAAATATATATATTTACTATGAAAAAGCAACACCAAAGGCCCCCTTTATGAATATTTCTGTATACTAAGAGTGACACATAGTTCAGAGCTATTCTTTTGCTTTAAAGTTAAAATTCAAGCTTTGTAAGGATTGATATTAAACAAAATTACAATATACTTTCAAATTTTGACTCTAAGATGCTGAGAAGGTGATGTCACAAGGACAAACACTTAAGCTCAGACTCAGTGGAGCAGCCCTTAGCCAGCAGGGCAGTGGGAACTCCAGGGCCCTGAATGTGTGATTCAACTTTGTCCCCAGGATGGTCGGTGGGGTATGGCATATAGGGGTTGTTGATATGCAGATAAATGGAACGACTGGCCTTTGGAAATAGCATGTACCACTCAGAACCACAGGCAGGCACCAAAAGTTATGTCACATTTGCTCACAACATTATCAAACCTGATTCCAGAGACTTCCTGTCCCAGGCAAGAAGGGGCTGCTACTGCTAATAGCAAAAGCCATTGTTCTTTGAATATTCTTTGAGATTCTCTTGTTTATGCCTTATCTCTATCTAGGTGCCTGGTGTGACTAACCTAGGACATTTGGGATCTCAAGATTCCCTTCCAATGTAATTTCATGAATAATTTAATTAAACTAGAAATACATTGTGTTGACTGACTCTTTTATAAAATGACACAAAATTCCAAGTACTTATTTCTAAAACCATTTTTTTTTTCCCTAAGGTGGAGACGCACCCAGGTGGCTCCGTTAAATGCTTTCCTTTGGAGAAACTAACAGTATCAGATGCTTTTCATCCAAATTTCATGCACATGTGGCCTCCCTACTTCCCAACAGGCTATGTTCACTACCATCACCAGAGCTGAGGTTTCCACAGTAGAGGGGAAAAAAAAAAAAAAGCAAAGAGCAAACAAAACAGGATGATAGATTTGTGATTTTTTTTTTTTGATTTGTGATTATTTTTTTACTCAGAGGAGACACAAGCCAAGTGCCATGTCACTGCTCATGCCTGATGGACAAAGCCTTCCTTTTCAGAGAATGCTTGGAAATCTATCAGTTCCAGCATGCATTTCTCTATGGGTTAAGAGCACCGGGCAAACACAAGCATCCACAGTGCATTACTGTGTGCACATACAGTTCTTCTGATATACTCTTTTCAGCAAATTCACAGCCACATGGGTAAGAGGAAAGAGCAGAGCAGTGGTTATCTGAGGTATGTAACCATGAGTTTCATCACTGTGAAGTTTCAACTTCTGGGGACCCTTCAGTATGAGCTGTAGCTGGGAGACTAGTCTAGGCCCATAACTATAGTATTCTAATGAAGTGCTACTCTCTTCTTTCTCCTGCATGAGGGTTGACCAGATGTCCCAGCTGGACACACACGGACACACACACGGACACTCTCTCTCTCTCTCTCATAAATAATGGTAATCCATTTCGCAGGAGTCTGAATTCATCTCTACATTAGTGGAAATCCACACAGGCTTGCTGGGTGCCTGGGCTTCCAGTTTCCTAATACTGTATTTCCTTCCCCATGTGCACTCATGCTCCAGTTCAATGAGACTCACTTCTATTACTGATTTCCAACATACAGTTTTCTAAAACTTGCCAAGTGGCTATAGATTCTAGCAATCAAGCGTACTATCGATATTTGAATATCTTAGCTCTGATTTTCTTTTCAAAGCTCTGTGATGGGAGTGAGCATGCAGAGAAGACTCAAACCAGTTAGAGTGGCCTAACTGAACCTAGGTGGCATTTCATGGAACAGTCCGTTAAACCACAGTGGCGATGATTTCCTGGAGAGTGTGCAGAGTTCTACTCTCACGTCACACTTGCCAGGGGTGTGGCTGTGGGATGTGTACACCAGCCAGCAGGATGTGTACACCACTGCCAGCCAGCAGAAGTGGAGCCAGAATGCTTTGTCCTAGGAAGTACTCTGGGTTGTCAGTGCTAAAGGTGGTATCCAAAAATGGCTATTACTGCTTCCTCCTGAAAGAGAAGCAACGATGACATAGGGGAAACCACTTTTCTAGGAACAGAAGCAAGGTAATAGGGAGAACTGTAATTTCCTTTAAGTACTTCCTGTCAGGAAGCACCTGTTAAGTCAGGAGTGAATTAGATACTGTGGAAGTGTAACATGGAAAGTCAGGGCAAGCAATCAGCCTGTGTACCCACAGGACTTTGACCTGGTACCCTCACTGATACCCTAACGGGTGAGCATGTGTGAAGTGCTTGGATGGACCAGCTTCTAGGCTTGCTACTACTTTTAATGTACCTTGGTATCCCGACTTACTGCACCTTATCAAGCTGGACTGATTTCCTTAGGAGAATTCTGTTCGTTTCTTAGTACCTCTGTTTAGATCACATGCTGACTTCATAGAAAAGTATACATTAACATAAAGATGTGTAGATACCTGGTTTTTAAATGGAAACTAAATATGGATGGTGAAGAGAGCAGGATTCTAATCAGAAAGTAATGAATGCTCACATTCAGAGGCAATGCCATGTAGAAAGATGTACCTTCAAGACACTTCTGGAGCATGGACATTTTTGTTTGTCTTTCATGTTACAGTAAAGAAAAGCTACAAACAAACAAACAAACAAACAAACAAAAAACCCCAAACCAAAATTCTGAAAGTCCAAAATGCAAAAGGCTCAAGAAGCCCTCACTGAATTTGGAAAGACACAGGCACTGCAAAGCGAGGCTGAGTCACGTGACCAGTGTCCGGGCTGACCGTGAACAGCAGTTTCTGAAAGCATTTCCTAAGGTGGGATTAAAGAGAATGATGAAGCAGAATCGCAGGCACTTCTGATGACACAACTGTTCCCCATAGGTGACTCAAGGGGCCTGCTGTCAGACACACGCGGTTTTCTAACTCTTATCTGGCCATGGAAGCAGAACACCAGAATAAACTGTAATCATACACTCTGGTGAGAGGCAAGTGGGGCCTGTGAAGGAAGACTCAAGAGAAGAGAAAGGCTCTGTCTGGTACATGCTGAGGTGAAGAGAATGTGGAGACTGCTTTCTATGACACAATACCTTTAACACATTTCTCTCTCTCTCTCTCTTTTCCTGACACAGAAAGCAACGAGTACAATGAAAGACTGAGACACAAGACACTTAAACATCCCACACAGATGTTGCAATATACTCAAAACAATGCAGCACAGCCAGGCTGTATAAACCATTTGATAAAAAAATATCTTCTTTTATGTTGTAAGGACAATTGAAGAGTCTCTTCCATCAGTTCACTGCACCAGTACAGGGAGAACACCAATTCACTTTGAGCCTTTAGTCTCTCTTCCTGCTCATCTATATACTTTGCTTCTCCTGTAATGATTTCAGGCCCAAACAAGTGTTTCTTTAATGAAGACGATCTTCTAGTCCCTGAGAGTCATCATGACACTATTGGGGTCATATCCCACAACTGCAAAAAAGAAAAACATGCCAAGGAGGAATTAAGATCAAACTGTACTGAGGAGCAATGCTTAGAATGGCCTCAATTCAAAGTAGGGTTTTGTTTTTTTTTCCATTTATCAAACAAACACATACAGCACTAGCCTGACTTCCGCATAAGGGAAGCTACATGTTGCTCCAGCTAAGGAGCATGAAGGCAGATCAGATCCACTGAAGGAGAGAGGAGCCAGTACACCCCGGTCATGCCTTTCCATAGATTTCCCAGGGAACCTTCCAAACAATTCTCTAAGACATCAAAAAAGAAGGGCACCGGCCTCAGAACTTGGCTGACCCTTGCTTGAAGTTACTCTAACAACTTCATCCTGTTGCTGTCTCCGAAACTGGGCAGGATGACAGAGTCGCCCCTCTGTCCTGGGCTTCTGCTGTGACCATGAGTCCATGTGGCTTCAGAGGTGTGGATAAACACTCTTGGAGTCATTAATCTCAGCAGGAGAAAAGCTTGTGAATGACTTGGGGACCGATTCCAGCCTGCCTTCCAACCTCTATTTAGATCAAGAGCACCTGATGCAGAGACCTTCCCAAGCAGCTCCCCTCCCTCTGAGAATCCTGGCTATTATCTCTCATGTTACTTTTATGACTTCTGCACATGTGACTTACTGTCTAGTGTGTGTTTATGTGTGTGAAAGTTACAGGACCACCTCAATTGTCGCTCCTTGGGAGCCATCTACCTTGTCTTTTGAGACAGCATCTGTCACTGAGACCCATGGCTTGTTGACTAAGCTAGGCTGCTTGGCTGGTCCTCTGGGATACACCTGACTCCACTTCCCCAGCTCTGTGATTAAAAAGTGTTTGCCATCAGGCCCACTTTTTTTTTTTTTCTTTAATGCGCAGGTCCTTGCAAGCACTTTACCAACTGGACAATCTCCATAGATTCCTCGTATTGGCTCTTAAAGATCATATCATAAGTAAATTATCCTCCAAATCAGAATGTTGAGTGGAGTAGGCTCTGGACATGCTCACTTCCATGGGTGACATGAACACAGACAACCTCACAGTTTTTGATACTGTCTGTATACAAGGCCCACAGTAGGAAGCTTAACAAGATGACATCTTACCTTAATCACTTTGTCAGTTCCGGAAGTCAGTAACCATCCCCTGGTGGCATCAAAATGCACGTGCACAATGTTATGCTTGCTGTCATGGAAGGTGGCGGTGGGTGCACGTCTGGAAGGAGCGAGACCAGAGTGAAAAGTGGGCACGTGGGTGACAGGGATCCAGGATGACTTAGATCCTCACTTTTAGCCCAGTGGCTAACACTGCTACACTGTTAGAAATACTCTTGCTTCCACTCCATGGTGATCTGCTACATGATTTTATTATTCATTTAGTGTGTGTGTGTGTACATGCACACGTGGAGATCATAGGACAGCTCTCAGGAGTCAGTTCTCTCCTGTTAGCTCGTGGGACTCAGAGAGTGAACTGAGGCAACCAGGCCTAGACATGAGTGCCTCTATTCACTGAACCGTCTCACTGGCCTCATTTCAGGATTTTACAAAGATAACAAGGCAAAATGATTCTTCTGGTCTCCAGAGTAGGGAAGATGAAAACCCCTAAAGAGTTCTGCTGTGATGGGGTCCATGAAAGTCTTGCTTTGGAGAACTCTTTTAAAGACCACAGTACCTTTGCTAAGTCTGTGCTTAGGAGGAAGGAATATACTCTAGCTTGGCCTATTTTATTTTAAAGGTGTGGTTGTTAAAATGCCCAAGATACCACTGCCTGTCTAACTGAAGACCAACCATGTTTTTTTTCCTTTCCCACGGGTGTAAATGCAAATAAAAGTTTAAAAAATGATATTCTAAAGCTTCACTAAGCAATATATATGTATGAACGTGTGTGTGTATGGGTGTGTGTGTATGTATATATGACCAAACAACATAAATATCTTAACACACACACACACCATTGCTTGTTCTGTGTTCTTGGGTCTATGGCTTTGCTGCTGATTTTAATGAGTAGGCCCATTGGCTGCCTTGATGCTCTATAGGCAGGTCTAGAGTGCTTGCCAGAGATGAGGCAGAAGAGGCAGAGGCAGAGCCCTCACCGTGGTTCAGGGTCTCTACACTGCTGTGAGCACTCAGCAGGTGACTGTCTCTTGGCCTTAGTTGAATCTACTGCATGTTTCTGTCTGTACTACCACCCCAGCAAGCTAGGCAGCACACTGGCTCTGGAGTGGAGCTCTAAGTCTGGGCTTGGTCCGTAACCCAGAAGGGTGCAGGGTGTGGGACTTACTCTTCATCCGTGATGGCCTCGTGGCAGCTGTCACAGACCCGGACTTCAAACTCAAAGCCCATGAGTGGGATGGAAGAGCGCTTGGAGCTACACTTGCCACACACGGCCTTCCCACATTTCCGGCAGTGGTGCTGGGGGAAAAGGAAAACAGGATACCATGGCTCTGGCTGCAGTCCTGACACACTCGAAAACCAACTGCTGTCAGGTGAGGACACCAGGCCAGAGTGCCCCAGAGCTGGCCATGGTAGCACAGTCTTACAATCCAAGTACTGGGGAGGGTGATGCCAGGTGACCAAATATTTGAAGCCAGACACAGACTTATTTGTGTCTTAGGTAGAAGGGCTTCATTTATAGTTGATGAAGATAAACCAGAATACTTAACATGATTTACAAAGTGTTAAAAGGATTAGAAGACCAGTTATCCCCCAGTAAATCACTGAATACATGATATACATGATACCATACCATACCAAAATACGTACCACACACATAAACACACACATAAACACACACACACACACACACACACACACACACACACACACACACACACACACACACACACAATACCACAACAGTATTCTGAAACCCACCAAGGGCATACCAGATTTCTACTCCTTTTAATTTTGGTCTCAGTTCAGAGTGAGGACTTCTGGGAAGTGTGCTTCCCCTCTTCTGTTCCCCATTCTCCATCCTCTTCACCTACCATTGTTGTGAGCTGCACACACCCAATGGCCAGATCTTAAAGCTGGCTCAACTGAGGAAGTGCTGCTACTTTGAAAGATTACAAATCTGGATGGCCTCTGATCGAGCCTATTGTCTCAGACTCTAGCAGTGTTCAACCCAGGTAACCTAACATTTGATCTCTGTAGGGAAGACCAAACCAAACCACAGAATCAGATTTTGAAATTGCTGTGTCATAAACAGATCTAAACGGCTAAAACCATGTCAGAAGGAGGGAAAGTGAACAATTAAGAAGTGAACATCCTCATGTAATTTCATAGTTTGGAGCCAGCATGAGCTACCGTGACTAATCAAGGTGGTACTCATCAGTAGACCCTGTTAGAATTTTAAAACTGTATCAGTCAAGTACTTAGAACAAACCACTGGGAAACTCAATCTGTTAGGGAGGGGCTGCAGTAAACATTTGGGTGTCACAGGTATAAAATCACTTGGTCCACTACAACTCCCACCCAGGGGCTACTACTTCTAAATTATATGTTAAGTCACTTCCAAATAACTACACTTTAATAAAGCATATGTTACCCACCTGTCTTAGGCCAATTTTCTTATTGTCCCACATTTGCTTGAAGTTCCAGAAGAAAGGCTGGTCACACTTCTGGCAGGAATCACTGTCCAGCCACTCAGGGGTCTTTTCAAATAAAGCAAGAGCAGCCACAGTGAGAGGTGGTATGACAAAGGAACCATGGGCACTAGTTAGACTTCTACAACCAGGCCATATTTATCAGAAAACAGTTGGTTCCTCAGTCAGTCACAAAAGTAGTTACAGAAGGTTTGCTAATTGTCAGGCCCTGAGGATGGCATACAGTGGTGAATAAAAAGAACCTAAAATCACAGAGATTGTAATTTATTAGGGAAGATGTCATGAAAATATTATTTGTAATCAAAATGTCTGAGAGTTTGAAAGCCTAGGGGCCGGTGAGGTAGACCAAAGGCTTTGATGTAGGCTGGGGGTCTCTAAAGAAGGTAACTCAGCTGAGACCTGAAGGAGAAAGGGAGGAGAAGAGGCAGAGGGGGCTGAGTACAACTTCAGCATGGCTGGAAGGCAGAAGAGGAACAGTGAAGCTGGAGAGAGGAGCAGGTGTCCCACTTTGCAGGCTCCTGACCGTCAGGCTGAGAACTTCAGTCCCTAGTCTCTAATGACAACAATGATGTCTAATTGCACATCACATATACACGCAACCCCACCGGAAGTGGTCTAAATTAAGACGGACAGGTTGTAAAAGTATGTTCTGCTTAAAGGTATTCTTTACCAGATCTTGCATGTGTGTGCTGTGTACATGTGCATACATGCTGAGTGCATGTGTGAGCGTGAGTGTTGTACTGGGGACTGAACTGAGAACCTCACACATGTCAAGTAAGCACTCTCCCACTGAGCTCCAGCAGGCTGGGGAGAGCTCAAAATACTTCTGGGACAGAAGGTAGAGACAAAACTAGACTTGTAATGCAGCACTGTTTGTACGTCCACACACACACCCATCTACATCTCCACATCCACACACACACATCACACACACACCACACACACAGATACACAGTCACACACACACACCACACCATCCACACACACTCATCTACATCTCCACATCCACACACACCTCTCACACACACATCACACACACAGATACACAGTCACACACACACACCACACACACATCCACACACACTCATCTACATCTCCACATCCACACATACCTCTCACACACACATCACACACACAGATACACAGTCACACACACACACACACCACACACACATCCACACACACTCATCTACATCTCCACATCCACACATACCTCTCACACATATACCACACACATACATCACACACACAGATATATAGTCACTCATACACACATACCTCACACACACACACCACACACACATACACCATACATACTCATATACAGACATACACACATTTTACACATACACCACACATTCTGACATACATACCTACAAATTTCACAATATACTAATACTTATATATTTACACATTCCTTACATATACATCATATATACTCATATAAATACACACATACACCACACACATATAAACCACCCTTCCCACCCCCCCACACATACCACACACACACACACATACACCACATATATACCACCCTCCCTCCACCCCACATACTCACACACATACATCACACACACACACACACACACACACACACACACACACACACACACCAGACATCTATACGCTCTTACCACACACACCTTTACGCATACACTCACACACATCTGGGTGAAAATTTATCATAGTGAGTGTCTATGATGAAGGCATTCAGAAGAGAAAAATCAATACATTTAATAAGATTCCATTTTTTGTTAAAAGAAGTTTTGTAAATGTAGAAAAAAACAGAAGGATGGATGTTTGCCAACATGGAGAATCTTTGTTAAGTCACAGATTTTGTAAATATGGTATTTCTGGATGGTGGTATCATGATTAATAGACCTGTTTTCTATTAGTCAGTATTTTCTAACTTTCTACAAAGACTGTGTACTACATCTAATAACATGTAAACAAGTGATTTCATTAGGTGTATGGACACACAGTTAGCATCTGAGATGTCATGCTGATCTGCATCCAGCCATGCTGGGTCCTCCCTTGCCTGCCCCATGCTGACTTCCATCTGCAACTCCTATGCCTGACTGTTGTTAACCTCCCAGCAGCACTGATGCACCACAGCAACCTCTCACACCCACCCTGCTCTTACTCCTGGTGTTTCTTAGCTGGGAAAGTCCATGACTCTCCCAGCAATAGCATGTGCAGGCCCACTGAACCCTTCCTTGACAGCCGGTTGTAACGTCCCTTCCAAAATACCCAGCACTGACATTCTAACTAGTGTTGACTGTAAGTTCATTACTTATACCATTTAATAGTACTCTGAACTTTCTAGAAAGTCTGTCAGCACTTCAGGTTAGAACAAACTTCACTATTGTTAGCACCCCACAGCCTCTGCCATAACTAGGAAGCAATTCCCAGATGCTTATGAAATATGGTATTTGTAAAAGATAGATGGAATCATTCCCATTGCTCATCAGAGCTTCTAATTAACAAGATCTTAAACCATCAGCAAGTGCTGAATGTTCATATATATGCATGTCAAAATGGCTCAAAGCTGGCTCCCAAATGCCTACTTTCATCTTTGGAAACAACACTGTTATGTTCCTTTGGGTTGTCCTTCAAAAAAAAAAAAAAAAAAAAAAAAAAAAAAAAGGCATACAAAAGCCAGACTTGAATCAGGCCTGATTGTCCCTAACCCAAAGCCAGCCAGGACATAATCCCCAGTCCCAGGGAAGCCTGTCTCACATGAGCAGCATGGGCTGTAATGATCCCCTGCCTGTACATGGATGGTGCCAAGTGTACTTTTCAAAAGCAATATTCTACATTTCCTGGCTTCCTACCACTAAGGATTGTTTTAATTAGTTACTAATAGAACTCCTGTGGATTTATGGCTCCACAAAATAAAGCTATAATCTTCCTAAGCGTTTAATTACTGGCATCTGAAGGCACCGCTGTGTGGGTAACACCAGTGACTCTCTTGGGATGAAACTCGGGTGAAGGGATGGGAAAAACTGGGGAAATTTTGTCTTTATAAATTGTGCTTTTTCTATTTAATTCTCACAGCCTGCAGGAAATAAATGACAAGAATGCTGACTGTCAAAGGGAAAGTTTACCCAGAATAATTCTAGGTCAACAAGAAATGGTTAACTTCAAAATACTTGTCCTGGGAATATTCAGTAAGCATTTAATTGTTAAAATGCTCATAGGTTAAAAAGCATAATTAATTCTAAAAGTGCTGTGGGAAATTTAAATGTGTGCTTAAGAAGACAGGACATGTTTGGGGACTATTTAGAACATGACAAACAATCATAATATTACTTCCTGTATTTCCATTAAAACCAAGGGGGCTCTTACTCATCAGGAGTTTTCTAACTTTTAATATATCTTATTTCATGGTTTAATCACTACAGAAATAGGCAGAAGGGGAGCAGAGACAGCTGCAGGTCTCACCCAGAGTGCTGGCACTCACTTACCTCCTGCCTTTCCACATCCATGTTCCAGACGACAATGCCACCGTCACCGCCACATGAGATGAGTTGCCTTGTGTGCTGTGCATAGGAGAGGGCTCGGACTTTGTCACTGTGGAAGAAACCAACGGTTGGGGCCAGTTCGGGAGCAAACAACATGCTCCACAGCAGAAAGCCCATCAGAGCCAGACAAGACTCAAATTCAACACCGAGCTCCACAGAGCAGCCAGGAATCTTTGCAGACTAGTCAACATGCAAGGCCAGACCTAAAGTGAGTTTAAATGTTGCTTTGGCCTTCTCAGGCCCATGAGAAGGTACTTTTAGTCAGTTACCAACACTCAAATAAGAGGTAATTGCTGGAATGACCATAACATCTTGTTAACTCTCCCTTAGGGGATTTTTGTATCACAGTGGAAACTCTGGGGCATTTGCTTGTGTATGGCAGTTCTCCATTGTCTCTATCCTCTCTCCTCCCAATTTCTCCGTGAAATGTCAGCCAGTTACTGTTATGAATA
The DNA here is from genome assembly GCF_003668045.3 of Cricetulus griseus. Taxonomy (NCBI): domain Eukaryota; kingdom Metazoa; phylum Chordata; class Mammalia; order Rodentia; family Cricetidae; genus Cricetulus; species Cricetulus griseus. The sequence goes on along the minus strand of NW_023276807.1, from coordinate 217,988,183 downwards.
TGTGGCGAGAGGTGGGACCTTGGTGGGAAGCCCCATGGCGGGTGAGGGACAAACAGTGGATGAGAGACAGACAGAGACCTACAGACAAAAGTTATGTGAAAAGTTTACTGGGTAGGGTAGGGAAGTAAGGAAAGGGAAGAGAGAAGACAGACTGAGATAGAGATAGACAGAGACAGACAGACAGACAGAGAAGGCTGCCTCCTCAGAGAAACATCAAGAAGAAAAGAGAAGAAAGTAGGCGGAGCTTGTCTCTTACAAGGACCTTTGCACCTGTGTCCAGAGCAAGGGTACTGCTTACCATGCGTGCCAGGTCCCCAAAGGGTGGGGCCAGGTTTGCATTTGCCTGGATAGTAACAGTTACTTTGGTAATTATTACAATTAAATTCAGCAATTAAGACTGTCAGCTGGTGTTGGCTGTGGCAATGCAGACTTGTAACTTCAGCACCTGGAGCACACATGCTAGAATTAAAGTCCATTGTCCCAGGGCCTCTATTACTTTTAAAATTTACTTGAAGAAACCACAGAATATTGATTTAAAACACTGATAAAGTATTTACTGTATTTCTAGATTAAAACAAGAATAAAACAGATTCATTTGAAATTTGCAATGAGGAATCCATTCCACTTGGGCATTATATTATATATAATATATATATATATATATATATATTATATAATATATATATATATAATGATGGGGAAAAATAATTTTCCCTAACAGAAAAAAAATGTGATGAGAAAAATCCAATGTTTGACATTCTTGAGAGTCTTCCTACTTTGAGGCTTAGTAAAAGACAGATACTCTGTTTCCTGTGTTTATTAAGACCACTCAGCATCTAGCCCAAGAAAATACCAGAGTACACTTTGGATGGAAGGAGAATGCCAAATGGTCCCAGGATGAGGGACGTGATTGGAAGGAGGTGGTAGGTTCTGTTTTATGGTGTCTGAAGGAAGTCCATCACCTTGTCAGCCATGTCCCCAGTTGGAACTGCTTCTTTGATGTGCTGATTACCACCTTTGACCACACTATGAAAGGACATACTTTATTGTCTGTGGAATTACCTAGTTGGCCTAGTTGGCAGTCTGTCTTCAGATAATGTTTGGTCATTTGTATTAACTTCACTGATGTCCTTGATTTTTTTTTTTTTTTCAAGAAGGGAGGGAGATAAGGGGCATTCACTTGTGAAAAAGGCTCCATTCTTTTTTTTTTTTTTTTTTTTTTTTTTTTGGTTTTTCGAGACAGGGTTTCTCTGTGTAACTTTGGAGCCTGTCCTGGCACTCGCTCTGGAGACCAGGCTGGCCTTGAACTCATAGAGATCCACCTGCCTCTGCCTCCCGAGCACTGGGATTAAAGGCGTGTGCCACCAACGCCCGGCTGGCTCCATTCTTTAAAATGGCGTTATTTTCAGTATTTATGTTAAGGTATTTATTACTGCTTTGCTTAGATAGCTAGTGTTCCTGTCTTAGCCAAGGACCCCAGACTCAGCAGCATGGTTGATTTTGTCCTTTTACACTGAATAACTATTCAGAAAAAATATATATATAATCTTCAAGATATTTTGTGCCAATATTCTCTCAAGAGACCTCCCAGAGAGATCCTGTGACACATTTATCTAATTACTCTTTATCTATAAAAAATAAGGAGTCAGATATTGGGGTAAGAAACTGAATGATCAGAGAACCAGCAGAGAAACAATCAGTGACTTCCTATCTCTTCCCTTCCTCCATCCAAACGGCTGAGATCCTCTCTATCCTTACTATTTCCTGTCTTTCCATCTGTCCTCAGTCCTCCAAAACCTTTATGGTTAATTTTGGTCAGCTAATGGTTAGCTCTGCCCTCTGATTCAAAGCAAGCTTTATTGTCAGAATACAATCAAAATATCACACAACAGTCCTGGAAAACCATAAAGATCTGGTTCTTCACCTTAAAATGAGATACTATGTACAACTGAATTACATGTTACTACACACAATTGCATTACATGTGTTACTATTTATTTGTAGAATCCAGGTCTGGGCTGGGACTAGTAGCAGAATCCTACTGCTATGAGTGAGGCTCAATGTTCAAAATCTGACATCACAAAAAGAAAACAAAACAGATCCAGGCATAGTGCCTCATACTGGTAATCCTAGCACTGAGAGGTAGAGGCTGGAGAACTGCCATGAATTTGTGGCTGAGATGGGCGACACCAAGTTCCAAAGCAGTCTAGGCTATCTTGTGAGACCCTGTGACATAGTAATCACTAAGTCCTTAAATCACTACAGGCTACTGCTCTCCTTTGTATTACTCTGATGTTTGTCATAAGGTCAAGTCAGACTTCCAAAAAGGATGGCTTCAGTGCTTCAAGAAAAAGATCACATCCATCAGTATTTGAAAGCACTGACATTGTGAAGAACAACAGATCCCTGGTCACAGGCTACTGCGTGTCATCACAGTGATTAGTGTTTAAACTGCAGTCTTGATTCCCTTAAAGTATGGGAACTCACTTTATTCTGGTAACAGATGGCATCATGAACAGGCACCACTAAACCACGATCCAGCAGAACAAGAATTACAGCTTATTCACAGAACAAAATGAACCCAAATTGTAGATGTGTTGTCTAAGATCCTGTTGATGTTTTAATATTTTATTTTCTGGATGTATAATGATGTCTTTCCTCTTCCTTTAAGCCATGTCTAACCTACAATCTAGTAAATTCCACCTTTATAATCCAAAACAAAACATTAAAAAACAGCCAATCTCACTGGGTGTTGGTGGTGCACGCCTTTAATCCCTGCACTCGGGAGGCAGAGGCAGGCGTATCTCTGTGAGTTCAAGGCCAGCCTGGTCTCCAGAGCGAGTGCCGGGATAGGCTCCAAAACTACATAGAGAAAGCCTGTGAACAAAAAAAAAAAAAAAAAAAAACCAAACAAACAAAAAAACCAGCCAATCTCACACTGTCCACAACTCTAAGATGTTAAGATGTTAAGACTTCCCTTAATTTTCATGATAACACAGCTATACAAGGGGTTCTACAACAATCAAACCACAGGGAAAGGGAGAGGGATCAATCTGAAAGGCACTTACCATACAAACATGATGACCTGAGTTCGGGTCCCAGCACCCACATAAAAAGCTAAGTATACTTCCCAGTACTGTGGAGGCAGAGACAGGAGGATCCCCAGGACTCTCTGGATGGCCAGCCTCACTGAATCAGTGAGCTCTAGGTTCAGTGAGAGAGCTGTCTTAAAAAAATAAGGTAAGAGCTAGGTGATGGTGGCACACGCCTTTCATCCCAGCACTGGCAGAAGCAGGCGGATCTCTGTGAGTTCAAGGCCAGCCTGTTCTACAGAGTGAGTGCCAGTACAGCTAGGTCTGTTACACAGAGAAACCCTGTCCCCAAAAAACATAATAATAATAATAATAATAATAATAATAAATAAAAATAAGGTAAGAAGCAATTGAGGATGACACCCAATATCAACCATGTTTCCACACACATTGCACCCCCCCATAAACATGCTCACAACTACACCTACCCATACACACATGAGAAAAGCCCAACAAACCAATTGCACAACCAAGCCTCTTTCATATTTGAGAACAATGCTCAATGAATCCAAAGTGCCCTGTCACTAAGAATTTATGAAGCCAAGGTCTTACAAAGCCCTCACAGGAAAACCAATCAGTACAAAGACATGTAGTTGACGAAGAACTGGGATGCTGGACATCAGGGATTTACCAACAAAGATGCCTTAGGTAAAGAGTTTTCCTAGCTGGGCGGTGGTGGTGCACACCTTTAATACCAGCACTCTGTAGGCAGAGGCATGGGGGTCTCTGTGACTTTGAGACCAGCCTGGTCTACAAGAGCTAGTTCCAGGACAGCCTCCAAAGCTACAGAGAAACCCTGTCTTGAACCTTCTCCCCCCAAAAAAGAGTTTTCCAGGATGGTTTCCCAGCCGTGGCAAAGCAAGGAACAGAGGCTCAGAAAAATACAAAGCCATCTAACAAGTTTGTAACAATGACCAGGCAGAAGTTAATATTTTGGATGTGAACAGAACTCTGTGTGGATCAAGGCAGAGCAAGCCTAAGAAGGAATGCATTATTCACTGACACTCACTGCAGAAATAGAAATAATTAGGCCACACTTTATGAGGCTGGCCTGCCTTTCTTCCCATCTTTCTTGTGATCAAACGTAATCCTTCACAACCAGAAGCTATGGCAACACCTATAACTCCAGCACTAGAGAGACTGACGTAAGAAGATCCTGAGTTTAAGACTGGCCCAGGCTACACAGGAAGACTTTCTAAAAATAAGCAAATAAAAACAATTTTAAAAAAGCAAACAAGACAAATCTTTGTGAGTTTTATAAATTACTATGGTCACAGAGTTGGGGAAGTTGAGCTGTCAAGTAGACAGGCAAGCTGGAAATGGGCAAAATGAAATGATGAAGTCTACTTTCACACTGTGTCAGTTGTGAGCTTGCACACTTTCCTGGGCTATCGATTCAACAGGGTCTGTATTAACAGTACATTTGGCCACTGTTTTACAACCCTATATTATACAAAGCTGACAGTACCAAAATCTTGCCCAGCGAAGATAGCACTATCCCTAGTCCCCACCCAGCCCATGAGAAAGCCATCTGTGTATCCACGTAAAATTAACTTCAGCATTCTGTGTGGGATAACTGTGGGAAAGGTGTGCACATGCATATGGAGGTCAGAGGTCAACCTTGGGTATCACTGCTAAGAAGTCTTCCACCTGTTGTTGTTGTTTTGTTTAAGGCTACACTGGCTGGGCAGCAATGCCCATCCATCTCTCTCTGCTTCACCATCCCTATGATTACAAGAACACATTGCCATGCCCAGCTCCTTATAAGAGTCCTAGTGATCAACTCAAGTTTGTGTGGCCAGCACTTTGCTGACTCAGCCATTTCCCCAGCCCTCACTTTAGCATTTTCTACTGCTTATGTAGGGATTTTCCTTTGGATTAGTTGTATCATCAAAGCACTCCTCTTATTAACTAATAACTAGCATAACTCACATTTATTCATGTAAAAAGTCATGATTTTAAAAGTATGGGGTACCTCCATTTTGATATTCAAAGTCAAGAGGGGGAATCTATCCTCTACCCAGCTGAACAGACTTGAAACTATGAGTGAACGACACTTCATTTGTTAAGGCAGTGGCTCTCAACCTTCCTAATACTGTGACCCTTTAAGACAGTTCCTCATGTTGTGGTGACCCCAACCTCAAAATTATTTTGTTGCTACTGCATAAGCATAATTTTGCTACTGTTAAGAATCATAATGTAAATATCTGAAACGCAGGATATCTGATATGTGACCCCTGTGAAAGGGTCATTCAACCTTCAAAGGGAACACTATCCACAGGTTGAGAACCCCTGTGTTAAGGCAGCCTGAGACTTATACCAATGGTCTTGTATCGCCAAAAGGAGTGCTTCACCATTCACAGTTGGTGGCAGCATTCAGCAGCAAATGTGTTATGAGGCTCCAGAACTGCTAATCTTCCAGCACAGCAGAGTGGATGGAACATGGTGATGAATGCAGGCCTGGAGCTTTAGAATAATCTGCTTGGGGATCTCCTGATTTAAGGATTGAAAATTCAACTACCTCACAATTAAAAACTAAGGGAGGGAATGGAAAGACACCTTCTTATCTTCATGCCTCCTCTGCTACTACTGCAGCACTTATACTAGAAAGCATTTCAAAGTTAATAATTATATGCCTTCTGGGTCCTCCTCTTACACATCATATGTGTTCTGATGAGTGCATGAAAACCCTGCTTTCCTGAGCAGGGAGATCTGCCTCCTATAAACCCTATATTCAGAGGGTCAGCCTCATGCTTCTTAGCAGTTCTAGAGGAAACAAGTTCCCACCAGGCCCTGTAGGTGACCTGATTGCATCAGTGCAAAATGAAAACACAGGGTTGGCCCCTTGTCAAAATTCATAAAGAATGAGAATAAAGCAGAACATGAAAACGGAAGTGGGCCTTGCAAAGAATGAGGCCTCCTGGAACATTAATTTTAAAATATTGTTTCAACTTTATTTTATGTGTGTGCTTCATCTGCATATATGTTTGCACCACTTGTATGCTCACTGCTCCCAAAGGCCCAGAGAGGGCATCAAATATGGAACTGAAGTTGCCAAGTGGGTGTGAAACCAAGCCGGGGTGCTCCAGAAGAGCAGCCAGTGCTTCTAACGGCCCTGAATGCTAACTGATAAACACAGTCCTGCAGCCAGGCAGTGGTGCCGCACACCTTTAACCCAGCTCTTGGGAGACAGAGGCAGGTGGATCCCTGTGAGTTCAAGGCCAGGACAGCTGTTATACAGAGAAATTTTGTCTCAAAATACCAAAAACAAATAAACAAACAAAAAGATAAAAGAAAACAAACAAAAATCACAGCCCATGCCTTCTGAGACAGGATTCTACCCTCCATGAAAGCTCTAACACATAATATTTTTACCCTGTTATGTGTTCAGTAAAATAATTAGAAATCAGACTACCCTCCCCAACATTCCTTAGCACCGCAGTGAGAGGCTGCCCTTAAACCCTGGGGTGTGAAAGGAAGCTGCTGTGCATGCTGACCTCACCCTCCCAGGCTCCTCCAACAGAGGGCAAGGTGAGGTCTCTTCTCTTCACAGCCTCAGGTGCAGTTTACTTGATACAAGGGGACAAGCTCAGACCTCCACGTGCATATTTACTTATAGATAGGCCATTTCTTTATCAAAAGATTTGTTCATTTACTTAGTTGTTTTATTTGAGTAGGGTCTCAAGTAGTCCAGGCTGGCTGAGGATGGCCCTGAACTCCTTTTTCTCCTGCCTGTCTCCCATGCGCTGGGATTATTAGTAAATCCCAACACGTCCCACCATAATGAACTCCCAAAGGGTTAGAGTTGCTCATAAGGAAAATCTTACACCTGGTGAGAGAAACAGGACGGAAACTAAGAGTTAGAATTTTGGAAAGGCAAAGAACATGAGTTGTGTGGCCCTAAGAATCCTGGCTGTGATCAGGCTCACTAACCCTCTGGCTCAAGTCTGTTGTGGGTCCCAACATGTAAGGGCAACACAAGCTCTCCAGTGCTTGAAATCAAAGTACATCAAGTCACCCAGAAGTGTTAGGTGTAAAAAAACACTACTAGAGAAAATAGAGTCATAAGGCTGGTCAGGAAACAATAGGTACTATTCTAAGAATAAGAAAAGATCTAAAGCAAAAGGTACCAGTTGGTGTGGCAGCACAAAGCTGTAACCTCAGCATTCAAGAGTTGGAGGCAGGGGGATTTCAGGAGTTTGAGGACAGTCTGGGTTACACAGTGAATACCATGCTAGTCAGAGGTACATAGCAAAACCCTGTCTCAAAAAACAAACAAAAAGGTGGCATTGCTGTGTAAAACAAGGTGGGCATAGCCCAACACATCTCTGGGTTATGTGTCTGCAGTATCTGTGAAACTAAAACAGCTGACACTTGAGAATCCTAACTGCCTCCCAAACTGGAGCCTTGTCCTTTGCCTTTCTCTACACAGAGCTAGCCTGGAACACGATTGCATTCTACTTGCCACGGGGAATAAAAACACCAAAATGTCTGAAATGCAGATAAGAGTATGGGAGAGTATATTTTCTTAGTGTTTTTCCCTTGAACATGGAAAACTCTTCAATGTCATCAATCACTCTGTTTTGACGAGTCTGCCTTAATGATGAAGCTAGGTTTCTGAAAAAAGGTGGTGTGTCAGGTGACTCCATCACTGAGTGTACAAACCCAGAGGGTACAGCCCAGCTTCAGACTTTGGCTGCACAGGACACAAACCTGTGCAGCATTGCGTGTTTAACACACATCAGAAAGGCACAATGGAAGGACTACGCCTGAGATTTTGTCAGCCCCATTACGACTTTACAGGACCATTGTTTAGTTGTTGTGAGAGGTTGGTGAAGAGTGGTGGCACAAAGGATGTGTGACACTGTCTCGATATCATGACTGGACAGACCCATGCCAGCCAGCTCTCTCCCCCAGTCCCTAAAGTCAGTTGTGTCCCTGATTTGCATCGACTCTGACCATTAGTCATCCTGGAGCAAGGAAGGAAAACCAGGAATTGTTAAGTCAGGAAGAAGAAAGAGGCAGTCTTGAGCCTAAGCAGAAAAGAAAGAACACATCACAAGAGCTCATCAGCTGCCACGTGCTGGCCAACATTCACCCTACAGTTGTAGAGCCTAGCTAGTGCTTGCTGGTCAAGAGAAAACATATCAGCTGCTGGTTTAAGCCAACCACATAGGAACCGGGGCAAACTGGAATAAAGTATTGGGCAAAGTACAAAGTATAGAAGGCTATCAATTCTGCCCTCAAGTTGCCAGAAAGCATGAATTGTGCAGAGATCTTACAGGCTTCCTGGTTTGTATTTTACAATGTTTTGTCTCACTCTCAAACATTCACTTATATTCTTTATGGCTTTAATTTTTGCTCTTATTTTATTCAAAGTCATTATTTCACTGTGTGCATTCAGAAGTACTCTCAGGTCCTCAGTAGCTAGGAGCAGCCTTTGTACACACAGAGTCACCTCTGCAGTTACGGTGTTGCTGACATGCACCTTCTGGAGCTAAGGTCCTGCCAGCATCCTGCCATGTCCCTGTTCTGCCTCATCCAGGAGCCTGTCGTGAGAGACTTTATGGAAGCACCAGCAGCAGCTTACTTGTGTCCTTGGAGCTCGATGGCTGTCCCTTTTCTCCCACCGATGTCCCACATGATGACGGAGTGATCGGAACTGCCTGAGAACAGCACACGCTGGACCGGATCCCAGCAGAGTGCCGTTACCCCTCCTAAGAGAACAGATACAGCCAGGTGTTACTCATAGAACAATATCCTCACCACAAGATGGGATCTCAAAGGGATCAGGACCCACAGAGTCCCTGAATTACATAAGTGTTTGATAAATGAGTTGGGAAGTAAGCCCCAGAAAAGAAAAATTGCTCACAAAATAAAAACTCAGCCTTTAAGCAGCCACACCATTGTAATATAACATAAGATCAACTTCTATAAACAACAGAGGGCAGTTCACCAGTGCAGTTCTAAGGGAAATACCAAATTATTTGGAAGTATTAACTGTATTTTCTTAGCTACGACCTGCTGCTCATCCTGACAATAATAAATGAGAAGAAAATGAGAATTAAAATGCTCAATTAGGGCTCTTCCTTTCTTGACGAATAATAACTGTACATATTTGTGGGGTTCAATGTGATGTTTTAATTTAGGTATACATCATATAACAAGGAAACCAAAGAAGTAATTAGCATATTCATCTCATCAAACATTCATCAGTGGGAGTACTCAAAATCCTTCCCAGCTATTTTGAGATACCCAATACCATTCTGTTAGTAACAGTTACCTTCTGGGCAACAAAGCATCAGACCTTACTGTTTCTAACTGCAATTTGGTACATACTGACCAACTGGGGATCACTGCTCCAACCACTATTTCTATGAGGCCAACTTCTTAAATTCTATATGAGATCATGTGTACTTCTCTCTCTCTCTCTCTCTCTCTCTCTCTCTCTCTCTCTCTCTCTCTCTCTCTCTCTCTCTCTCCTTTCCTTCCTTTCAGTGTTTGGGTATTTTTGTGTTTTGTTTTTACAAGACAGGGTTTCTCTGTAGCTTTGGAGCCTGTCCTGGAACTCAATCTATAGACCAGGCTGGCCTAAAAACTCACATAGATCTGCCTGCTTCTGCCTCCCAAGTGCTGAGATTAAAGGCATGTTTCACCACCGCACTGCTGTAGTACTTTTTTTCTGTGTCTGGCTTATTTCATTTAACATAATGTCCTCTAGCCCATCAAATGTGGTTGACAAATTCATCCATTTTATGGCACGATAACATTCCATCATATGTGTAAGCATATAACATTTCCTTTATCCATTCATAATACATTAGGTTATCTATTCTTATTCCTTAGTTACATAACAAATTCTACAATAATGGGGGCAGCTATCGCTGGTATAACAACTCCAGTTTCTTTGAATACAACGTTAGTAGCTGGATCATGAATTTTATTTCTTGTTCATTTGTTTTGCGACAGGGTGTTACTATGTGGCCAACCTGGCCTCAATCTTTTGATGATCCTCCTGGCTTTGTCTCCTGAGTTCGCATTACAGACATGTATTGCCATGCCTAGAAGTCAGTTTAGTTTTAATTTTCCGAACACCCTCCATAATACTTTCTATAAAGGCTGAAATAATTTACAATTCTCCCACTAGTGTGCAGCACCTTTCCCCACAGCTTTGCTCTACTTGCTGCTGTTTATCAAAACCATTTGTCTTAGCTAAAGCTTCTGTTGCTGTACTACAACACCAGCACCATGACCTACAGCAATGTGGGAAGGTGAGGGTCTCTATCATCTCCCACTCTGTCCTCAGTCCATCACCGAGGGAAGTCAGGGCAGGAACTCAAGCAGGTCAGGGACCTGGAAGCAGAAGCTAAATTGGAAACCTTGGAGGAGTGTTGCCTACTGGCTTGTTCCTCATGGCTTGTTCAGTCAGTCTGCTTTCTTATAGTACTCAAGTCCACCAGCCCAGGGCGGCACTGCCCACAATGACTTTGGTTTTTGTGAAGCTGACATGAAACTAGACAGCATATCGTTTTACCTGCAGAGGGAGGACACTACACTGTGGTTTTGATGATTAGTGATATTGAACATTTCCCCTTATAACTGCTGGTTATTTGCATGTCTTTATTTGAGAATACTGTGATGTGTTTTTATATTTGGATATTAGGTATAATTAGGGACACATCAGAGGTAGAAATTGTTTCTTTGGGAACTTGAGTTTATAAATCCTTTATAATTCAATTTTATCCTAAGTGCTAGTATCCTTGTCCTACTTAGCTTTAATTGTCAACATGATACAGTCTAGAGCTGTCTGAGAAAGACGCCTCAACTGAAGATTGCCTAGACTGAACTGGCCTATGGCCATGCCTGTGAAGTATTCTCTTGTTTGATGATGCAGGGAGCTAGCCCACGGTGGGTGACACCATCTTTAGGTGGTCCTGAGAAGTATACAACAGTGGCTGAGCATGAGCCAGTCAGTGAGCCAGCAAGTAGCATTACTCCAGTTTCTGTTTCAGGTTCCTGCTTGGGTTCATGCCTTGACGTCCTTCAATGATGGACTGTGGTCTGGAAGCATTAGCCAAATAAACACTCTCATAAGTCATACTGTTTTGTCACAGCAACAGGAAGGAAACTACTAGTTTCCTATGAAGTGAGGAAGGTGTACTACTGTGATCACTACAACTACTCAGTACCTACTGGATGAGAATTGACTGGATCAATTAACAGGACGAAGCCAGCGGTTCTCAACCTGTGGGTCAAATGACCCTTTCATAGGGATTGCCTAGGACCACTGGAAGGCATAGATATTTACCTTACTATCCATAACAGCAGCAAAATTACAGTTTTGAAGTAGCAAGAAAATAATCTTATGGTTGGGGTTACCACAGCATGAAGAATTGTATTAAAGAGTCACAATGTTAAGAAGGTTGAGAACCACTGGCCTAAGCTGCAGGTGCTTGGGTGTATGGCTACTCAGTATTATCACAGAGTTTCTTCTCCAACAATCCCCTTATAGATCAAAGTCTTTGAACACTGAGAATAGAAACAAATTTTCTTATATAAAATGAACACACAGCCAACAAATACCAAGGAATGTCAGAGACATTCACTTTTAAATATTATTGAAAAATATTCTGAGGATATTAAGTAGCTCATATTTATTGGAACCTGACATTTTAAAAATGACCAATTTTAATTGTTAATAAAGTATTAATAAAGTCTTATATCATGGAGGCTTTTAGGTAAGTTTCTCTCCTAACTGTTTTCAGCAGACTCTTAAGGTTGCAGGGCCCTCCTTGCTCCCACTGCTGTGGATTTCCTAACCAGATTTTTCCTCTCCCTGCACTGCATTCTGCTTGCATACACCACTGTTCACAAAGAGCCCCACTTCCCCTAGCAACGTGTGGTTAACAGGGCCTTTGCCCTCACAGACTCCACCTTCCCCCATCAGCAGCCAAGCACAGCACCAGGGCAGAATGAGGGGCAGATGAATGAAAATTTGAAACCTTTTTTCTCATGCCACCACACCTTACCTAAATCCTATGTCCTTAGAGGCGACCCCACCACTGCTCTCATTACTCATACATATGTTGCCCTAGAGTGGCTATCACTTCAGAGACAAGAGGCCCTGGGAGGCCAGAGCTGTGGCTTGTTCATCAGTGTCTCTGCATGGCTGGTGGCAGCAGCTATTCATTCTGCATAGGCAGATAAGCCAGCAGCTGTGTGCTGAGGAAGGGGAATGAATGCCCTTGGCCTTGCTCCTAGCAGATGAAGCAGGCCCCAGACACCTCTTTCCTGGGTAAGCAGTGTTGCTGATGTGATGCCTTCACCCAGTTGACCTTTTCATCATGGAATGCTTGAAAATCTGAAGTGGCCTGCTTCACTACAGAAGCCACTACACTCAGGGAAACAACTAAAGCAAGGTGACAGATGTGACTTTTCCTATAAAACATGTAAAATGGGTAGCTCAGCTTTTTAAAGCACTGCATCAAATTTAAACAACTGTGGGCACCGTGAAAAAGGATGGTTTGAAAATATCCATCAACTCAAGAGACTTTGTGGATGATGGACTCTGTTACAAAGTTAGGTCACTAAAGAAATATTTCCCTGAACTACTGTAAACTTAAAAGTGGATGAAATGGCCAGGGATGCAAACAGTGGTAGAGTACCTGCCTAGCTTGCACAAGGCCCACAATGCAAACCAAAACCAAAACCAAAACCACCCGAAGAGTTGCAATGGTAAAATCTATGTTAGAGATATTTTATGAATGTAATTGTTACTGGTGGGATATCTTAAAACATTGTATTCATACTGGGTTGTTTTTACTTATTTAATTTTCCTCAACTTTTAACTGAATATTATAAATTTGCAGAAATAAGCAATTCAGCAAAAACTATTCACATTTCTTTTCCTTCCTCTCTCTCTCTCTCTCTCTCTCTCTCTCTCTCTCTCTCTCTCTCTCTGTCTCTCTTTCTCTTTTCCAAGACAGGGTTTCTTTGTGTAGCTTTGGAGCCTGTCCTGGAACTAGCTCTTGTAGACCAGGCTGGTATTGAACTCACAGGGATCAATCAACCTGCCTATGATCCCAAGTGCTGGGATTAAAGGCATGCGCCACCACCATCCCGCTCACATTTCTTTCATTATTTTTTCAACTTTTAAAGTTTATGCTTATAAGCATGTATGTATATTCATGTGGGTGCCTGTAGAGGTCACAAGGGGCATCAGATCCCCTAAGGTGGAGTTACAAGTAGTTGTGGACCTTCTACTGTGGGTGCTGGGAACCAACTCCAGTTCTCTACAGGAGCAGCAAGCACTCCTAACTGCTGTGGAGACATCTCTCTCTGGCATCTCTTTACTATTTATTGTTCTTTAAACAACAAGGACTTGCTTGCTCATGCTGGCTTCTAACTCTGGCTAAGTGATTCCCCTGCCTTAGCCTCCTGGGTAGCTGTATGACTCCACCCCCTTGCTCCACATTTTTTATTGTTACATAGACAAGAATGTCAAATGTGGAACTGGGTCAGAGTCTAAATGTTTTTAGAAAGTTAATACCTGTTACCAAAATGCTTAGTGAACTATTTTTTTAACTAATTAATTAATTGATTAATTTTGAGACATGTACAAAAGCCTTGTAAAACTGAACTCAAGGGTTAGAAACTTGCTGGGTCTAAGTGTGATGAGTAACTTGTTCAGAGTCTGGCTTCACACCCTCAACAGTAAGTTGGGCAGGCTAATCATTAGCTAACAGAGGGCCTGAGCCAATACTCAGACCACTGTGCTGCTTAAATAAAATGTCACCAAACTCACTGAGCCAATACTCAGACCACTGTGCTGCTTAAATAAAATGTCACCAAACTCACTACCTTTTGCTTGAGGCTGAAGTGGTGAGGATTTGTGAGTTCTCCCTGTAAGCTCTTCCCTTTCTCTCTCTCTTTTTTTCCTGCATATCTTATTTATTCATTTTATGTGTGTAGGTGTTTTGTCTGCATATATGTCATGTGTATACCTGGTACCTGCAAAGGCCAGAAGAGGGCACTGGATCTCCTAGAAGTGTAGTTGCAGATGGTTGTGAGCTGCCAAGTGGGTGCTGGGAATAGAACCTGGGTCCCTGGGAGAGCAGCTAGTGTCATTTCTCCGACTGCACAAAAGAGGTTCTCTTATTGCTCTCCAGCAGCCCACGGGAGACATCAGGGCTTCATAGCACTTCTGCCCACACAACATCTTGATGAATTACCTGTAATTATTGGTCTGCTGTGTTTGCAGGCTAGACAGAAGGTGAGTGGAGATGAGGGTTACAATTGCTTTAATGACCCTAGACTGGCACCATTCACACAGAGAACAAGCCAATGCTGATCAACTCAGTAGCAACCTCCACACAATAAGTCTGATCTCACAGAAAGATCTGGGTGCAAGTGTCCATTTAATAAGAGCTGAAGTTCTCAATGCAATTATTTGAAGATACAATCTGCATAGAATTTTCTTGGTTTTCTCAGTTGCTTTTGTAGTTGCCACAATATTCCTTTTGGTTCTCCTAAATAGTGAATGAATAAGGCTGTGCTTCATTGTTTGGTGAATTAGAAAGCTTTGACTGATTACATTCAAACCCTCCTGTTTCTCATATGTTCATGTTAATTAAAACAATTCTTAGACTGGGCATGGTGGCTCACACTAGTAATTCCAGCACACTTGGGAGGTTGAGGAAGAAGCATCACTATGAGTTTGAGACCAGCCTGAGCTACACAGCAAGGCCTTACAATACAAAACAAAAATCATACAAATAAAGAAGATGTTATTCATGCTACTAACTTACTAACTTAAATCAAAATAGGTTTCCCTGATTTGTTCAGCTCAATGTAGAGCTCTTTAGTAGAAGTGTATATGAAGAAATGTCTTCAGAAAAGAATCATGACACTTGGCATTCAGCTCCAGAAAGAAAACCAGCAGAGGGAGCTAGGAACACAAAATAGACCTCCACTGACTAGAAACTGCAGCTGCTGGGCTGGTTCCATCACTACTCCACATTTCTGTATGAGTTTCTACATCATAAGAGACAATGAAGGGGCAAATGGCCATGGCTCCCTATGGAAGAGAATGACTGGGAGAAAGACTGACCATGGCTCCATCCATAAACATTGAAGACCTCTATGTGTGCGTCAAGTCTGGACCAATGAGACATCTCTCTACTCTAATGGATCTGGCCTTGGTCTTTGTTTGGCCCTTATAAAAACCCCTTTCCAAGAATTTGGGACTACACAAGGCATAGAAGAGGCTTCCTATATAGAAAGAGCTTAATACTGTGAACTGTGCCTTCAGTGGAGCTGAGCAAGCTGTGCTGCAGCCAACTGGTGCAGCTCCTCTCTGCAAGAAGTTAAGTGTCTTGATGACTTGATTTGCCCTCATGGGAGCTAGCAACCTTCCTGAGCCATGCCATCTGCTTCAAAGATATTTCATGATAAAAAACGAGACGGGGATGCCTTAAACTATGAGAAAGATTAAGAGCCAATACCTAAGCAACATTTTATATTACAGCAAGCATGCAGAAAATGTAAGACTCTTAGCCATATCCAGCTAACATCACAGAGGGCAGAAACAGTTTCTCACACCTGCTGCCTTGGTAATAACAACATAGAACTCAGGGGATCCCTGAGTGACTTTCTAAAGAGTCAAGAGGCCACTTCTGCCTAATCCAATCTGGTTAGTTAGCAGCAGGCACGTTCTCCCTACAACCCCCTGCTCCCAGAGCAAACCCAGGTTTCACTTGTGCTAGCAAGTACTCTACTCACCGAGCAACACCCTAGCCCCCACCATGCTAATCTTTAACTTCATACATTTTAATCTATCCACTCCCCTCCCCCCCAGCACCCCATTTTAAGAGACAGTTTCTGGAGTTGGGGAGATGGTTTTACAGTTGAGAGTGTATGCTGCTTTTACAGAGAACCAGAATGTTGCAACTCCAGCTCCCAGGGATCAGAAGCCTCTATTTCTTGGCTTCAATCTCATTAATAGTTTCTCAAGGATGCCAAAGTAAGTTTGGGGTGAGTCTTAGGGATCTTAAGTGACTGGCTTTCTTCTGGCTACCTTGCCACAGCTTCCTCTGCTCCTCCTCCACACAGAAAGGCACAGCCTTGGAGAGGTGAGCGGCACTGTCAATGCTCAGAGCACAGGCTCTTGCATCTCTGTGCCCTCACCATGCCAACATTCTCCTGGATGTCCTCTCCTCCCTAAGAATTCAACACTCACTCATCCCCTAGGATTTCAGCTTCCCTCAATGCCCCCTCCAATGACTCCTTCCAAGTATGCACCGGAAGTCCCTGGTGCCTCTTTTCCCAGGCCTCTGTCATCAGGCACCATTACATTGTAGCTTGCTTGGCTCTCACTGGGCTCTGAGGAATCTGAGGACAACACTGTGCTTTTCTTTCTGACTGAGAGTATCCAGTGAGATTAACACCATGGAGCAAAAGACCAGGAGAAGAGGACTGGAGGCTGAAGTGAGGATTCTGAGAACAGCCAGAGGCAGGCAAAAGGAAGGTGGGAAAGGCTAGTCCACAGTTATGAAAGACCAAGGGTAACCCGAAGGAGAGCAATTCAAATAAGGTAGGAGGCAAACCAGACGTTTGCCTCTAGGCTGGAAGGTAAACAGAAGGTGAAGAAGGCCTTGGAGCAGTCAGGGAAAGGCATTCTGGGAGGAACTAGCTGCTATGGTCTGCAGGCAAACAAGCCCTTTGCAAATGGAGAAGCACTAGGAGGAGTCACATTCCACCGAAAGAGCCAAGGGTGATGGGGGAGGGGCTAGTATCTAAGGGCAGAGGGTTGCAGCTGCAAAGATGAAGTGGTCTGTGATAGATGGTGGTGATGACAGTAACAGCAATGTGCCAAACAAAATGGTTAAAATAGTAAACTTTTCAGTTCTGCAAGAATAGAATTAGAAGAGTAATAGGAACAGCTACAGGAGGATGTGGGACTGAGAAGGGTTGGTTTGTTTCCTGAACAGAGGAGCAAGAACCTTAAGTGTAAGAATAAATGAAGAGGAGCTGTTGCCCAAAGGGAGTCTGTTTTGGTGTGCGGCTCCTGAGAATTAGTCTGGGCCCACAGAAAGGATGGTTCCCATACAGAGGTGAGAAGACACATAAGAAAAAGGTCTTGTTTAGGTATGTAGCAGAATATATATAGAACAGGCAAGAAATAAAGCATTTAAAAGCGGATAGCTTTTGAAGGAGGTGGTGGGAGAGGGAAGGAGAAACGGGGAGGGTGGTTATGAGACTGGCATGAGGGGTGCACTCAACACACAGAGAGGGAAAACAGGCGACTCTGCCCCCAGCTGGGAAATGACACTCTTGCAATGATATCGATATCCAAATCTCAAGAGTGAATGTGGACAGGGATCCTGGCTCACACAAGCAAGTAAGGCAGACAGTCAGCCTGCATCTCAATACTCCAAGATCACCAAGAAGGAGGGATGCCATCAACTGAAGACATGAGCCCACTGGGAAGCATGTGGCAAAGGAAGGAGACACTGGAGCCTAGACATACAGGTCAGATCCCTGGAGCTGGAGTTACAGGCAGCTGTGAGACACCCAGTGTGGGTGCTGGGAACTGAACTCGGGTCCTCTGCAAGAGCAGCAAGCACTCTAAACTGCTGAGCCATCTCTCTCTGACCCCTTATTGCTCTACCCCTGCAAATCCCTTATGACTAAATGGACTATTTAATTAAACATCCTTTCCCATCTACTTTTCTTTTTCTTTTTCTTTTTCTTTCTTTCTTTTTTTTTTTTTGCTTTTCGAGACAGGGTTTCTCTGTATAGCTTTGGAGCCTATCCTGGCACTCGACCTGGAGACCAGGCTGGCCTTGAACTCACAGAGATCCGCCTGCCTCTGCCTCTCAAGTGCTGGGATTAAAGGCGTGCGCCACCAACGCCCGAGCGTACTTTTGTTTTTCTATGACATCCAGATGGAGTATTATCTCTATACCGAAGCATGAGTTACTTATTTACAAAAGCAAAAAACTACACCAAAGCCCACTAGCAACCACAAAACCAGGCAGTGGCACATTTCCCCAAAATGAACATTTTTCTGGAACCAATGCCATTCCAAAAAATGCCAATATTCATTACTGTCATTGATTCAAGTCTTTCCAGGGTTGCAAATGATTGATTATGTTTTTTCTTTTACCTTGCAGAGATGATCCTGAGCACACTAGTGATATAAGGGGACCTTGGGTTATAAACTCAAGGGCCCAACAGGAAAGATGAATCTGTCCCCTTTTACAGAGTCTCGCTTCCCTTCCTGTCTGGGACACCATCTTCTCACTTCAAGTGTGAAAAGGACAAGTGTCCTACCAGTCTCCTGGGTTTTGAACCATTGCCACATGGTCTCAAGCACCGTGATAACACATGCGAGCACTGGTCTTCTCCACAGCAAGCCAAAATCCAGCCAGCCCTTAACATTCTCAAAAGAGAATGGTTTCTCTTCTGTTTGACTCACGGAGAAAATTTTTTGGTGTTCTCTCTTACCGAAGCATTTTACAATCAGTTAAGTGTACCTGTGTCATCTGGAGTTTTGCCCGAGCCCAGGTTGTTCTCTGCCACCTTCAAACATAACACCTGAGCACCAGAATAAGCTGTGGGGACAGGAGACTCTGCTCAGATCTTACCTGTGTGCCCTCTGAAGGATGTGAGCAGTGTGCAGTTTTCTTGTTCCAGTTTGAGGATGGTGACTTGGCCTGAGTGATCACCAATAAACACATGACGGGTTTCAACATCAAATCTATCATGTAATCATTAAGGACTGTAAAGTGGGGATTTATGAGAGTAAAAACCAAAACAATCTACATTAGTTTAACAAGGAATATGTAATGCCATGCTAGCAGAACTTAAAGATAGGTCCTGGAAGACATGAAAGGGGACTAAGAAAATGCAGTATGTACAATAATGCTAGACAGTCAGATGCAATATGATATGTTCTTTCCAAAATCCATAAAGAAAAATAAATAAGCAAGAAGATACAGCAATACTTTGAAAGCATGCAAATCTACCAGATATTAAAATATGCTATAAATGGGGGTTTTGTTTTTGTTTTATTTATTTATTTATTTGTTTGTTTGTTTATTTATTTTTGTGAGAGGGGTGCTAAGACATGCTCTAGTGAAAACACCGTTTCAGCACCTTAAGTTTCAAGGCTTCCTGTTCTAGCCTGCAGCTGCTGTGATGTCATAGCTGTCTCCTGCTCCTCAGGCTTTATGTGCTACTGACTGCCAACTCTGCAGTGCTGGGCATGTGATGGGAGCTCTGCGCTGAGGTCCTTGTGGCCGTCTGACCAGTCACTGCTCAGCCATTTTCATCTATTCATCTCTGAAAGCAGCCTGGTGAGTGGGGCTCACCTTACTTCTGAGTCAAGCATACATATTGTATCTTTCCCCCTGTCACTCTGTGAGGTTTATGTGGGTGTGGTGGAGCCTCAACATACATTTTTGTGATCTGCAAATGAAGGTGAAATACTTCATTTGGATTTTTTGTTGTTCTGATTTTTTAATTTTTTATTTATTATTTTTTCATGTAATACATTTTGATCAGTCTTTCCCCTTATTGCTGTGGTAAATTTGTGAGGAACGTACAGATGAGATGCTGTGATTTAATCACAGTATGCAGTCTGCCTGGGTGGGCTGCTGAACTACTGAGTCCAAAATCCCTGCCTTTTAAAATGGTGACTGCTCTCGTTAGAGGCAGTGCCAGCTAAATAAATGTCTGGCCTATCAAATTTCTTTAAAGTGTGAGTATTGACAGAGAGACAAATGGCCTAGAATAGGGGGGTCTAGAATCAGATATTTAAGACACACAGAAACCTAGTATTCATCCATTTTATTCTGTTTTCAATTCAGAGGATGTTTATCTTCTAATTTTATGTATTTTTCATTATTTTGCATTTAGGGTGTTTCTTTTCATGGCAGTTAACCTACTCTAGAATCCTTCACCAGTGTGCTATTGTGTAACTATTCTGAAATCTCTGAGGAAACCTTTCACATTGAGGGAAATTCCTTTCGGCAGAAATGAAACATTCCATCCTTCAGGGATGTTAAAATGTTTAAAGTCTTAAGAAGTGAAGATTCTGGAAGAATCTGGAAGACCAGATTCACTCAGTCCCTCCCTCCCCAAGCATAGAGAAGCTGTAAGGACTGCTGAGAGACACTTCCAGACCAGCTGTATGACAATGGACACAATTGTGTCCTAAAAGATGTCCAGACCATCTGAACTACCCAGAAGAAACAGAAACTAGCTAGGCCACCTGGAAGCTGCGACCAGTGAGCCACCTGGATGAGGCTCATCCTGAGCTGCCTACAGGTTGTGCAGTGTGCAGGATTCCATCTTTCATGAGACGTCACCTGGCTGGAATGGATTTTTGGTAGCAGCTGTCATTGAGTAATTTCTGCTCCTGTAAATAATCCCTGGCCCAATAAAACTCACTGTTTCACCAAGTTGAACCCTGGAGGTATCTGTACTTTGGTCTGTCTTTTGCTCCCTGCCTGGGGTGAGGAGACAACTGTTCACATCTCCACAGGAATAGTGTCATACAACACATGATTACAGATGTGTTTCCATGGTGATTTTAAAGCCTACTGAGTTGATACAAGTTGCACATGCTAACATAGGTTTATTACTTGTTACAAATGGAAATCTTAATATTTAATTTTTTCTCCGTGAACCTAAAACTTCGATAAAAAATCCAAGAAAAATAAAAACTATGAAATGACATGGAGGAGAGTCTGGAATGTAGCTCAATGGTAGTGCTTGTCTATCATTTGTGAAACCCTCGGTTTGGTCACTAGCAATACACACAGACACACACACAGACAAACACTCTCTTACACACACACACACACACACACACACACACACACACACACACACACACAATCTAGTATATGACACTCTTACTAGCCAAAGATTGGAGTTTAATATTTTAAAAATATCATTTATTAAAATATGTTAAATATATTCTTTTTAAAAACCTAAACAACAAAAACAAAAACAAAAACTGCTAAGAGTTCCTAACAGCACAAAAAAAAAGAAAAGAAAAGGAAGAAAGAAAGAAAGAAAGGGAGAAAGAAGGAAAGAAAGAAAGGAAGGAAGGAAGGAGGGAAGAAAGAAAGAAAAAAAAAGAAAGAGAGAAAGAAAGAAAAGGAAAACTCTGCTCTGCAGGGCACTAACTCTCTACCTAAATTAGCAGTTAATGAAAAGGAGTTGGTCAGGTGTGGTGGTATAGGCCTGTACCTCCCACATATTCAGGTGGCTGAAGCAGGAAGATGGAGATTTGGGCCAGGAAGAACTATATGGTGAGTTCCAAACAGCCTGGGCTGTGTATCAAAACCTGTTCTCAAACAAACATGAAAGCACAAATGAAAATTTAAATGACAAGAATTAAGATTATCTTTTTTTCTACAAAAATGTCATATAAGGGTTGATAAGTAACACTAGATAGTAAGGAAAGTCTTTAGTTTTCAAATAAATCCAAACAGCATGTGTGAGGAAGATATGATAAGACTAGAAAATGGCCACTTTGCTCCTCCATGAAGGAAATGACTCAGCTAAAGCTTGGCACTGGACAGAACCAGTAACAGAAATGCTAGTAGAGGGTTAGGAGCTAAGAGGCCCAAGTCACTGATTGTTCTTGGGACAAAAGGAGCAACAATCCCACTCACTAAAGCCACTGGACAGTCCTGGAGTCATGAATTGTGCTCTGATTGAGTAAAGATGATGACCCAGTTCTCAGGGCTCCTGATAGGTAGCAGGGTAAAGTACACAGAACCATCACCATAAGGAAGTACAAAAGGCTGGACACACACAGACTCGAGGGCACAGGAAGCTGAACTGAAGGGACCAGCTCCCCATTTTGGCAGCCATGACAGTAACACGTGCTTGCCATAACCTTGCCTTGGTCACTTAGAGGTCAGACGCCTGCCTCATGACAAGGAACCAATCAGAAGCTAGCTGGTGGCACTATGCCTTAGGACCCTGGGTGCACAGCAATGACGCACAGAGCATAGCAACCACCCTGGGAGGGCCTATGGGCCATAACAACAAGTTGGCCAATCAACACAGGGCAAGCCCTCCAAGCCTGGAGGCACACCAATCCTGAGCCTGTGCGCACCCCTAGACACTCCCCTTACGCTGCCCTACAAGATCTCTCGGGAGCCCCTAAGAGCTATCTTTTGCCAGCCATCTGCCATGGCGGATGGGTGAAAGACCCAAGCTAACATGGGTCTAACATGGGGTTACCTCGTTAAAAAACAATAAATCCTCATGCAGTTTGCAGCAGGAATCCGCCTGGTGATTGGGGTGACCCGAGGTCGTGGCCTGGGACCCCGGATACCTGAGTTTTCTGGGGGGTCTAACAAAGTACATGATGCCAATGGATGTGGAGGGGTCAGTTTAGAATGAGGGCTATCTAGAAAGCAAATCAGAAGCTTCCGGAGACAGTAGCAAGTGTTCCAGAGGAGGAATCAGATTACATGACAATATCTAGATGAGGTATAGTGTGTCTACATCCAATTTCAAAGAAATCTGTTACAAAAAGTGACTTTCAAAGCAAGCACCATAAGCTGAGAAGAGAGGATTTAGAACTATGGAACTTTATTAATTTCTAGAGGGAACTATATCTTTGTGATTATGAATAAATATTTAGTTTTAGAGGTTCATAATGTTTAAGCCGAGTGGTGGTGGTGCACACCTTTAATCCCAGCACTCGGGAGGCAGAGGCAGGTGGATCTCAGTGAGATAGAGGCCAGCCTGGTCTACAGATCGAGTTCCAAGACAGGCTTCAAAGCTACACAGAGAAACCCTGTCTCAAGAAAACAACAACAAAAACATGTTTAGATAAAATGACATTAGCATCTAGAATTTGCTTCAGAACATTGTGGCAAAAAGGGACAGACATACATACCATCAGTGGATATGAGTTATAGATAAGTGCCATTAAAGTATTTTTTTTCTAGGGGTGGTGGCACTTGGCAGGCAAAGATAGGCAGATATCTGACTTTAAGAACAGCCTGAGAGCAAGCTCCAGGACAGCCAGGGCTTCAGAGAGAGAGAGAGAGAGAGAGAGAGAGAGAGAGAGAGAGAGAGAGAGAGAGAGAGAGAGAGAGAGATCGATCCTGTCTCAAAAAATGAAAAACAAACAACATCAAAAACAAAAACCCAAACCAAGCCATGGTCTCAACAGGGACTTAGAAAGGAGTTGAAATAAAATGACAGTAATCCAGTGCTGGAGTGCTCAAAACTGACATTAAGGGCACCATTAAGAAACTAAGATAATCTTAACAGCTTTTCAGAACTCTTGACCTGACTGGGAATACACCTAAGCGATGACACTTGTAGAAAAACATCTCACCACACACGGAGACATTTTAGAAATATCTCTGCCACTCTTGAAGAAAAAGATAAAACATGAAGCATACTGAATTATTTTATGGAAGCATAAAAAAAAGGTCAAAACATGGTCAAATAATAAGTCACTGATAGGGGATGGTGGGTAAGAATCTCCTTAACTAATGACTGGCAAGTACAGCATGAGGCAAATAGCCCCACTTCGTCTGCCCTGCTTTGGGACCTTCGGGAAAGAGTACACTCTGGACTGGGCAGATGTGTACAGGAAATCTTAGTACCCAAATTTTAGCATCCCGCTTTGCCAGGACAATGACAAATAAATCCGTTGGCCTTTCTGGGCCTCCAAGCCTTTGTTGCTACATAGGAACTAAGCACACAGTTTTACTAGTGCGAGCCACAGCAAGTGCAGGGGCACTGAGTTCTGAGGAACGGCTGAGCTCGCGTCTTCCTCCTTTTCCTCTCCTTCCTCATTACCGCTGTTACTATGGTCAGTCACTTAATGTCTAAGGGTCATGTACATAGCAAAGTAATCCAAGACTTTGATGTTTCTTGGGAACTGATAGCTCAACAGGTGAACTGGTCAGTCTTTTTGTCTCCTTGGTTTCTTGGCTTGAGTTTCGGTTATTGTCACTGCTACCTTCTACCGAGAGGCCTGGAAGAAGAGGACATATGAATGTGGTCTGATACAGTCTGTCACTTGCTAACTTTGAAAAATGACAGGTGGAGACAGGACAGTATTGTGTCATTCATCTGTGGAGGCCTCTCCTGCACTGGCAGCTGTCCTCTGCAAAGACAGAGGTGAAGACTTCACCCTCTGCATTTACATTGCTTCACAGATCTTCTTTCCTCCATTTTGCTAAAAACAAACAAAAT
Source organism: Cricetulus griseus (assembly GCF_003668045.3). Lineage (NCBI taxonomy): Eukaryota > Metazoa > Chordata > Mammalia > Rodentia > Cricetidae > Cricetulus > Cricetulus griseus. The sequence continues at coordinate 217,963,845 of NW_023276807.1, read as the reverse complement.
AACAAATAAACAAAACTCTCTTAAGAGTGGACAGTGGCAGGAGGAAAGGGAGGAAACAGGTAGAGGTGGGACCATAACAGGTTAGTAATTTGCCTAACTATTTGCCTATTCACCAGGAAATTCCAGGAAGTGGCTAGGAGTGGAGGCCCTGGCTTTGGAAAACAAACAAACAAAAAAAAAAAACCCACATGGTTCGTGGCTTAGATCACCTCCTCTGGTAAAAGCATAGGATTATCATGCCATCAGTGTTTATTACTACCAAGATACTCAGGGGAAAGGATTGGCATTGTAGCTTGAAAACAGTCACTGTTAAGATGAATTTGGTGGAGCATGCATCTTCTGGAAGGGGCTGTCTGACACACACACACACACACACACACACACACACACACACACACACACACACACACACGAGTGCACACACACACACTCACACGCACACACACACACACACACACACACACACACACACACACACACACAACGCTCACACTCTCTCTCATACTCACACAATGTGCTTCTGATAACCAGTAACATGATTCTGTTCTTGGAAAACAGTCACAAAATGAAGGTGACTTTTGGAACTAGTGGTTATAATCTTAAACAAGGGTTATATGGTCAAGGCAAGTTTAATTGTAATTTTTGTTTTTCATTTTCAGATAGTTTGAAAAGTTATCACTTGGGTGCCTATGTGTGTCTTTGCACACACAGCCTGGTTTGGCTAAGCAAGGCACAAGATAAATGGAGGATGCACCATAATACTCGTCAGTGATACTGATGCCAGCACCAGTGTAAGTCACAGGATGCTATCAGCACTGCTATCCAAGAGCAAAGGGAACAAAGCAGAAGTCCGTGGCAGAAAACCAAGAACAGTGGCCCCCATCTTACTCACTGGCAGCGCAGCACCTTCTAGGCTTCAGCGGGCTCATCTGAAGCTGCTGCCCTGTCAAGGACAAGCTCCCTCTCCTTGTTAACTTTGTCTCTGGTCTTGGAAACTCTCCACCTTTGCAATCTTCCACTATGGTCTTTTTTTCATCCCTTCAATCTTGCCCTTCTCATGAGAAACAAGGGCATCATTAGCCTCTGTGCACTCATAAACACACCCACTATCACCCAGGTGCAAGGAGACAGCTCATGGCATGCTGTCATATTATTGACAACTGACTAGACACTTTATAAATACAGAGATAAAACCCCAAAGCAGGCCCCACTGTTCCTGCTTCTATGGACGGTATTGATTTCCATGTCCTGCCTCACATGTCAGAAACTGGAGGAGTCTGCTTTTTCACACAAGAGAACTTTTCTCCTTGCAGTGGGAGAAACATGTCGCACACCAATTGACTCCAGGCTTGTCAGAGCCCCGGCAGCAAGGAGTGAGCCTTCCCTGGTATTAGTAGGTGCTCACCCCAAGTACATGGACTGACAACTTGGGAGACAAGAATATCACACTCTGGATTCTGAATAGGTTTCAGGCCTGGAATGAAGTTGCAAGGTACCATCTAGAAGACAGCTAGCTCACTGGTCCTTGGCATGGCAGTCTGACAAGAAATACTTAAAATTTAATTTAATTTAAAATTTAATTATTATTAGTGTGGACCACAGTGTGCTCGTGGGCATAAGAGGACAACTACCAGTAGCCAGTTGTTTTCTTCCAGCATGAGTTCTAGGGACTGAACTCAGATTCTAAACTTGGGCAGCACCACTGCTCCCTCCCCCCCAATTTCTAAATGAACAGGAATCTCATGGCCCACTCTCTAAGCACCAATAGGGTATTCATGACGTTAGGGGAATTTCCTGTAGGAGAAATGACTTGTCTATTAAAACCAAATGTATTTTGTTGATGGCTGTAGGTCCATGGACCACAGTCCTGAGAGCTGAGAATCACACATGGGACTGTGTCCTGTCTAGGTGTCAGAACATCCCTCATCACAGTCAGCAGGCCTGTTGTCTCACTCCACTCTGTTTACATGGGATCCCCCAATACCTTGTACCTTAGGAGTCTCTGAGTATCTTTTTTACACAAGGAAAAACAGTAAATAAAAAATAGAAAACAATGCACATATCCCAAATGTTCATGCATCAAGGAGAAACGGATTTGTCCAGCAAAGGATACTGCAGGCCCGAGGCCACAGCACTGGTACGGTAACATCCCAGGCGCTGCCCACTCTCGGAGCAGTGCCAGGCGAACAGCTTGTCCTGCCCTGTGCTCAGCACCCACTCCAGTTCCAGAACAAACAGGACCATCGTCACTCTGCTCTGGTGTGCTGAAAAAAAATCAAGAGATGAGGAAATGACTGATAAAGAAAATGGAAAAAACACAGCCCACCATTACATCCATCTCCCCATGCCAGAAGAGGCTGAAGGACAAAACTACCAGGGACAGGGAAAAACAGTATCTCTCTTTGGACACTTGCTGTTTCACTTTTTTTTTTTTTTTAATGATCTATCTCTTCACAGTCTTGCTTGTATCCATCCAAGAATTATTGTCTCAGAAAGCTCCCTACCCCAAAGCCTGGTCAAGCATACTGGGGCTACTGGATCAGTGTGACCACAAGTCACATTAGGAATGACATCTGCAACACAGTCACTGTGGTCCGTTTATGTGCACTTCCCCCAAAGGAAAATAATATTGTTCTTTTGCTGTTGTTGAAATCTGATTTTTAAATTCATAACAAAATTTCTGAGAATTTTCTGTCAGAACCCAAATGCTTGGAGAATTAATATTGATTAATTAAAGGAAATGGTGGTAATTTGAAGGAGAATGTCCCCAATAGTCTCATATATTTAAATGTTTGGTCCTCAGTTGGTGGCACTGTTGGGGAAGGATTCAGAGGTGTGGCCTTGCTGGAGGAGGTGTGTTCCTGGGGATGGGCTTTGATGTTTCCAAAGACTCATGCCATTCCCAGTGTGGAATCTTTCTGCTTCCTGTTTGTGGATCAAGACATAATCTCTCAAGCTGTTCTTGCCTCCATGCCTCTGCTTTGCCATCATGGGCTTTTCCTCTGGAACTACAAGCCCAAATAAATACTTTCTTTTATTAGTTGACTTGGTCATGGTGTTTTGCCACAGTAATAGAAAAAAGTAACTAAGACAAGAAGGAAATATCTGTTATGCAGAAGTAGGTACATGGTTACTCATACAAGGGCAACCCTATTAGAATTTTGGCATCACACAGCTTCAGAGTAAGAAGAGACTGTTCATCCCTTCTAGCCATCTCCGTTGCTCACCTGGGTAAACTGAGGTACAGTGACACAGAGTGGTGTGGCTAAGTTGTCATGGTTCTCAGTTAATAAACTCAGGCAGGAAGAGTTTCACTTTCTATGTGATGCCAGACAATGAACACAGGTAACAGAATGAACAAAGACACGCTCTGCAGCCTGACTAGTGGTCTGGTGGGGCAGGAGTATACTCAAAGTATGGTGAGATACAGATTTCCCACCTTGATTACCAAGAAGTGTTAGACAGTGTGGGTGGCTGTCTGCAGCCACACTGCAGTAAAACCATCTGCCAACTTCAGGGTATTTAACACACCCTCTTAGTCACTGTGGAGATGAAGAGTGAGGTGTCTGAATCTCAATCTCTCTCTCTCTCTCTCTCTCTCTCTCTCTCTCTCTCTCTCTCTCTCTGTGTGTGTGTGTGTGTGTGTGTGTGTGTGTGTGTGTGTGTGTGTGTGTGTGTGCCTCTCTCTCTCATACACACACACACACACACACACACACAGCAATGCAAACCTTGGTTTCTATGGCAAAGTTAGTTCTCTTAGTGACTGGTTGTCACTGGGAAAACAAAAATGAAACAAAATCTCAAAAACCTAAAACACAGTCTAAGGAGAAGGAACTCTTACTTGGAAGAAAACTCTTTAAAAGCAGATACTAATCATTGAACTTCAGAAACTCATAGGAAAACACAGGCTTGATGTCTGGCTCTGTGAGTAGGAACCAGGGAGAGAGGGATGCTGGTCTTAGCAGGAGAACATCTTTCTCACCATCATGCCTTCAGCCTCAGGCAGTGCCTCACCACACATTCTGTGTGAATATATTTTTTTCAATTCTAGTTATACAAGTTGAGTAAAAATTCTGTGTCACAAGATAACTATGTTAACTCTTTGAAACAGTTTTGAAAGAGGCTGTGCCATGCCATATTATCATCAGCAACCCTAGTTTATCCACATTACTTTTAATGTTGGTTTATTTGATTTTTGTTTTACTTTTTTGAGATAGGTTTTCCTGGTATAGCACAGCCTGGCCTTGAATGCACAATTCTCCTGCCTTAGGTATGTGCCATCAAGGTTGGAGAAATTTTTCCAAAGGAATTAATATTTATTGGCATAGTCAACTATGCTTTGGGCATTTCATCAAGCAATTTATACATAAAATCTCTAATTTTTTTCCAGAAAATGTGACATATAATTTACCATTTTAACCTATACATTCTTAAATACACATTCTGTAGAATTAAAAACATTCACATTGACATATGATAGTAATTACCTCTCTAGAACTTGTACATCTTTTCAAACAGAAATCCTGAGCCTATTAAACATTAACTTACAACTTCCCTTCTTCTTCAGCTCATGGTAACTACCATTCCATTTTCTGTCTCTATAGATTTGGTTCTAGTAAGTACCACATGTACATGGATTCCTTTACAACATGTTCTTTTGTGATGGGCATTCACTGTGCTGGAGTGTGCTGAAGCTATTTCCTTCTGAAGGTAATGGGGGTTGTCCTTCTGTATGCTGCGAATATATGTTTCTCCTGCTGGTTGATGAATAAAGCTGTTTTGACCAATGGACAGGCAGGATTTAGTCAGGTGGGAAATCCAAACAGGGATAGAGAAAGGTAATAGGCAGAGTCAAGGAGACACCACGAAGCTACCAGGAAGGTAGGACGCCCAGGCACTCTTTAGTAACCCAAAACCATGTGGAGATACACAGATTAATAGAAATGGGTTAATAATTAAGAGAGAGCTAGTCAATAAGACACCTGAGCCATCTGCCACACAATAATTAATGTAAGCCTCTGTGTGTTTATTTGGGACTAAATGGCTGTGGGACAGGGCAGGACAGAAACTTCCATCTACATGAAGGTTTTGTGATATGCCTTCAGAATGGACTGCATCAGTCCATTCAACTCACAATGCACATCTAGTGGCTTTTATCTTGGGCTTACTGGGGTCATACTGCCATGACCATGGGTACATAACTATGGGTCTGAGCTTTACTTCCCTTATATGGGGGAATACAACACTGAGTTTTTGTGGTTTCGTTTTATTTGTTAATTTGTTGAGACAGGGTCTCTCTATCTGGCTATAGCTGTCCTGGAACTTTCTATGTGCATCAGACTGGCCTAGAACACAGGGATCCTCTAACTCCTGAGTTCTGGGATAAAAGGTGTTCATAACTACATTTGGCTGCCATTTGGTTGTGTTTTGTTGTTGTTGTTTCGAGACAGGATTTCTCTGTGTATCCCTGCTGTCCTACAACTCAATCTGTAGACCAAGCTGGCCTTGAAAGAGCCTTCTGCCTCTGCCAGCCAAAGGCTGGGATTAAAGGACTGCACTACCACCAACCAGCTGCCATTTAATTTTATACTATGACTCCAGCACTACATTCTTGAGATAAAGCTCACATGACCATAATGCATTCTTTTGGACTGTCAGAGCCTGTTAGTCATTCTAATAAATTCTCCTGCCCTCCCTATCTATCTATCTATCTATCTATCTATCTATCTATCTATCTATCTATCTGTCTGTCTGTCACCTATTTATTCTCTCAGTGCTGTTCCTCTAGAGCAGTTGTTTTCAACCTGTGGGTCATGATACCTCTGGAGGACAAATGACCCTCCATAAGGGTCACCTAAGAACATCAGAAAGCACAGACATTTGCATTACAATTCATAAGTAGCAAAATTATAGTTATTAAGTACCAATGAAAATAATTTTATGGTTAGGGTCACCACATGAGCAACTGTATTAAAGGGTCACAGCATTAGAAAGGTTCAAAACCACTGCTGTAGAGAACCCTAACTAATACAAGTTTTCCTTACCACCCAGTGCACACATAGAGCTTCTGAAAGAGGGTCAGGTCACTCTTTCCTGATACTGACAATTTCCGATGTCTTCCTACCTGCTAGTCTAGCTACAAGTTTATCACTCAGGAAAACAGCCTTTGGTGTCCCTGACTAACCTGTACTATCTGTTTCATACCTCATGAACTGCTGTAATAATGTCTTCCTTCCCTCTGGGTAGCTTAGGTTTTTTTAATTCCTTTTCTTTTTTTTTTTTTCTCCCCCAAATGGCATAAACCAAGGTCTCTGATTTGAGACCTTGCTTCTTCTATGATGCCAGTGTTTGAGCTGTCAATCTCCCCATAGAAGCTGCAGCAGTTGTATCCTATAAATACGAGTATCCTTCTTTTCATTTTTATTTGGTTCAGAATGCTTTATGATTTCTTCTTTAACCCATGAATTTTTCAGACATGTATTATTTACCTCCCCATAGTTTAGGATTTCTCAAGGATCTATTCATCATCAAACTTTACATTAATCCCATTTTTAGAATATATGTCTAAATCCTTCAAAACTTATCAAGACTTGCTTTATGGCTTCAATCAAAGCAGAAGTTCTGCAAGCACTTGAAAATCATTTTGTTTCAGTTGAGTGGAATTTCTACAGGTGACCATTGGGAAAGGCACTGAATTGTCCTTGACAATCTTCTGCATGCCTGTTCTATTGGTTTAACTTCTGACTACAACTGTGTATGTGGCCACTTGTCCCTAAAGCTTCACTGTTAACCTTATTTCAAAATTATGCCAGAAATGTACAAAAAGGCTCATTATGGCCTTCTGTTGGACTGGCCCTTTATTTTTGCTCTGAAATGTGCTTTGATATTAATAAAGTTATCTGAGCTCCACTTTAGTTAGTGTTCTCATGGTATGATTTCTAGCATTCTACCACCAACTTGCTTCTCAGATGATTGACAGCATCTTGTGTACAGGTATTTGAATCTCAAATCCTCACTCAATGGACTTAATTAAAAGTTGCTGATCTCTTTTCTTTTAAGTTGCCAATTTCTAATTACTAGTTTTACCTATTTGTATTTAATGTATTATTGACATTTTAGTTTTAAACCTATCCCCTTCCTATTTGTTATCTTTTTTTCCATATTCTTTCTCCATTTTTCTCTTACTTTGGCCTTCATTTTTATTCACTGAAAATAATCTTACAATTCCATTTTATTTCATTAGTTAATAGTTGTGTTTGTCAGAGTAACAGTTGTTTATGGTAAACAGTATGTATCTCTAATTTACCAGAACAACTTCACAACAGCATATTTCTATTTTTCCCTATCTCCTACTTTTATAAATATCATTACACATTTTAATTTTGTATCTGATACCAGTTCTGTGTTGTTGTTATTTTTAAATACCCAAATATCCTTTTAAGACACTGTATTGCAGTTACTATTTTGTTGTTCTTCATCCTTTGAATAGATGCATATTTTCCATTGACATTTCTTTCTTCCCAAAGGTTTTTCTTTGATGTTTCCTCTAGTGGAGGTTTATAAGAAATGAATTCTTTGGGTTTTTTTATGGCTGAAGAAGTTTTAATTTTATTTTAATTTTTGAAAAATTAGAATGCCAACAACTTTGGAACATGACTGGTATTCTGAAAGAGATAATAACATTACTTTTTAATTTTTTTAAAAGAAAACTAAAGCTAAGCGGGGTGACATATACTTACTCCCTCGGTCTAGATCTGAGACCAACCTGGGCTACATAGTGAAAGTCTGTCTCAAAACCAAAACAGAACAGACAAACAAAACATCAAGGTAGGAGCTAGGGAGATGGCTAACTGGCATACTTAGAGAAGACCCAGGTGTGGGTACCACCTATATGGTGACTCACAGCTATCTGTAACTCCAGTTCCTTGGAATTCAATGCCCTCTCTGGCCTCCATAGGCCTGACCCACATGGTGCTCTTATGTGCAGACTAAACACTCAAATACATGAGATAAAAATAAATATTTTTAAAGACATAGAAACTAGGTGCTACATATGTGGATTTTAGACATAGAGTAAGGGATTACCAGCCTACAATCCACACTGCCAGAGAAACTAGTAAACAAGGAGGACCCTAAAAGAGACAAACTTTGTTCCCTGGAGAAGGGGAAAGGGTCACCATCCCCTGAGCAAATTGAGAACATGGGAAGAGGGGGGAGGGAGCTACGAGAATGAGAAGGGAAGAAAAGGAAGGATGCAGAGGTCATGAGGGAGCAGAAAGGTTGAGTCAGGTGTAGACTAGAAGAAAGGATATGTGATAGGTTTAGTTTTAGTTGTGGGCGGTGGTAGGAGAGGAAGGGAGGGAGAAGGGAACTGGAATTGTCATGCAATTCAATCTTGTTTCTAATTCAAATTTAAAAACAAGAAACTAGGAGCTAATAAAACAAGAACACTGTAAATAAAAGTCATATTTTTACAAAGTCAAACTTTTAAAAACAAAACGTATCACTGAAATTCTAAAACCCAGTGGGTAGTAGATTAGACCATAAATTATTAAACTAGTGATAGATTTGATAGCAATGAACAGTATGTTTAAAGTGCTGAAGGAAGTTTTAAAAATAGAATTCTATACTCTGTGAAGGTATCTTAATGAATGCAATGCCTAGAACCTTCCAAACTCTTGATGGCACAATATCTTAGGAGGTCATGGGATGCTGGGTGACCACAAAGAATGAATGCAATCAAGATATCTGAACAAAATGACATCCGGGTCTTAGAGACCCAATGCCCTGATGACATAATACTGTTGGTCTGGATACAGGTCCCTTCCAGACACTACTCCTGACTGACAGAATGAATTTGGCCAATAAGCCCATGTTGAAGATGCAAATCGAATCTGTAACTCAACCACCCATGCCACCCCTGCACACATGTCAAAGCATTTCACCAAACATGAAATGAGGCTCATCTGAGGCTGCCTCCACTTTTCCTGAGCCTGCTGTACCATTCCAGGAAGCATGGTGTAGAAGGACAAAGCTGTAGACGTGGCAGTCACTGTGACTTAGTCTGGAGTGCGCGTAAACTCTGTAGAACCAGGCTTACAAGTAACTCAGGTCCTTCTTGCCTCAGCAACTTAGTTCACAACTGGGATAATACTGACCTCTCAGGGTTTCTCTTTTTGTTCCCCAGGTAATTTAAGTAGTCTTAAATTACCTAGTGATTTAAGTGAGAGTGAAAACTACCAAGAAATAGTTTTAGAGCCAGCTAACAACAATCCTTTGACTCCTACCTTGATAGTTTTTCACAGGTGTCATCTTGTTATAATCTTCTGACAAAATAAATTCCTAAAAGACAAAAGGAAAGCATTAAGCATTTATTTCTGGAGATTTTATTTTTATTTTATGTGTATGGGTGTTTGGCCTGCATGTATGCCTGTGCACCAAGTGCATGCAGTACCCATGGAGGCCAGAAGAGGGAGTCCGATCCTCTGGAACTAGAGTTACAGATGGCTGGTTGCTATCATGTGGGTGATGGGAATTCAACCTGGGTCCTCTGGAAGGACCAGTGCTCCTAACAGAGGGGTCATCCTCCAGTCCCCAAACAAAAGTAAAATTTTTGATGAACAATTATGCTTTAGTAAACAGACTGCATACCAGAATTATATATAACATTAGTGGTTTATCAATCACAATTTGGCATGTGTGACCTTCTCCAACGGTAACCCAAACTCTGATCCCATGTGAGAGCAGAAATTTTACCTCACTACTCTCAACCTGGCTTTTCTTATATGAGGAGAATCATATGAGATCATGTTCCAAGCCAGGGTTCTGATCAATGCCAATCCTAACTGGATTTAAAATCTCGCTGGTGCCACAGCAAACATCGAAGGACTTTAGCCGTGAGCAAATAGACAGCAATTCTCTACTGAGAAATACTGTTAGGTATTTGGAATCTGCTGTTCACATTAGTATTTACTTTGCCTTACAACAAGCTTCCTGGGGCTGCTCTCAGCCCCGTATCTCTAGGACCACTGCTCAGTTCCCTGGCACAGTGAGTAGTCAATATGTCTGTCAGTTGTGTGGAAGGCACCTTCTAAGTTGATAAGATGGGTCTGGACAACAAAAGCACTGAAGACATTAGTTTCTACACAGCACACCTTGTAGGGACACACAAAAGGGTCTCTCCTAAGCACCCACGCTGTTGGTGATGCCCATATAGATTCCAACCAGGTATTTACAAGGCCTGGCCAAAGGTTGAGCTCATTAGCTTTCTCTAGTGCAAACACCCACACATCTTTGAAGGTGAATGGCGGAGCAGGGGTGAAGGGGCAACATGGAATAAAGCAGTGCTTTCATCTGGGCTTACAACAGAACAATAAGGCTTTTCACAACAGTTGGGAGCATCTCTAATTTTTCTCTGATGCCTTACACAGCGAGTGGGAGGACATACATTGACATTCTTTTCTCGCTATTAGGTGCTTACTGAATTCACAGATTATCTAACTTTTTTTTAGGTGAAAATACTGTATTATTTTTGTGACAGGTGCCACAAAGATAAAATAGGGTAGCATGACAGAATATACTACCTCCTTTGGTTCTGTTTTTCTCTCACAGGTCCCATAAGAAGCTTCCCTACAAAGGGATTTTCTTTACAATGCTTTTCTTGGGAAAAACATTACTCAACTTGCTAGTTCAAACTCATATCATGAATCCTTCAAGGAGTGGCAAAGTATCTACTCATTTTTGAAGAGTACAAATCAAAACATGACAGGTAAAGCTGAAAAGACATATACAGCTCCCTACTGAGCAACTGACTGTGGGAAGCCTCACACAAGACTCTCCAGAGCCTCCAACACAGACAGACAAAACATGTCTGCTGTAAACACAACTGATAACTGGGCAAGTTTGTTTAGTTCATGTAATATACTGAAATGGTTCATTGGCCTATGCAAAAAAAAGAACTTAATTCCTCTTGGAAAAAGGCAAGGCGTACAATCAAACAATTTGATGCAGGTTTTCACTTAGGATTTAAGACATGCATGCAAAATAGGAAACTACTAGTTCACTTTGTACTAGTAAACTAATTTTTTAAAATATTTTCATCCAATGACAATAAAAACATACAGACAAGGAAAATTTGGGGGAGATTTTCTCACTTTTTATTGATGGAAACCACATACTAGTCTAAGTATATAAAAGCTAAATATTTAAAGGTCCTTTTGTGATATCATTTCTTTGAAATAAGTATTATTGAAAGTATATCTATCATACTGCTATTATATAGTTTAATAATAAAATGTATAATAAAATAGGATGTGAAAACTAATTGCTGATGCTTTTTTAATATTAGCAAATTGGCAGCCATCCTTTACTCACAGATTTTATTCTTTTTTAAATGAGTTCACAGGATGCTGTAATGTTCAGAAGGTATGTTATATGACAGGGTTTGTCTAATGAAGATATAACAGATATTGACCAGCAGAAATATATATATGCATATATATATATATATATATATATATATATATATATATACACTCACAAAAAAATCTAATGTGAAATTCTAGATAAAGCTTAAATTTATTTCCTTAGGATTGATCAATCAAAATTAGATTACATACATTTTTAATTACTATCCTCTTATTTTTTCCATTCTACTGTCTACCTATTACCTAATTATTTTATACATATTATAGTATATCAAGCATGCAAGAGGCACACAAAGGAAAAGTTAGTAACTGCACATTGAACCTTACTTTTTAAGCAAATAGACTTAGACTATTTGGTGTATCCTCATATATTTTGTTTAAAAATGTAAACACTTTTTAAATATACACAGAGGGAAATACAAAAATAGGGGTTTTGTTTAGGTTGTATAAAAATCGAATAATGGCTATCTTTCCTTAAAATATATGGGAGCTATCTTTCCAGGATTCTCTTAATTTAACATACTCTTTCTGATGACCCTGAGATACTCTATACAATGGGTGTACCATTCATCTTTCAAGTCCTGCCCTTTTTAAATGACTACTTTACTTGTCTGCTAATTTTTACTATTATAAAACAGCATGTATACTCATATGACCTGATGTACATAGAAGATTGCTGATTAAAAACTGAACACTGCCACATCAGTCTTCATGAAGCATGAAGGCATTCAGTCTCCACCTTCACATGGCAGTGATTCACTCAATTCTACCAATAGACCTGTTCATCTTTTCCCTCTTGACAAACTAATGTACAAGAAAATGGCATCTGGCTGTAGTTTAGTGTGCACTAATGTTTATTTATACTAGAGTATTGTCTTTTCTTTTTCTCGTCTTCTTTCTTTCTTCCTGGCACTTTCTTTTTTGTATAAATTTTTGTTTAGATTTTGCTTTAGATTTGTCCCCCACCCACCCCAACCCCCAATGCCCGGAGCCAACCCCCCCCCCAAGGAAACAACAACCTAAGACCAAAAAACAACAACTGACTCTGAGGTAATGTCTTCAATTGAATGCTAGATCTGAGAGTGAAGTTTCAGCAATAATAGCAAAGGACCAACAAAGAGAAACCAAGAAAGATGCTGTCACATCACTCCCAAGCTGGCCTGCACTTCAGAGAAGTCCAGCTGGTTCTCAGGCACACAGGAAGTTGTTTGCTGGACAGTCAGAAGGACACAGGAGGGAAGGCAGGGGAAGGGACTTCCCTGCAGCTTTCCCAGCTCCCTTTGAACTGTGACACTAGCTCCACAGAGCTTGAACTCCTACTTCCCTCCGAGAAATAGCTTAACCTAGCCCCATTGGGAGCCTGGCGAAAGCAGATCTTGGGACTAGCAGGGAAGTGCAGTGAGAAAGTGGCAGCTGAACCAAACACTGTGGGCTCTGGTTAAGGTCTAACAATACACCCAGGGGATCTGGGTAACAATAACTCCTGAGGCAGTGGATACAGTGTGGTCAATGCCATTTTGTATTCTGTAATTCTCTTACTGAAGTATAGAAAAGTTTTGACTACTAGATTTTGTAACCCACTGTATAATAAGTAAAATCTTTCACTCCCCCAATATTCTGCCTTTGTGTTTACTTATCAGATCTTTTGTATTGAAAAATTCACTGATAAACAAATAAGCAATTGTGGCATCCTGAGTTGAAATTGCAATTTGGGTAAGTTTTTGAGTAGGGTTGTGGTGGCCCTTGAATTCCCTATGGGATCTGAACCCTTGCCTCCACCTCCAGAGTGCTTGTACCACCATGCCATTTATGAAGTGCTGCAGTTGGAAGCCAGGCCCTCGTCTATGCTAGGTGAGAGCTCTCTGCCAACTGGGCTCCATCCTCAGCTTCTGCTATAATTTTCATGTTTCTGTTTATAAAAAAAATACTTCAATTGAAATGTCTTTCCATAATATATACACACAGATCTTTATATTTAATCTCTTTAACTAGCTTGAGCAGCTTTGAACATCTGCAACCACTGTTTTGCTTTTCTTTGTCTCTCTTAATTTCTCTGAAAACCAAGCCTAGAAGAATTAGTCAATCAGATGGTAAAATGACTTTAATCAGGCTATGGTATTTTTTTTTAAGTTGCTAACAAGTCCTGTCATTTTAAAAAGTACTAAAAAGTCCATTCTTGTCTAGACACATGCCAATCACAGCACTCTTGAATGCTTCACAAGAACTGTTACCACTTTTTATTTGCATGTGAGTTACATATGTCAAATAGACATCATGGCTTCTGTTTGGTAATATCGAGTTCCCTCAACTAATCCCATTTGTTAATGAGTTTTTGTCAGCCTAAGGAAGATGCCAGTAGGTGGTATACTGTGTTTTTCATTGGTAATATCTTGAGTCATCCCGCATTTCTATAAGGTATCACCAATCAAGGAACATTGAACGGGTCTAAGCATTGTCCACCACCTTACTTGATTTGTAAGGATCAATGAAACGGATCTGTGAGAATCCTGATAAAGCAGGCCCTGCTAGTCCCAAGATCTGCCTTGCCCAGCCTTGATGCAAGGGGAGGAGCTTGGTCCTGCCTCAACTAGATATGCTAGACTTTGTTGATGCCTATGGCCCATGGGAAGCCTGTCCCTTTCTGAATGGAGACAGAGGAGGAGTGGACAGCAGGAGGTAAAGGGGAGGTGAGAGAGAGGGGCAGGAGAGCAGGGAAAGGAAACTGCTGTCAGGTGTAAAGTAAATGAAAAAGAAAAAATTATTTATTAAAAAAAAAAAATCTCCTGGGTAGCAAGATGGCTCAGCAGCTAAAGACCCTGCCATGCATGCCTGAGGAGCTTATTTCAATCCACAGAATCCATGATAAATAAGAGGGAGGAAAGCAATTCCACAGAACTGTCCTCAGCATGTATGTGCCCCTCCCCGAAAACTTACATCAGATACACAATAATGAATAATTTTTAAATCTACACTTTAAATTTCTTGCTTTATCTGAAAGAGTGCCAACAATCTCTCTTTCTTCTTAAAACCTAACACTACTTCACAGATTAAAAGCAGAATCTAAAATTAGATCATTAGCTACCAACTGTTTGTCAAGTTTGTGGTGTATCAAAGACATACACTGACTGAATGCATAAGTCTACTTTACAAGAAAACAAAACTATAGTTACATTCCCTAAAAAGGCTTTCTTCTCAGAAAAATAAACAAAACAATAACCTAGGTCACAACAAAATAAAGAACTCAGTCCAAATTTATAAGGAATGAAGGGCAAAACTAATGGTGTATGCTTTATTAACTAGCAAGGGGTTACAAAGAAGTCCCTAGGTTCAAAGCAATATGAGCGCTATACAAAGCCATTTCTGAAAAGAGGAGACACACACACGGTAACCTCTTCACGATTATGAAGGCTGTCCTTCTGTGGGAATCCATTCTCTGTCAGGTATCTAAGTGAGTCAACACTTAGGTTCTGAAGACTTTTTTCTTCCCTTAACATCTGCTGCTGAACGCGCGCTCGCATACACGCACGCACGCACGCACGCACGCACGCGCACACACACACACACACACACACACACGCACACAGTTTGATGTCCACAGAGGGACTGCTTCTGGTGGAGACAGAGAAGTGCCATTCTACAGCTACTTCCATTGTTAGTTATTTACAAAGTCCAGTTGGCAATGTGATAATAGTAAATTTCTCATTTTATAGTAGCTAAGTCTACACAGAAGTGACCAAAACATTGTCAAATATATTACTTGATGTTTTGATTATAACTGAAGGTGAAGAGGTACACACTTGTGAGCTTGTGTGTGAAGATATACAACATTCAACCTAAGTCCTTCTTCTCCTTTCACACACCCTTCTATCTCCCTTACATTAAATATTTAGTTTTTATTTAGATTTTGGGTTAAACTTAGCATTAAATTTAATAATAGAAAAGCAAAACCTTTCAACTCCTTAATCACTTAACTTACTGTATTACTGTTGAGTTTAATGAAACATATGGGTGGCTTTTAGAGTTTGTTAACCAGAGATTAGCACTACTGACAGCAGAATACACCTTCTAAAAGCCAGGGAGAAAATTCTACTTTTCTAAAAAGGAACTTAAGTTCAAGATTTCAAGGTGTAAATCAAACATGGATGCTGAATGCTTGGGATTCTTTACAAGGAAGACATGAAATACAAGGAGAGAGCTGAGAGCAAAAGATAGTATGTCTTCACACAGGTCCTCCATGTGAACATTTCTTCTCTCTGTGATTACAATTTTTTGAGATGCCTTATGCAAGTGAACTAACAGTGCTGTTTTGTTTGCAATTCCAGAACTGTGCATACTTTACTGAGCTTCATGTCCTTGGGTTTACTGATATTTATCTCATGAAACAGGATCTTCTTCTTACTTTAAGGATGCAAAATGTTCCATCATATGTTGACACCACATTTTCTTTATTCATCTTTTGATGGACACTTAGTCTATTTCTGCCTCGGAGCTACCGCTTTCAGTATCTGCTTCCAATTCTACTAGACAGGCACCCCTAAGTAGGACTGCTGGATTGTATGGTAATTCTAGTTTTAATAATCTGAGGAACCTCTATACAAGTTTGAATTAAAATTGGTATATTATAAAAATATTACTACCTTTAAAACTGCCTTTATTTTTATCACATATCTTCTGAATTAGCAGTGTTGACTTTTTGCCTGTTTTCAGGAATTTCAGAATCAAATTTAAACTGTGAACCATACAAATTATGTAGCTTCTAACAATGTACATATAGGTTATTCTAGGCTTCATTTACACTCTTTTGGTTGCAAGGAATTGCAGACATGAGAGAGGATTTCCCATGAAAAGTCAAGAGCCTGTGAGCAGAGGCTTTGCAAGGAAGCTGTGCTGGACAACCTGTTTCACACTCGGGGGCTTTCTTGGGATGTCTGCTGTTCCTGGTAAGGAAATCCAATGAATGCAAAGCAACTCAGCTTCCATTCTCTTATTACTGGAGGATCCATGAAGTCATCCCACAACATGAAGACTTACAGGGCAAGGGCACTACTCTGTACAATACAGGGATGGCTACATGTCATTGACATTCGTCCATACCCGGAGAACAGAGCCCCAAGAATGAGCCCTGAGCTATGGACTGTGTGTGATAATGTGTCCACATGAGTTCATTACTGATCTTAAACAGACCACTCTGGTGGGAGGTGTTGGTGGGGGTGTGGGGGTACATCAGAGGCTGGAGTGAAACCTCTACACCTTCATCTCGACATCAAAACAGGACTCAGAAAGTCCACAAATAAAACTTCAACTCCTAGAATAATAATGCTAAAAATGACCTTCTGAGATTGTTTAGTTTTGTTTTTGTTTTTTCCTCAAACTTGAGAATCTTTGTATTAAAACTTGAGAGAAAAACAATAGGGCCGGTAAGCTGAAAATCCCAACACCTGCTGTGAGGAGAGAGACGGAAAAGAATAAAGCCTTTAGGGTTGGGCAAGCAGGTGTTAGAAAGGGAGGGTCTTCAGAGAAACAATGAGGAAGCCCAGGGTGTTAGGGAAAGCTGTGTAGGCTTTTGGTAGGTATTCAAAAAAGGCAGAGCTAAGGAAAGTTAGACTTTTTGAATTATAACTCAGAAAAGTGGACAGGTTTGTCATGAGGTCTTGGAACTGCTTGAGTCTTATGCTTCTTAGGCTGTGGTCTACAGACTTCATAACTCTGTGCTGGAACTTGTGTGCTTCTGAAAACTACTCAGGATTTTGAAGAACATTCATTTATTTAGGTTGTATGAATTGATATTCATTATATTAGAAATAAAACCTGATAAAGTTATAAAATATTAAGTCAATATAATAACAAGTTCATATTGGCTAATAAAGTCCATGGAAAGCAGAACTTTCTAAAAACAAAACTTTGTGACAAGAGTTGTACTGTTTTCCATTTTACCAAGTCTCATTTATGTCTGGCTGAAGAGAAGTCAGTTGAAGCCGCAGGCAGCTTCTGCACTCCATCTGTCCATGTCACTGTCCATGAAGGGGGAGTGAAAGACAAGGTCTTAGAGTTATGATGGAGTAGCTTCCATTTTGTTGTTCTGGGTTTGGGAACGGTTGGCTTTAGGGACCCTGCTGACCCGAGGTTTGCTCAATCTTACCTTCAGATCCTGCTGACTTGCCTGCGCTGCTTCTGACTGTCTGCAATGATGTAAAGGAGCTTTGCTGCCAATCACATATCTTGTACCCAGGAATTGGGAGGCTAGGTGCCCTTTTCTGCCCCAGGGACCCTTTTGACCACGGTATTTTAAGAGGTAGAAGGAAGGAAAAGCTTTAGCTTCAACTCCCTCTCAGCTGTGTAAGAAACGTCTAACCACGTTTCTGACTCAGATGCAATGGCACACAGAAACATCTGTAACAAGGGAAAGAAAGAAAGAAAGTTGGGGTGTGTGCAGGAACAGCAGCCAACCATCCCTTCACATCTACAAATTGCTAGTCTGGATTTTTACTGTTGCCCAAGGACCATGTGTTCAAGTGTTCTTGGTCATAAGGCGTCACTATTGGTAGAACCTTTTGGGGATGGGGCCTAGTGGGAGGAAGTCATTGTCTCCTATCCGGATACTGGGACCCAGTTTTGTGTCCAATCCACTATGAAGTAAACAAGGACCTTCTGGCATGTGCTCCTCCACGATGTACTGTGCCACCACAAGCCCATGCAACCATAGAATGATACTTCTGAACCGAGAATCAAAGAAAACCTTTCTTCCCTCTAAGTTAATTCACGGGTATTTTGTCAGAGTGATGAAAACTAACACATACTTTTTTTTTCTAAAATTTCTTCCACAAACTGTGGTTTATACATAAGACAGCAAGCTAGAAATTTCAAGATCTCACTACACTGCTAATCTAGTTGTTCCCTAGTGGCTTACCTGGTGCATGATTTATTATCTGTCATCATCTTTGCTTATCAATGTTTTTATACTTTCCCCCACCACTGAGTGTAAATAACCAGATGTGTTGATGCTCAAGATAGGAGAAGACCAAGAGGTAAAGGCTCACACATGTATCCAGGAACCCAATTTCTGAGTCTTAAGAATGAATGTTCTTGGAAGGTGTTAAAAAATGGGAGTGTCCATCTCAAGGCCAAAATCACAGATGTATTACGCAAAGGAAGTCCCTGTTCAAGCCCTGTTACTCTCAGGGTCAGTAAAAGAGAATGGATATTTTAAATAACATTTGGGTATAATAAAAGTTAGACTGCAATATTGAGCAGGAAACTACATCAGAGTTTAAGTGTCTTAGTTACTTTTTTGTTGCTGTGATAAAATACCAGGGCCAAGGCAACATAAAGTGTTTAATTTGGGATTTAGTTTCAGAGGTTCAAAGTCCATGACCATCACGGTGGGGAGCACAGCAGCAGACAGGCATGGCGCTGGAGCAGAGGTTCACAGTGTACATCTCGAGACACAATGGCAAGGCAGAGGAAGCTAACTGGGGTTGGTACTGGCTTTTGAAACCTCAAAGCCCACCTGCAGTGATGTACATCCTCCAACAAAGACACACCTCCAAATCATTTCCAAACGGTTTCACCAACTGGAGACTAAGCATTTCACTACTTGTGGCAATGCAGATCATTCTCACTCAAGCCACAAAGGGCTAGACTGATGCTCAAGACATGACTCACAAAAAAGCTACCCCATGGAAGTGAAAACTATTTATAAATGATGTCGTGATTGCCACACTAAAAACTTTAGCAAGTGTTGGATGTACAGGAGTTCCAGAGTCCAAGGCAGCAAAAAATGTTACTGTTTTGAGTGTGTTAATGTAGACAGAGCAATAACATGCTATACAAAAATGAAATTATTTTTTTCTGTGACAGCTACTGTAAATAAGTGTGACAGATACTAATTTATTTACTATTTAAATAATTTACCAGGGAAGAATAAAACAGCTCACTGCACATCAATAGCAGACTTTGAAGTAGAAAATATGGCTTCTCAACCGGAGGCTCAAGGTTTCCCACAGTCCAATTACATAAAAATGTGCAATTAAAAGACACTCAAACAATTTTAAAAGGAACAGAGCCCATTACTCTGGTATTACTTTTCCTAGTCGGTGCTGAAAATTAGAACAGTAGATGTCTTTTGACTCAAACCTTAAGACTAATCAAGGTTCACTTCCTGGGACAGTAAAAACATCATAATCTGCATTTCAAGCTATTTATAACCAAGGTGTCCATTCAGACTTGCTATAAATCTTTTTCTGGCTTTTAGTCCATGGCTCTTTCAGTCCTGAACACTTTAAAGAAATAAATATGTACACAAAATATAAGAAACAACAACAAAGTCAAAGCTACAAATAAAGCCAAGTCTTATCAATCAAAAGTACAGTAATCACAGAAAGCAGTTTACCAGATATGGTGAGGCATCTTTATAACCCCAGAACTCAAGAAGGATCACTACATGTTTGAGGTAAGTCTACACAGAGTTCAGGGCAGCCCAGACAATCCTGTGCTCCCCCAAAACAACAAAAACTGGGGGATAAGGAAACTAGCTTGAAAATGATAAGCTTATTATAGAGGACAGTGGTGGCGCACGCCTTTAATCCCAGCACTCGGGAGGCAGAGGCAAGAGGATCTCAGTGAGTTCAAGGCCAGGCTGATCTACAAAGTAATTTCTGGAACAGCAACCAAATTAAAAAAAGAAGAAAGAAAAAGAAAATGATAAATTTACAAAAACACTTACAATTCAAGATAATGAATCATTGTATAAAAAGAAATTCTCTTCGATTTCAGATAAAGTATCAAAAAGTAAAGTTTACCTACTGCTGAAATGAAAACCATTTCTGCCATACAAGGAATTATTACTGAGGAATGACTGGAAGTCAGGGCCTTTATGTCCATCGCTCTTAGAACTGTCACAATTCCATGTGTGATTTCCCTAGGCCAACAATGAACTTAGCCACTTTCATGAGAACACAGATGAGGGATGGCAGAGCTGGAGGCACAATGGCACTCACTGATAGATAAGGGCACAGTGTCTATAATGGTTTCTCCCAGGAGCACTAACTAGTAAGCAGGGAAGGAAGACAGGAAGACAATGGCTTCTGCCCGCCCAGAGAACTGGCAATAAACACTTGCTAGGAAGAGATGACTAGATTATAAGAATAAAAATACAGGGCTAGAGAAATGGCTCAGTAGTTAAGAGAATGTGGTACATTTACTCTAGTCTGGTCTTCTATAAAAAGCATCGTGTGACCTTTTCTCTTGCTCTTCCTCCTGTTCTCTGCTCTGGAGTCACCATGTGAGCCCGAGAAGACAGGACGCTTCTGTTGGTGTCCTTGATAAGTCTTATAAAATATATAGATTTATGACAAACTAAGACTGAGCTAGGAGATGAGAAATCCTAGTCATTGGCTAAGCAGCATTTGTACCAAAGGGGAAAAAAAAAAAAAAAGCATCGAGTAGCTCACAAACACCTGTAACTCTAGTTCCTGGATATCTGTACCCTCTTCTGGCCTCTTTGGGTACCCATACTCAATTGCACAGATATACACAAACACACAAAACTAAAACTAAATCTTAAAAAATAAAGAATGAGGATATAAGGAGTGGGCGCTTCTACCTGGAACTAAATGTAATTAGCTTGTTCATTTGCTTGTTTGTCTATATAGTCTAGACAGTCCTTGAACTCTAGGTCTGCCTGCCTCAGCCTACTGCATGCTGGGATTTGAGGCTGTACCTGGCTTGGTTACATTTTTATTCATTCAAGAAATAATACCCAGAATCCAATTTCACAACTCTGTCTTCAGAGTATAGGAAATACCTTTCCTGCCTTAAAGATACTCATGCTAAGAGAAAACAAAGGAACAACACATATTAAATTCCTCTTATTTCTCAGACACTTTCAGTGATGCCATTTTTTTATTAAATACAAAAGGATATAAGTAGAATATGCATAAATGTTAAGGTAGAAATGTAAACTAAGAACCTTTCAACCATGCTGTGCAGAAGGCTTCTCACTGGAATAGCTCTGGGTCTCCAGGTCAAGTCTTAAACGCAGAGTAAGTCCTAAGAAGTCCTAAGGAGGGCTGAGGGCAGGGATCAGGTGTGAGAGCTAGCATCTGATTTTAGTGATGAGGTTCCGTATTCCTGTATGCATGTGAACCACACATATTTAATACTTGGTAGCAGAATTCTGATAGGTAGATTGACAAGTGCGGATAAAAATGTACTTTGAACTTTATTCTTCCTGAAGTTATTGAGAACTTATACCTGAAAGAGTGGTAAAATTAAACTATTAGTTTGGATATGAGGAAAAAGAGGAAATAAGAGATAACAGACAAGCTAGTGGGCCACTGAAATGGGCCACAGCCAAAACTGTTAAGGAACAGAAAAGTTTTAAAATCTAGTGAACACAGACTGTAGACAGTTATGGGGTTGAGGGAAGATGTGACTCCTGTTTCTGGGTGGGGCTCTACATGATGCCATTTACTAAAGGGACAAGGGACAAAGGGCTCATTATAGGCAAAGGAGAATTAAGTCTAATTAGAATCTGTTAAATCTAAAGTGTCCTTGAGACATCCAGGCTGAAGGCCCAGTTTCTGCAGCCAGAGTTTGGGGCTCAGGAGAGCAGCACTTAACACTCACAGTTCCAAGAAGTGGAGAAACAGGACAGTGAAGCTACAGGGCAGATTAACAACAGTGGGCAGGAAGGAAGCTTGAAGAAATATCACCTCAGAATGGCAAATGGAAGAATCAGGAACAGAATCCGGAGGGAACTCAGAGACTTAGAAAATTATACCAAACAGCAAACCATGACTCCACTCAGTACCCTAGAAGGCACCCTTCCTGTCCTACCCCAGACAGAAAGCTCAAGGCTAAAGAACCAGCTCCACACCCTTATTTGAGGTGTATATGGGGGTCTCATTAGGTAGCCTATTCTGGCTTTAAATTGAGAATTCTCCCATTTCAGTCTCCAAAGTAGCTGAGATTACAGGCACACACCACAACACCTGGCTTGCGCTAACATTTTTGACTACTCTCTAATCTAGGAAACCAACTGAACCCATGTGATGGCTGCTGGTGGGAAAGTTGTGCTGGTCTTTGTGTCAACGTGGTAAGCAGGCCCTCTTCAAATTTCTCTGGGTTTGAGGTCTAATATTGATGGTATATGCAAATGTACAGCATTCCCTGGCAACTGGGAGAACAGCCATTTCTACATCTGCAATGGGGAGGAGCTGGAGATGAATGATGTGCAGCCTGGATGCAAGTTCCAATGTGTGTGTGTGTGTGTGTGTGTGTGTGTGTGTGTGTGTGTGTGTGTGTGTGTGTGTGTGTTGGGGGGTACAGAAATGTCAAGAAGCACATACCTTGGAAAGAAAACCTACCCTAGTTATGACAACCTAAGTCACTGCACAGATCAGCACTGAACCCCAGAGAACAGGACAGACATAACACCATACCCTTCTCTGATGACATAAGCCCTAACGACTGCCTGGGATCAAAACCAGCCAACAGCCGTTCTGCAATGAAAGAATGACTGTTCCCGCCCCACATTCTGGCTCCAGTGAGTTCTGAAGCTTTATAGCACAAGAACAAGTGTCAGAGGGCTCTTTGTGGGACAAGACCCATGACTGCTGCTGTCAAGGTACTAGAGAGAGAAAAATGGCTTCACGGGTGATTAACATGGAAATGCCATACCAGCTGGGCTTGAACAGTGACCGACTAAAGAAAATTGGCATGCCTCTAATTTCCCCAAGAGATGAACTCCATGTGAAAATTAGCAAAGTATCTCATGTCTACAGAGAATATTCTTTTGTTTGATGGGTATGATAAAGAAAATTGATTCCTATTGTTCTAAAACAACATAGGGGCCTAGGAGATGCCTCACTGGGTAACACACTTGTTGGGTTTTGAGTTCCAATCCCCAGAATCCACATAAAAGCCAGTGGATGTAGTAGCTCATCTGTAACCCCAGCACAGGATGTGGAGACAGAAAACATTCACCCCTGCCAACAAGTCGCTTAGTGAAATGGTTCCAAAACATTCATAGAACAATTGAGGAAGATGCCCAACATCTATCTGTATCTTTGTATTCACAAATGAATGCATCCTCCTCCCCCCACACAAATACAAACGTGCATATGTACACCCACCCACCTGGACCTTCGGTCACTCACTGAACCTGGAGCTCACTGATTTGTCAGTAATAGTTGGCCAGAAATCTTCAAAGATGTTCCTATCTCTGCCTCCCTACACTAGGATTACAGAGGCATGCCACAGCATCTTGCTTTTTACCTAGGTGCTTAGGATTCTAACTCAGTTCCCTGGGCAAACAATGTACCAACTGAACCATCTGCCCAGCCCCTCTACCCTCTTTTTGTAAGAGTGTTGAAGATAAAATGCCAATAACTGAAACATGTCTACAGAAAAGTACAGCTTTTGGTGGTCTACATTTTGTAAATTACTGGAGAATTACTGTGATTATTCAGCAAAGACAAAAGATGCTTCCACTAAGGCAGTTCTTCCCTTGGGCATGGCCTACTAAAACCACTTGACATGGGTTTTAAAGATTTGTGATACTGGCTACAGAGACTGCTGCTGCAGCCAATGACATTGGCAGGAGCTACTATTTATCTGTGCTATGCACAGGCTGTTCTAGGTTTTCCATGTGTCATCCTGACACAAACTATATAAAATGGATACAATTATCTTCCTCCCTGAAGACTGAGACATAGAGCAAAGCACTGCGCAGAATGACAGAGCAGCAACAGGATGTGCTGTGACTAAATTTAGGCAGTTGGACTCCAGAGCCTGGGTTCTTAACCACTATATGTCAACTCAACAGACCTTACACTCCATTCATTCATTCATTCATTCATTCATTCATTCATTCATTCATTCATCATTCACTCACTTGTTGATTCTGAGTATTTACAAAGCATTTAAAATGGAAGAGTCCTGGGTGCTAGGGACCCAGAGAAACAACTAGGCTCAGTCCCTGCCCTCTGAAAAAAACAAAACAAAACAAAACAAACAAAAACAAAACAAAACAAAAAAAACACTGTGAGCAGAGAAATGAAAACTAGACTGCTAAGGTGAAAACCAGCATGGTACAAACCAAGGCTGTGGGTGTGGGGAGGGCCAGACCTGCAGGGTCACAATGGCTATCTGAAAATGTTTTCCCTGTCTCCTAAGCACCAGGGGAAGCCATTAAAAGTTTCACCGGTAGACAAGATTAAAAACATTTCTATAACGATCCTTTTAGTCCTAATATGGAAAATAAACAGAATAAATATGAGATGGCCAGTGAGGGGGACAGCTGAGGAAGGTAAGAAAGAGAAGACAAGAGTAAAGGGATCGGGGGGTGGACAAGAATGAGAAGGGGGAGAAGGGAGTGAGGAGGAGGGAAAGGCAGCTGATAAACAGGTAAAATCAGTAAAGCGACAGACTAGAGAAAGACCAAGTGAGAGGAGGGACAAGGCCCTTGGGTTGTACAACATGACACACGGGCCCCAGTCACTGTAATGGGAACACTGGGAACAGGCATGTGGAGGAATGTGCTTTATTTTAGACTTGGTAAGTCTGGGGTGCATTTGGGACCCCTAATGCACCCCTAATGTTCCTAATAAGAAACATTAGGAAGGAAGTCAGAACCCCAGAGTACAGTCTAGATAGAAACACAAAGCTCATCTTGTCACATGCACAGCAAATGAAGTCTTGGTGTAGATGAGGCTGTACAGAGAGAAAAGATCTAGAACAAATGTGGACTAACTCCAGCCCTGGACCAGAGCTGGCTAAAGAACAATCAAGGATGGGAAGAGCTGGAGAACAGAAGAAAGCCAGCAAAATCCTGTGTGCAAAGAGGCCACTGCCGAGGGCTGGAAAGATGGCTCAGTGGTTAAGAGCACTATCTGTTCATCCAGAGGACCTGGGTTCAGTTCCCAGCACCCAAGTGGCAACTTAAAACTGTCTGTAATTCCAGTCTCAAGAGACCCAACACCAGCTTCTAGCCTCCATAGGCACTGTACACACATGGTGCACAGGCATACATTCAGGCCAATACTTAACATAAAAAATAAAATCTCAAAAAAAAATTTTTTTAAAGATGCCATTGCCAAAACCATGAGTAATGCTACATACTGTAGGGAGTTCAAGCATGAGAAAGTAGGACCCAACAGAGCTGGTTTCAGAGAGACTGCTGCAAAGGTCAAACACACTGTGGATAAGTCCACATGGGCCTTCTGTATCAGCCAGTAACCTCAGCAGGCTGATGGGCCTGGAAGGCTGACTGCAGTGCTTTGAGTTCTGTGCTAGATGGTTTTGTATCAACTTGGCACAAGCTAAAGTCATTTGAGAGGAGGAGAGAGAATATGAGAAAATACTCCATAAGCTTGAGCTGTAGAAAAGCCAGAAGGTCATTCTGATTAGTGATTGATAGGGGAGAACTCAGCCCACTGTGCGTGGTACCATCCCTGGGCTGGAGTTGGACAAGAGGCATGGACTCTGTGAAGTCTTGAGGTCTACTGAGAGCATGATAAATATGGTTGATAACAATATGCTGTATTTTAAAAGTTGTGAGATAGTATACTTTAAGTGTTCTCAAAACAAAAATGATGAATATGTGTGATATAACATGTTAATTGGTTTAATTTAGCCATGCCATTGTGAACATACTGTATTATGTATCATAATTGTGCATGACTTTATTTATGAGCTAAATAAATGAATGAAAAAAAAAAAAAGAAAGCAGGCTGAGAGCCATAGGAACAAGCCAATAAGCAGTACCCCTCCATGGCTTCTACATCAGCTCCTGCCTCCAGGTTCTTGGCCTGTTTGAGTTCCTGTCCTGATTTCCTTCAATGATGGAATACAATGTGCAAGTGTAAGCCAAACAAACCCTTTCCTCCCCAGATTGCTTTTTTGTCATGGTGTTTCATTACAGTGATAGAAACCCTAATTAAAACAAGTTCCAAGTGAGAAACTATACTATTGTGACTGTAAAGAACTTTTTTGAGAAGTGAGATTGTAAGGAGGGAAGGAGCTGAGAGTTACAGTGTTTCAGTTCTTGTTTCTAAGAAGCTTGAAAACCTCCAAGCCAATGGGAAGGAACCAAGAGAGGAAGAATCATTAGGGTACAGAGTCTTAAGATAAGCAGGAGAAAGTACCTGGCCATCTATTTATCATTTGCCTTTCTGAAACAAGTGTGCTGTGATGACTGGCCAGCATAACTCTTGCACATACTGTGCAAATGATTTTAGCCCATCCTGAATGAACACTATAGGATCTCCTTCCAACCTAATTCACAAGACAATCCCAGTGCTCCTGTAAGTACTAGTGCTACAGAACCGGTCTTAAAACTGGGTCAAGAAGGTCTTCTAAGCCAGGTGTTGGTTGGTCATACATGCCTGTAATCCTGGCACTCAGGAGGTAGACACAGGAGGAGTTCAAAGCTAACTTCAAAAGCAGAGCAAAGTTCAAGGCCAGCCTGGATTACATGAGAATCTGCCTCAAACAAGGTCTTCTAAAAATCCACAGCTTCAGGGTGGAATGGTGGCCCAACATTCAGGAGTTTGAGGTGGGTGAATCAAGACTTTGAGGCCAAACTCAGAAACATGGTGAGATTTTGTCTCCCACCCCCAAAACCCAAACAAATAAAAATCCACAATTACAGCACAGGTACCAGAAAGTAATCTCGGGTCAAAGAACATTGTTGGTATTGAATCTACTCACTGCTGCTCCACCAAGATTCACAACAACCCACAGGCACTAAACAAAAGGCGAAGGGTTACACAGGCAAAGACAACATTAGGGAAGGCAGGTCCTGGGGGGTTCCAGAAAAATCCACCACCCACACAAATGCCAAAGTTACAATAACCACCACAGTTTTCTTTCATAAAAATCCCCTTTGGGGAATTAACTGTATCAACGAACAGAAAGCCAATGGTGTGTCAGTGCCTTAGAATTATTTCCTCTCGAGTGGAGTTCCAATACCTGTGTTAAGTTCAGTGCAACTCAGCATAAGGGCAGGAGAACACAGCTACCTTTATATTAGAAAGAGCTCGTACTAGAAAGCCCAGCGACTCTAAATGTTTAAAAAAACAAAAAACAAACAAAAAAGCCAGGCAGTGGTGTCACACACATTTAATCTCAGCACTGAGGAGGCAGAGGCAGGCAGATCTCTGTGAGTTTGAGGTCAGCCTGGTCTACAGAGTGAGTGCCAGGACAGCCAGAACTGTTTCACAGAGAAACTGTCTTAATAAAACAAAACAAAACAAAACAAAACAAAACAAAACAAAACAACAAAACCCTCATAAATGGTGTTTATTTTATTCATTTATGGGGGGGGCAATTGTGCACATGCATGCATGAATGAATGGGTGTGCCATGTTTTACCATCAGAGACAACTTCTTTACCAGTTCTCTTCTACCATATGAGTCCCAGGAATCAAACTCAGGTTATTATGATAGGTGACAAAGAGTCCTTACCAGCTAAGCCATTTCACCAGCCCTGACAATGGCTTGTACTGGAAGGAGTTGTGATGATGTAATAGCCATCAGGTAGTGCCAGTAACTGCAAGAATGA